>NC_141154.1:122382950-122701587 GCF_053477565.2 Lygodium microphyllum
AAGAAACTAGAAATTTTTTAAGGGATTTTGCTAGAAAAGCAGAAGGAATAGGTGGGACAACAAGATTAGGTTCAATAGGAGTAGGTGAGGATATAGGATCAACAATAAATGGGTAAGTAGTAAAAATTAAAATTTGACAAAAAAATTTAGGGGTAAAAGATAAGAGAGGAATACTATCTGGATTAGATGTGAGGATGGCAATAAACAAGGGTAATCGATAAGAAATTAAGGAATAAGATTGGATATCATGAAGATCATATGGATAGATGGAACATCAAAAATCAAAAGCTCTCACTAGATAAGGGATTGTTAGCAACATGGTTCAACACTTGGGATCTCCATGGCTGAATATCTGACTTATGAAAGATACTTCCTCAACAATGAGGATCTAGAACATCATCCCCCAAAGGAGGATGCCAAGCATAGCCTTTTCACCACAATGTTTGTTGATGATAATTCTTCAAGCCATCAACCAAAGTCATTTTAACTGAATGTACATACATGGTTGCCTACAAAATCACATCTCCTACATAAAGATTCATGTCCTCCTCATTAGGGATGTGCATATCTCCTCAAAGATACATAAAAGATAATAGCTAAGCTTCATGAGAGATTAACTCATCAACAAATCTATCAAACACTACTTTGAGTAAATCTGCACACCACATGTTCTACCACCTATCCTCTAGAGGTTCTAAGTCCACATTACTCAAGGAAATGTATACAACACAAAGTGTTTCTATTGATACTGAATCTAGAAGGATGATGGAGGTGACACCAATTCAACATAGTGGACAAAATCTTCCTAAACACAATTCATACACTGTTGAAGGCACTCTATCTTGGCAGAAAACCCATCACACAGTTTAACCTTCTGTTGCAAATGATGTAGCTCTTCCTTAGAAGAAAACAAAGAAGACATCACCAGGACTAGAGGAGGAACAAAAAGAGTAGCAACTTTCTGGTAAATTTCTTCAATAAACTTCTTTTGCAACTCTACAGTTTCTTGAGAATGCTACAACTAGCCCTCACATATACCAAGCTTACGAGCTGATTCTGTCATTTTTTCAAGAGCGATATTTTTCTGCTTGGTTAAGGACACATTATCTTTCTCTAAAAAGTGGTCTTATATGAATCCATCAAAGCTATAGCTGCAGTCATTTGTATATGGATATCACTCAAAGCAGTCTTTTCGAAAGCTAAATCCTCCAAATATTTGCTAAGCTGACTCATCAAATAATCCACCTTGTCCTGCAATGAGGTATACACTCCTATATAGATTGTCTGTGTTCAAAATGTCGGATCTAAGCTAGTTGGCTATGGTGGATGCAAATCATAGAACCAACACATGATAGAGAGAAGAGATTGTAACTCAAGTGAATCAGGTTCCAAGATAGATTAGCTTGGACTCATAAACACAATCTTGAGTGACTTAAACTGAAAGTACAATAACCAATGAAATGAGTGTCAAGTACATGCTTATATAGCTTTTTTTTAGTAGTACCACTATTCCTCACTGTGCTTATGGATTTTGGACATCTCTTCCTAGAGCATACATCTTTATCATATCTCTCATACAAAGCCACTTATGGGAAACCATCATTTGCTATTCTCAACATCCCTTCTCAAATGATGAGTTCATACCCTTGTTGACTTTTGCCCCCCTGCATGCAAACATGGACCAGGAGACTAGCTCTTTGGCAGCCTAGTCAAGTTAAGGCTTGAAACTTTACATCTTCGTAGGGTTTTTACTTCCACTATGGGAAATAAGGATCCACAATGGGAAGATTTTTTTTATCGGCAACGGAGAATATTTTCTTCATCTTCTTTGTGCTTCTTTCGCACTCTTTGGTGCAGTCTTTAACCTTCTTGGACTTCATGCTCTTTGTCTTTGTTGTGATTCTTGTCCCTTTGTTGACGCGTGGTACTTCTCCTTTTTTGCTTTACGCTTTTACAAATGAACACATTGATGAGTACATGGGCTTGGTTTGACAAATTCTTATACATTGAAGTTTGGGATACATGAATTTTTTGGATTTTAATGGATAGACAATCATTGTGAAAGGGCTTGACATGGCAATGGATTTTGGAGAAGTGGTGTGAATAAGTAAGTGTGGGAGCGAGAAGATGAGTTGGTGTGAGTGGCCTTTAATGGCTAGGGCTTTAACCTTACTATTAGCCTTTGAAAAAATAGACTTTAGAAAAATCAAAACGAGGATGATGTAAATAGTGCATTTGGGCTGTGATGAGGAGAGGGAGCAGGAGTTGGGCGTCGTTCGAAATGTAGACATAGCCCCTATACTGCTAAGCCCACAGGGAGCCACCATGCCACCTTCGCAAGGTACTTCATTGAAGCTTCTCCTCCATACTTCTTTTCTCCATCTTCCTTTGTCATCTCAACTTCTCTCTCTATTGACATGCTTTTCATTTGACTCTTGTAGAAGACAGGGACACCAATTCCAAATACAATTCCAACCAGTCCCACTCCAATGGCCACCATAGTATCTTGATCAAACTCAACAGCTCGAATCAGAGGAAGGTGAGTGCAAGGGGAAGATTGATGCTGCTTCTATGACCGCAAGAAGGAAGACCTAGGCAGGAATGAGGAGGAGAATCAAGCTACAACACCGACGAAGTGAGACAAGGATGAGGAGCAAGGAGAAGAAGGCGAGGAGGCCTCAATGACTACCATGGCCGAGTCCGTTAGGAGGATCACATTAGTGTGGTAGCACGGTGCCATTACCATGACTCTTCGCTTGGGTAGCTCTCTTTCTTTTTCAAGGTCTTGACCCCGCACTGCTTCATTTTTCCCGCTCAGCTTTCTTATCAGTACATTACCGTGGGGAAAAGAGGGTTTTTTTTTAAAGAAAAAAAGAAATGAAAGTGAGTAAGGAGGTCATTGGATGCCATGGGAAAGGAGAGAGAGTGTTGTCGTGACGCTGCATGTCTACCACTACAAACCTGAGGGTGGAATTTTCTACCAAGATTTTGGACTCTTAAGTTAGCTCCATTTTAAATTTATTTTATATTGTGTGTATTTTTTGTATTTGCATTTGCATGATGCACGAGCAAATGTAGTTAGGCTAGGCATAAATTCCTCACTGCATTCATATTTTTTCTATGGAGCATCGCTCAATTGACTGCATATCATGGATTGAAAATTTTGAATTTCCTTAAAGCATGAGTGATTGAGCACGAAGTTCTTTTCTAAAGCATGTTCTTGATAGGGCACAATTTATGGAAAAACATATCACATGCAGAAGACTTAAGGACTTGATGAAATTTGGATGTTCTCAGTACATATAATATAACTCTTCATAAACAAAATTGGAACAATATTTAGCAGTCCTCCATGAAAGCTAAAGGATATCCGTTCATATTGTGGACATTTAAGTGGAGTAATGCTACAACCAACACTTGCACTCTTTGTGGAGATGAAGGAGACTTGCTATGCTAAGACCACTACTCCTCTACCTTTTATACATCCTGCCATTCTTGTCTTAGAAAATGTTGATTGTGCTCTAACGATTCCTCTTTGCAATCAGTTTGAGATTGGACATTATCCTACTCTATTGTGGGGACCTATTTCAAGATTTACAAAGGCTTAAGATGGTCATGCAAACTGGAAAGCTAATGAAAATGCTCGCAAGCTGCAATTACTACTACAATTTATCAACATCATCTCAAAACAACACCAAACTATCGACCATGCAATTGAGTCACAAAAGGTAAGGTAGCCTATAAGCCAACAAAAGGGCAAAGGCACAAATTACTAAGGTAGTCTATAAGTCAAACAAAAGGGCAAAGGCATAAATTAGTCTATTGAAACAAAATCACATGCTCAAAGGCAAGGATAAAATGGCCCATGGGTTAAAAAGAACTATGGCCTAAGTAAAATTAGGCTCAAGAACGAAGGCTAAGGCCTAAGAGCTTTTAAAAAAATATCGTTAGGCCTAATGAGGATATGGGCGGCAGGTTGTATGACGTGGTAGCTAGGTGGCTTAAGCTATGATGAAAAGAAAAAATCTTAAAAACGATTGAGGCGATAAGATTAAAGGCAATATTTTCTAATAAGAAAAGCACCGTACGCTGAATCAAGATCAGCGACAAAAAAAAGACGAAGGGTGACACACGCTGATTATTTAAGAAAGAAGTTGGAATGGATAGGGAGAGGTAGCAGAGGAGCTCTATGACGTTGCTAAATGGGAAGAAAGTACGAAGCTAAATCAAGTCGACGGTTGTTGCTGTGATCGAAGTGATGGAGGAAAATTACCCACAGAAAAAAATAGACGGTTGAAGTCGTTATCTACAACGAGGGAGGAAGTCGCAGTAGTAGTTGCAGAGGAGGAACGCTTGATCCACGACTTTTGCTGCCACTGCTACTTCGACTTGTTTGGAGGACGTTGTGAAGAAACAAGAATGGACAATAGCTCACCACCATTTCCAGTATCGCCTCCCACACGTCCACGATTACAGCTCCAGTCGAGCAAGTCTCGATCAAAGAATTTGTGATTTGGTGGTTTCCCTAACTGTCGGGCCACACTCGACTACTTCGGATGGAGAAAATTGGCAAACAACCCAGGCTACGCGAACTCTGCAAAGCAGATATATGACTACTAAAAGGGTGGGGAAGGAATTCTTTGGAAGCGCCAAGACGTCGGTCCTCCCTATCTATATGTGCTAACTTTCTTCCTTGCTTATTTTTCGGTTGACACAGAATAAGTTGTGATCTGGCATGCAATAGTTTTTTTTTTTCATGGAGCTCAACCTGTTCAACAAACTATGGTGACATGCAGTAATCAACTGTAGGTGCTTAACTTGAAGGGAGAACGTAGAAGCAGCTGAGATGTTGAAGAAGAAGCGATTGGACAGAAGGAAGTACAAAATGGATGTTGTTGTAGTAGTGGAGAGCCTCGATCTTAAGGTTCCAAATCTTCTTTATCTCACATCTCAATACTCTATCCCGATGGCATACTCCTCCAGCAACATCTACCATGATCAAGAAGTTTGGACATCACCTTACTTCGACTGCAGCACTATCAAGTGCAATTGGATGTGAGGTGTACTTGTCCAGTAATAAAAGACGATGACAAACCTAAATTCCGCTATGTTGCAATAACTATGAAAAGAAGGCTTTGAAGTCGTCAACTTGAGGAGAAGACACTACATTGTTTTTCTTGAATGTATGATGACAACAATATTTCAGTACTTGTCAACTGAGCAAATTTAGTGATTGTTATTTTCAAAGAACATGAAGATGACTTAAGGCCTCATCAAGCCAAGGGATTCAGCAAGTTCATATCTTTCACGAAAGCATTAATATCTTTCACCAAAGCATTAAAACAAGGAAGCTTCATCATTATACTGATCGTCCAATCGATGCATGTCAATTTTCTCCCACATACTCTTCACTTGTCAACTTTCAATTGTGTTATCCTCTATCCATACTTTCTCTATAATACCACTTACTTCTACATTTTTTTGTGGTTCTCTTACCTTGGAAGATTGTATCTTATTATCAAATAAAAAGCAAGTTTGAATGCTTACATGCCTTCTTTCAACTTACTTTTCCTTAAGTTGAGTATTCTTCATTATCCTTTTCTCCCATCTTGCTAAGCATCCCTGCGATGAGTGACTTCACGAACCCTGCATGAAATTTGTGCAACACCTGGTGAACCCGACGTGAAAGCGTCTCTTCTGATTGTCGAGATGGGAGACTCTTCGAATACTCCACCCACTTCATCATCAAGTGCTTCTTCATTTTTGACCGATGAGATGAAGAATTTATTGCAAACTCTATCTTTGGCTAGTAGATGTAGTTATCTATGCAGCAGCAGTAGCAGTTACATCAACAACAATTGGATCAACAATGAATGCTACATCAGCAAGGATGGGAAGAGATATGTCCAGTTCATGACCATTTGCATCAATCATCAATGGAATAAAGATTCTTTGAGGGATTCCCATCTTCCAGCAGGAGGGCCAGATTTTTGCTAGGTACCACTATCTTGCGATACGATGGTGGTATGAGTCAGGGAAAGCTCTCGCCTCCTGGCAGCGGCCGTTTTTCCTCATGTGTTTATGGTGTATCCACTGAAAGTACTTTGTGTTTTCAAAATATTTTTTATATGCCTAGAGTTGCTAGGTAGTATGTAAAAAGAAAAGAAAAAGATTTAATAATTGCAGGATTTTTGCAGGAAGAAGACCAGATAGATGGTCTCTATGATGGCCTTTCATGCTCAGATACCATGGAAGAACTTTTGGTTTTGCTAAATGATAACAATCAAGAGATGTCAAATGTCTTACAGGTTCATTCTCTGGCGATGTATTGTGAGATTGCTAATCTCATGCTTGAAAAGAATTTTGGTGCTGAGGATTCTCAGCAAAAAGAATTCCTTACTGACATATTTCAACAAAAAGATTTGGGTGTTGCTGTTTATACACTGCAAAATTTGTGTTTACCAGGCTATTATCATCAAGAAATGAAATCTACAGGTTGTAGCAATGGAGCCAGAATTCAGACAAAATACAAGATAGTTAACAAGAAGGTCAGGACCGCTACCTTTGGACAGTGATGAGATTATTAGGAGAGCTGCTATGCAACCTCCTTTGCGAGATCCTACAGGTATTGGACATAAGTTTTTAGCTGAGACATTGAAAGAGATGAAGATTGGGACCGAATATTTTCTACTTCCTGAAGAGATAAGATGTTTTGAAGAGATGTTTGCAAACATGAAAAAGATTTTGCTTTCTTTCCACATGAGATTGGATGTGTTGATCCTAGGGTTGTGACGCCTATGGTTATTTTTACCATTCCGCATGTCCCTTGGAATCTACAGCCTATTCTTGTGCCGAGGTCTCACTTTCCTAAACTGGTAGAGCTCTTGAATGAGCAGATCAGGATGGGAATTCTAGAGCCATCTTCAACTTCATATATTCCAACAGGTGGTTCACAGTTCCTAAAAAGAATGGGACACTCAGATTCATACAGGACCTACAACTAGTAAACAAGGTCACTATTTGAAATGTTGGTGTAGGACCCATTATAGATGAGTTTGCTAAGGCTTTTGCTAGTCGTGCTATCTATTCTCTTGGTGATATTTATTCTGGATATGATCATTTCCAACTTTCCCTTGAAAGCAGAGATTTGACTACGATGAAGACACCTCTAGGCCTTGTCCGAATGTGTATGCTTCCACAAGGAGCTACTAATTCGGTTGCCCATATGATGAATGGGATGAATAAGGTTCTACAAGATTTTATTCTTGAGCTTACTATGCCTTTCATTGATGACTTACCTATCAAGGGATGTTTGAAAGAAGATAAAGATGATTCTTTAGATGATCATGGATGCAGATTCTTTGTGGTTTCACATATTAGAGGTGTTGAGAAGATTCTTTGCATACTAGAAGAAGTAAATTTAATATTGTCAGGGTTGAAGTCTATTTTTGGTACCATACAAGTTTTGATTGTTGGTCATATGTGTGGATATTATGGCAGGAAGCCTTCTCCTGTGAAGGTTGATGCCATAGAAAAGATTGTGGAGACTTGCTCCTCTACTTCGAAGGTTCGCAGGTTTTTTGGAGCTTGTGTGTTTTATCTTATTTGGATTCCTCACTTTGCTCATATTGTAGATGATCTTTATCAACTCTTGAGAAAAGGGCAACATTTTTCTTGGAAGATAAAACATACTAAAGCCATGTAGAAACTGAAGAAATTATTGAGAGCTGCTCCGACTCTTCGAAAGGCAGATTATGAGTGTGGAAGACCTATTGTGCTTACTGTTGATACTAGTCCTATTGGCATTAGATGGGATGTTGGCAAGATGATGCAAATGGGAATAGGTATGCCATTAAGTTTGGGGAAATAGTCCTGAACGAGTGACAATGAAGGTAACCTCAAGTTAAAAGAGAGCTCTTAGGAGTTGTCACAACTCTCAAGAATGGCAGAGAGTACTTCATTGGAGCTGTTGTGCCAGTCAAGACTGATTGTTTGTCTCTTCTAGGTATGATCACAAGTTGTTCTACTCTAGATATTGCCATGCTTAGGTGGATTGGGTAGATAAAATCCATGAATCCTGAGTTCAGGCACATAGCAGGTAAAGACAACCCAGTAGCTGATATGCTTTCATGAGCGAGGTATGATGATATGGATTTTTCCTGCATTGATGATGCTGATGATGAGGCTGATCTTTCAGCCATGCATGCTGATCATGTTTGTCATGTGTCTGCTTTGGAAATCTTTGATGAGTCTTTGTATACATGAGACTATTTGCAGATTGGTCGTTATTTGAGTACTATGTCTAGACAGGATGGATGGACTGATGCAGACTTCAAGAAGATTAGAAGAAAAGCTTATGGTTTCTTCTTGCAAAGTGGGCTACTTTGGAAGCATCCATGAAAGGAAGGAGGTCAGCCATTGAGAGTTGTTTGTGATAGAGCTTCACAGGTGTGTATCATGAAAGAATTCCATGAAAGTCTTTGGGCTTGGCATCGAGCTGTATGGGCAACCTATGAGAAGATCAAAGAGTGTTATTGGTGGAAAGGCATGTATAGAGATATCTCACAGTTTGTTGAGATATGCCTTGATTGTCAGTTGTTCTCTTCGGTGAGGCATAGAGATGAGCTTCATCCTACCTACCCACTATGTATTCATTACAAGTGGGTTCTTGATTTGATTACTATGCCTGTTGGTTTATGGCAGATGCGCTATATTTTTTTGGCACGAGAAGACCTCACAAATCAAGTGGAAGGAAGAGCATTATGAACAAAATCTACTTCAATGCTTTGTAAGTTTCTATTGGAGGATGGTTTTTGCAGGTATGGATGTATTGGGAAAGTTACTGCAGATAGAGGTGAGTTGGATGCTGATGAGGCTAGAGAGTTTTTCTCCCACCTTGGCATTAAACTTGCTTTGACTTCAGCATATAATCTAGAAGGCAATGGAAAGAGCGAAAGAGGCCATCCGCCGATTGTGAAAGCCTTGGCCAAAGCATGTGGTGGACGGATTTGAGAGAGTGGCCTAGGTTATTGCCTTATGCCTTCTTATGGGCCAATCGCACTACTCACAGTGTGACCTCAGGATATATGCCAGCTAAGTTGATGTATGGACAAAAGCCACTCATGCCTATAGAGACTTATACACTTGCTCGGAGTGCTTTACCGTGGCAGCAAGAAGAGATGTCTAAAGAAGATCTTTTGGCTCTTCATATTCATCAGTTGGAGAGAAGACCTGAAGATATTGAGAGAGCAATTCAAAAGCTCAAAGAGGCTAGAATTCGCAACAAAGACCACTTTGATAGTAGACACGGATTGAGGCCTAAAGAGATTAAAGAGGGAGATTGGGTGTTGGTCTAAAGAGATTGGGTGTTGGTCTAAAGAGATTGAGGCCTAAAGAGATTGGGTGTTGGTCTATGACAACAGTCTAGAAAACCAGTATAGTGCCATCCGCAAGGCTTCCAGATGATGGTTTGGCCCCTATCTAGTGTAGCATGTCCATGACAATGCAACATATTCCTTAGCAGAACTTGATGGTATGGCCTTGCGGATTCCAATTGTAGGGAAGAGAATTAAAATCTTCAAGAGAAGAGATGTTACAACTTATGTAGTCGAGGAGTTGGAAGATGCGATTCATGATGGACTTAAGCTAGGAGACGATGAAGATGAAGATGTGGACATTGAAGATGCTTTTGCAGAAGATGAAGAGATTGCATTGACTGTCGAGCTTGGCGGTGATGAGGATGGGTAATTGTGGCCCATCCGAAGGATGTGCAAGTTTGGAGGGGGCGGATGTCGTGACGCTACACGTCTACCACTACAAACTTGAGGGCAGAATTTTCTACCAAGATTTTGGACTCTTAAGTCAGCGTCATTTTAAGTTTATTTTCCGTTGTGTCTATTTTTTGTGTTTGCATTTGCATGACGCACGAGCACATGTAGTTAGGCTAGGCACAAATTCCTTAATCCATTCATTTTTTTTTGTGGAGCATCGCTCGATTGACTACATATCATGGATCAAAAATTCTGTATTTCCTTAAAGCATGAGTGATTGAGCACGAAGTTCTTTTCTAAAGCATGTTCTTGATAGGGCACAATTTATGGAAAAACAGATCATATGCAGAAGACTTAAGGACTTGATGAAATTTGGATGTTCTCAGTACAGATGATATAACTCTTCATAAACAAAATTGGAACAATATTTAGTAGTCCATGAAAGCTAAAGGATATCCGTTCATATTGTGGACATTTAAGTGGAGTAATGCTACAACCAACACTTGCACTCTTTGTGGAGATGGAGACTTGCTATGCTAAGACCACTACTCCTCTACCTTTTATACATCCTATCATTGTTGTCTTGGAAAATGTTGATTGTGCTCTAAAGATTCCTCTTTGCGATCAGTTTGAGATTGGACATTATCCTACTCTATTGTGCGGACCTATTCCAAGATTTACAAAGGCTTAAGATGGTCATGCAAAGTGGAAAGCTAATGAAAATGCTCGCAAGCTAGAATTACTCACTACAACAGAAACGAGGCATAGACGCGCACATTAGACGCGCAAAGTCGGGCGCGTCTATAAATGCGTGTAAACATGCGTGTAAATAGACGCGAATTTTGTGTCTATATATCTGCGCAAATAGACGCTAATATAGACGCACTAGCAGACGCACAATTATTTAACCACCTAAAATTAGCAATTCACATAATTAAAAAACCAAAGTTAATAATTATTTAACCACCTGAAATTGATTCTTGAGCATGCACATGTGCGCATGATAAAAACCATAGAATTAAGAATACACATTGAATCATTGAATTTAAAAAATAGAGTTAATAATTACTTTTTCATTGCTCTCTAATGAATGGCAGTTCCTCCAGTTGACAAGCCTGATATAAGTAATTAGTGGCAAGCGACAAAAACCTTACAATTAGTAGCAAGCATTGCAATATGTATCTCGTGATTTCTCTATGTACTTGAAGATGATAAAAGATACTTCCTTTTTATTATGGAAAATTCAATGCTTGCTTTAAAATTGACTATTGATTCTTGAGTATGCACTTGTGCGCATGATAAAAAGCATAGAATTAGGAATACACATTGAATCAATAAGCAAATTAAGTATGTTACAGTGAATGATCCATCTCATCTTCAATGAGATCAACCCTTGCTAAACTATCTGCTTCTAGGTCTATGTTACCAAGAGGTAACGAAACAAATAAGTCTATCCCACTATCAGATGTGTTGCTATATTGCTCAATAACTTCATCAATATCATCGACAATCACATTATTGTCTTCTTCTGCGTTTCCTTGAACATCATCGCAAGGTTCATCTTGTACTATATCACGCATATCATCCATTATAGTGTCATCATGCACATCATCATTAATTGTTGGATTGTCATCTGCTATCTCCATGTCAGTAATATTACCATATATTGGTTTTGAACGATTAGATATAGGGATGACATACCACCATCGGTTATTGTTTACCATTGGATGATACACAACCTATATTTGAAAAACAAAAGCAAAAAACTTAAGTACTTATTATATTGTGTATATGTATCACATGTATACATATAAAAAAATTAGCCTTTGCATATATACCTGCTCGCATTGTTGAGGTAGTACTAATGTGTCATTCTTGTTTTGGTGAAATTTTGTAGAGTCAATGATTATAAAACCACTTGGATGACGTCTGATTGTGCAATGCTCACCATTTGTTATCACTTCTTTAAACCACTTCACATCCAGTACATATATAAAGAATCGTCTGAAGTCAAGCTTCAGAATATCTTGGATCAAGCCACAATAACCTTCCATGGTACCATTGGCAGCCTCGAAGTGAGCAAGGACACCACAATCTTGGGTATTTCTCTTTTCATCTATACGTTGAGTTCGAAGATGTTTACCCTCACACCAAAGTGCATTGAATAATGTGCACTAGTAATAAAAGGTAAAAGATCAAACATGTCAATTATTTATATAAAATAAAACTTATAGAAACAAATTAATTGATAGTATGTCTCACCTTTGATAAGCAACCTCGTGCGTATTCCCACTCTTCTTGAGATATATTAATTTCCTCCTCTTTTTCCATTCTCTCCATTCCTCATGTAACCAATCTATGTCAATATGACATGGGAGCGCATTTAGATGATCTGGAAATGAGACATTACGTCCATATCTAGTGCGAAATTCTTGTCTTTTGCTTTTTCTTCTTGCCCTTGATTCATTATATAGTGTCACCCATTTGCTCATAACATCACTATTGAGCACACAAAAACTATTTAACTTACGAAGTTCTTCTTTTGTTAGCACTTTACTCATTCCTTTTCCTTGAGGTACTATAGAGGTCATCCTCAAGTCTTCATCATCTTTCCATAGTCGTGGTTGAGAGGGATCCACTTCAGCAAGATATTCAGAGGTATAAACAAGGAATGATTGCACTAACCAACCCTCAGCCATACTTTCCTCAGGCCGTGCTTTTTGCCTCACAAAATCTTTCAAGGTTTTCATGAAGCGCTCAAGAAAAAACATCCAACTTACATGTATTGCCCCACAAAGTGCGATCTCATCAATCAAATGTACGAGTAAATGTAATTGAGTAGTCAAAATGGATCGAGGAAAAATTCCCTCCACCAAACAAACCACCTCAATAGATAATACTCGAGCATCTTGCAATGTGTTTGGATCAATTTCCTTCGAGCTCACATATCTGTCAAGATGTATTTGAGAATTGTTTATTTTTGTGTAGAAATTCAAAGATATATAATGAAAAAATACAATGTATACACACCTCACAAGCTCTCCCATCTTGTAAATGATATCATGTACATCTTTGGAGGCACAATGGGATATGCTAGTAGGAAGTACGAATTGAATGTAAACAATATTCATAGATCAAATGATTAGTTGAGGAAAAATTCATCATACCCCAAAGTTTACACATAGTTACGCCACTAATTACTATATTCATGGTTAGAGATACCCTTACTTGAATCATTTTGTGCCAATCGTGGGACTTCAAACCAGATAGTTGCTCCACACCTCTTTTCTTTTTCTTTATGAAGGCTCCCTTGAGACATCTCATACATCCTGTGGATGTTCGAAAGCTATATATTTGTTCCTTCACTATTTTTTCCTCGTTCTTTGACAATATCCAAGGTGCATGGGGTAGCTCAATCTTTCCTCTGGGTCCAATGCGTGACCAGGCTCGTCTCATGCGACCAATGTTACGTAAATCCTCCCTTACATTAACTGAATCACGAGCCCCTATCAAGTGATCCCATAATGTAGATACAACATTTTTGAATATGTGCATGGGGTCCAACAGGTGATTGATCTTGAGTTCCGTCCAGTACGGAAGACGAAAGAATATAGAGAACCTAACAAACAAACAATATATTATGTAAACAATTCATCATGCTAAATACTTTAAAGTCAATCGAGAGAAATGCACTTCCCGAGTGGAGGGTGGCTGTCGGCATTAATCCATCTCTCCTTCCAATCTCGAATGGTTAGAGATTATGGAGTCATCCCATTAGTAGGAAGAACATATTTGGGATGGTCAATAGGAAGAAATCGATGATGATTGTCGTAGATAACCTTCTTTAAACGTGCCGGCCTAGAGGAAACTAGAGAGGGACCGCAAATAGGACATGCATGATATCCTGACGTGGTTAAACCTAAAAAAACAAGTGAATTAATAAAATGCAATTGATTTAAGTCTTGAATTTCAAATATAGAGTTATATACATGTACCTCAACACTCTCCGTATCCTGGAAAGTCGTGCATGGTCCACAACAACATGGGCTTCAATGTGAAATCTCTAGAGGATGCAGATGCACTTGTATCTTGCACCTCAATACCTTCCCATAACATTTCTAACTCTTCAATCAAAGGCTCTAAGTAAATGTCCATGTTTTTTACCTTGTGCTTTCCAGGAATCAGAAGGGACAACATCACATGTCCCTTTTTAATTGCCATGGATGGAGGAATATTATAGTTCACCAATACCACTGGCCATACACTGTATGATGTGCTTTTGATGCCAAATGGATTGATTCCATCCATACCTAAACGAAATCTCAAATTTCTTGGCTCTTCTTTGAAAACGGGCCACAGATTATCTATATGTTGCCATGCGGGTGTGTCTGCAGGGATCCTCCATTTTCCATCACTTGAACGATGACTAGCATGCCATGACATGAGCTTTCCAATAGACTTACACTTGAACATAAGTTTTATACGTGGAACAATCGGAAAATGTCGCAAAACCTTACGAGGCACATCCATTGACTTCATCTCCACTTCGTATCTTGATTCCCCACAAACAGGACACTCTCGTGCGAACTCATGAATCCCACGAAATAAGACACAATGATTGACACATGCATGGATCTTGACATAATCGAGGCCTCCCAGAGATGTCAAGTAATGTCTTGATTGCTCTCTCTTAGTTGGCAATTTGTTTCCTTTTGGAAGCATTTGTGATAATAACCTACATATATTTTAAAAGTGAGTTTAAAAACCACCAACATATATTTCTGTCTGATTTCAAAATAGAATTAACAATTAATATTATGATTCATATATAAGCCAAACTGAATTGATACCTACTTCAATAACGTATCCAAACTGACATTACTCCATCCATAAATTGTTTGCAAGTTAAGTATCTCGAGGGACGCACGAAGAACGGAGTACGTACAACCTTCATACAACGGAGTAGATGATGCTACATATAGTGGATCATCTGGCTTCGTAGAGTGACCTTCTCCCTGAATCGGTTGCGAAAATAGATGGTGTACCATGTTGTCCAAAATCTCATCCTCTACGACTTGATGGGGCATTTCATGAGGGCTACTATCATGTTCGTCAGTCTCTACTCTTCTTGAAGACTCTGCCTCCTCGCGTCGACATTTTGCAGCCTCTCGACGCCCGGGAGGGAGCATCTGAGGATGTGGCACCGCATCCTGCTCAACCACAAAAGGGAGTTTCATGTACGTTGATATATAATTCCCGTAACATAGACATGCAATCTTAGTGGTAAAAAAAAACTATGAATACCGGTGATTTTTCTCGGTCCCATTCTCCATAGAAGCTGAGGTGTGACATTGCAATTCGACGTGCTCGAAAAATACACCCTCGACAACGATCACACATGCATTTAATTTTTCGTCGTAGCCATGCATCTCGATTATGAAGATGCAATGTTTCATCCTCACTTGAGGATGTGCTCATTGACTCACCAGCTTGCACCGCACTAGGTGATGACGACGTCGACATGATTAAACCTAATTCATGACAATATCAAAATATTTGTCATTCATATATTTACATAAGATCTTAATTTTAAATACACAAAAATCATCATCTTAAAACTTATCTTAACTTATCAAAACTTAACAAGAATTCACTATCAAAACTTATCTTAAAAACAAAAAATTATGATAAATCCCAAATGCGTGTCTATATCCGCGTCTAACTACGCGTCTATATTCGCGTCTATCTGAACAATAGACACACATATACACACGAAAATAGACGCACACGTCAAAATTCAAACCATACTTAAATCATTTCTTTTCAAACTACACCTTTCCTTTCCTACATTTTTTGCGGTTCTGAAGCTTGAGTTTAGCCGACATGCAGTCTCTTCATGCCTCACCTAGTCTCTTCATGCCTCACCTCCTCATGACTCACCTCTTCTTTTATTTCAAACACACAAGAAGGGAAAAAGGAAAGCCAAGGAGAGGAAGAAAGAGAGAACAAGAAAGAGGAGAACAAGAAGAAGCAGCAAGCAAGCAAACAAGCATCAAGGGAGGGTAACTTACCAAGGAGAGGAAGAAGGAGAAGGAGAAGCGCCACCACCCGCCACACCAAACACCCAAGGTGAGTCTCTCTCTCTCTCTCTCTCTCTCTCTCTCTCTCTCTCTCTCTCTCT
Organism: Lygodium microphyllum; assembly: GCF_053477565.2. Taxonomy (NCBI): domain Eukaryota; kingdom Viridiplantae; phylum Streptophyta; class Polypodiopsida; order Schizaeales; family Lygodiaceae; genus Lygodium; species Lygodium microphyllum. The sequence goes on from NC_141154.1 coordinate 122,398,902, forward strand.
CTCTCTCTCTCTCTCTCTCTCTCTCTCTCTCTCTCTCTCTCTCTCTCTCTCTCTCTCTCTCTCTCTCTCTCTCTCTCTCTTTGTTTCTCTCTTCCTCTCTCTGCTCTGTCTGTGTATTTAGGATTTGTGATTCCATTATGTATTGCATTATGTAAATCGTCAATGGCTGTCATCGGCCTAAAATCGGTCGACCGAGCACGTCTGCTAGCGTGTCTACCTCTCAATGTAGACGCAGACATAGACACGCAAAAATGTTTCCTCTCAGCATTCTGAGGGCGCGTCTTAGAGCACATGTGCTCTGCAATGTACACGCGATGATACACGCGTTGCACAGAAGGTTGACCTGCAGTCTACACGCGATTATACACGCACATTGACCTGGGATGCGCGTCTGGTAGCGCGTCTGTGCTGCATGTTAGATGCGCAAATAGACGCGCTGGACAGAAGGTGAACTCTGGAGCGCGTCTGAGAGCGCGTCTAACCTGCAATGTAGACGCGGGGATACACGCGCCAGGTCTCTCAGTTCTAATATTAAATAATATATTTTTGCAATGATGAATGTGACCAATCCCATGTTTATGTTTATCAATTTTCTTGTTTAAGAGGAGCATTAGCACTTAAGTGTTATGCTCAATGTCTAAAGAAAGCTCTTTGAAAATGTAGGTAATATATGATTTTTTGTATGCAAATAAATTTGTCTTTTTCCTGTGTTTTTTTTGCAGATGTCGTATCCTGGTTCATCTAGCAATGACCCAGATGTGGATCGCATGAATGATACATTGGCCTCCTTTGGCAGGGGGGTCAATGCATTTTTTGGAGGTTTTCCTAGTAGGGAAGACTTCATGGGATAGATGACCAGATACCTTGGCCACTCTCCCACAGCGGACGAGGTATTCAGTGTCATGTTTGGGACGCCTCTGGCATCTTTGCCTAGCACTACTTCCCAGACTCCACATGCAGGTACTCCACATACATGTACTCCATATGCAGGTACTCCATTTGCAGGTACTCCACGTGCTCCACGTGCATCGGCTGAAGCATAAGCATCTGCAGAAGCTCGTGCGTCCAGCGAGGCAGAGGGTAGTCGACAGAGAGGGAGGAGGAAGAGTCGAGGGGGAGGATGAGGGTTGTGTGGGGGTTGCCTAGGAGGTGGCAAGCGATCACCCTCACCAGTAGATCATGTAGAGGAGGTTGTACGCCATTACTATAGAGTTACAGATGCCGGTGGCATCTTTCATGATGATGAGGGAAGGGATGTAATGGCGTACATGAGGAGCGTCGTGCATGCGATGTATAAATATTGTTTCATTGCCTTCAAAAATCAGAAAAGTGGCTTGTGGCAGGAGGTGTTGAGGGCAGTCCATAGGAGGTACCCAAATCCTGAGGGTCAGTGATTCTCAGATGATTGGGGACGTACAAAAGTGAGGGATATGCTTCACAACAAAATTCAACAAATTATGGCAACACACAGTAATCAACTGCAGGTGCTTAACATGAAGGGAGAACATAGAAGCGACTGAGATGTCGAAGAAGAAGCGATTGGACAGAAGGAAGTACGAAATGGATGATTGTTGTAATAGTGGAGAGCCTCGATCTTAAGGTTCCAAATCTTCTTTATCTCACATCTCAATATTCTATCCCGGCGGCACACTCCTCTAGCGGCATCTACCATGATCAAGAAGTTTGGACGTCGCCTTACTTCGATTGCAACACTATCAAGTGCAATTGGCTGTGAGGTGTACCTATCCAGTAATAAAAGACGACGACAAACCTGAATTTTGCTATGACTTGCAATAACTATGAAAAGAAGGCTTCAAAGTCGTCGTCTTTTATTGATTGGCAATAGTAATGCTACACTGTTTTTCTTGAATGTATGATGGCAATAGTATTTCAGTAGTTGTCAATTGGACAAATTGTGCTCATTCTTTTTTGTTTTTTCCATGCGAATGCACCTTTTTTACATCAAAATTACATTCTAATTTGACAACCCTGGCAATCACCATCCCTTGGAATTTTTTTCTTTTTGTACCCCTTGTTCTAACTTAGAGATTGTTGGGAATTAATTTTTGTTCAAATTTTCGAGTGTGTTTTTACTATTTTTTTCATGCGAACCCCCCATTTGCCATTGAAACCCCATTCCAACTAGACAGCCCTCTCCCACCTCCGCACGATTTTCATTATTGCTGCATTCCATTTTGACTTTTTCAAAATTTTATTGTTAATTTTCAATTCCATTTTTTAGTGTGTTTTTACTCTTTTTTCCATATGAATGGGTCCTATTCTCATTAGAACTGCATTCTGATGTAATAGACCTATTCAACTCCTCATTATGGACAACTTTCCCTTCTTTCTGCATTTCGTTCCAACTAACAAATTTTACAAAATCAATTTTCGTGTGACTTTTCATACTTAAATTTTTTATTTTTCCATGTGAACCCCCCTCTTTGTTGCCAAACACGTCAGTCACATTGTCCATGTCATTCCTCCCATCACACTACCCATTTTTTCTTTTTATAGCATCTTCATCTAATGCCCGAATCTCTCCAAATTATTTTTTCCATTTAATTTTGCATTTGCATCCCTCGCGGTGTCGCATGAACGACCTCAATCCACATGTTTGGCCTTCGCAGTGTCGTGTTTAGGCATTCGATTCTTAGTCACGGCCAATCGTTCTTGTTAGTGCAAAATTTTTTTACCCCTCACCCGTGTACGTGCATGGGACATGTGAGGAACCTCATTTTTAAAAAGCAACCACAAAAAAAAAACATTTTGAAAAACAAAACAAACAAACAAAATCCCCCCTCTTTCTAACCGTCCTGACAGACCCCTTCCCTCCCTCTCCCTCTCCCTCTCTTGTGTCTTCTCCTTCTCTCCCTCTCCCTCTTTCTAACCATCCTGACAAACCCCTTCCCTCCCTCTCCCTCTCCTGTGTCTTCTCCTTCTCTGCCTCCTCTCCTCCTCCCGCATGTTCTTCTCTTCTCTCCATCTTCTCCTCTCTTCCCTCCTTCTTCTCCTCTCTTCCCTCCTTCTTCTCCTCCCTCCTTCTCCCCTTCCTCTTCCTCCTACACCATCTCCTCCTCCTCCTTCCTTCTTCCCCATTTCCTCTCCTCCTACCCTCCTCCTTCTCCACCCCTTCTTCTCCTCCCTCCTCCTCCTCCATCTCCTCCATCTCTTCCCCTACTCCTCTCTTTCTCCTCCCTCCCTCCCCCTTCCTCACCCTCGCCACCCGCGTGGTTGCTCCTCCTCATCCACTTCGACCACCCTGAGCCACTGCCTTGTCGTCTTGAGCCACTGCCAAGCCATGCAAAAATGCCACTTTGCCATCCTGAGCCACTGTCCACCTTAACTCACTGTCGCATTCCCCTGATGCCTACCTACCCGCTTCTCCCTCAATGACCCCTTGCTGACCACCTGCCCTCCCTAAAGACTCCCTAACCCCCCCTTGGCCCCTGCCCGGCCCACATTAACACCCCCCCTCCCACCACATTGCCCATTTTTTCTTTTTATAGCATCTTCATCTAATGCCCGAATCTCTCCGAATTATTTTTTCCATTTAATTTTGCATTTGTATCCCTCGCGGTGTCGCATGAACGACCTCAATCCACATGTTTGGCCTTCGCAGTGTCGCGTTTAGGCATTCGATTCTTAGTCGTAGCCGATCGTTCTTGTTAGTGCAAAATTCTTTTAGCCCTCGCCCGTGTACGTGCATGGGACATGTGAGGATCCTCATTTTTAAAAAATAACAAAAAAACACATTTTGAAAAACAAAACAAACAAACAAAATCCCCCTTTTTTCTAACCATCCTGACAGACCCCTTCCCTCCCTCTCCCTCTCCTGTGTCTTCTCCTTCTCCGCCTCCTCTCCTCCTCCCGCATGTTCTTCTCTTCCCTCCATCTTCTCCTCTCTTCCCTCCTTCTTCTCCTCCCTCCTCCCCTTCCTCTTCCTCCTACACCATCTCCTCCTCCTCCTTCCTTCTTCCCCATTTCCTCTCCTCCTATCCTCCTCCTTCTCCACCCCTTCTTCTCCTCCCTCCTCCTCCATCTCCTCCATCTCTTCCCCTACTCCTCTCTTTCTCCTCCCTCTCCTCCCTCCCTCCCCCTTCCTCGCCCTCGCCCTCACCACCTGCGTGGTTGCTCCCCCTCATCCGCCACCTTCAACCACCCTGAGCCACTGCCTTGTCGTCTTGAGCCACTGCCAAGCCGTGCAAAAATGCCACCTTGCCATCCTGAGCCACTGTCCGCCTTAGCTCGCTGTCACGTTCCCTTGATGCCTGCCCACCCACTTCTCCCTCAATGACCCCTTGCTGACCGCCCGCCCTCCCTAAAGACTCCCTAACCCCCCCCTTTGCCCCTGCCCGCCCACATTAACACCCTCCCCCCCACCCCCCCCTCCCGTCACACTGCCCATTTTTTCTTTTTATAGCATCTTCATCTAATGCCCGAATCTCTCCGAATTACTTTTTCCATTTAATTTTGCATATGGATCCCTCGCGCTGTCGCATGAACGATCTCAATCCACATGTTTGGCCTTTGAAGTGTCATGTTTAGGCATTCAATTCTTAGTCACAGCCGATCGTTCTTGTTAGTGCAAAATTTTTTTACCCCTCGCCCGTGTACGTGCATGGGACATGTGAGGATCCTCATTTTTAAAAAATAACCAAAAAAACACATTTTGAAAAACAAAACAAACAAACAAAATCCCCCCTCTTTCTAACCGTCGTGACAGACCCCTTCCCTCCCTCTCCCTCTCTTGCATCTTCTCCTTCTCCGCCTCCTCTCCTCCTCCCGCATGTTCTTCTCTTCCCTCCATCTTTTCCTCTCTTCCCTCCTTCTCCTCCTCCCTCCTTCTCCCCTTTCTCTTCCTCCTACACCATCTCCTCCTCCTCCTTCCTTCTTCCCCATTTCCTCTCCTCCTACCCTCCTCCTTCTCCACCCCTTCTTCTCCTCTCTCCTCCCCCTCCATCTCCTCCATCTCTTCCCCTACTCTTGCCTTTCTCCTCCCTCTCCTCCCTCCCTCCCCCTTCCTCACCCTAGCCCTTGCCCTCACCACCGGCGTGGTTGCTCCCCCTCATCCACCACCTTCAACCACCTTGAGCCACTGCCTTGTCGTCTTGAGTCACTGCCAAGCCGTGCAAAAATGCCACCTTGCCATCCTGAGCCACTGTCCACCTTAGCTCGCTGTCACGTTCCCTTGATGCCTACCCACCCACTTCTCCCTCAATGACCCCTTGCTGACCACCCGCCCTCCCTAAAGACTCGCTAACCCCCCCTTGGCCCCTGCGTGCCCACATTAACACCCCCTTCCATCACACTGCCCATTTTTTCTTTTTATAGCATCTTCATCTAATGCCTGAATCTCTCCAAATTATTTTTTCCATTTAATTTTGCATTTGCATCCCTCGCGGTGTCACATGAACAACCGCAATCCACATGTTTGGCCTTCGTAATGTCGCGTTCAGGCATTCGATTCTTAGTCGCGGTGGTCGATCGTTCTTGTTAGTGCAAAAAATTTTTACCCCTCGCCCGTGTACATGCACGGGACATGTGAGGATCCTCATTTTTAAAAAATAACAAAAAAAACACATTTTGAAAAACAAAACAAACAAAAAAATCCCCCTCTTTCTAACCATCTTGACAAACCCCTTCCCTCCCTCTCCCTCTCCTGCGTCTTCTCCGCCTCCTCTCCTCCTCCCGCATGTTCTTCTCTTCCCTCCATCTTCTCCTCTCTTCACTCCTCCCTCCTTCTCCCCTTCCTCTTCCTCCTACACCATTTCCTCCTCCTCCTTCCTTCTTCCCCATTTCCTCTCCTCCTACCCTCCTCCTTCTCCATCCCTTCTTCTCCTCCCTCCTCCTCCTCCATCTCCTCCTCCTTCTCCACCCCTTCTTCTCCTCCCTCCTCCTCCTCCACCTCCTCCATCACTTCCCCTACTCCTCTCTTTCTCCTTCCTCTCCTCCCTTCCTCCCCCTTCCTCGCCCTCGCCCTCGCCCTCGCCACCCGCGTGGTTGTTCCCCCTCATCCGCCACCTTCGACCACCCTAAGCCACTGCCTTGTCATCTTGAGCCACTGCCAAGCCATGCAAAAATGCCACCTTGCCATCCTGAGCCACTATCCACCTTAGCTCGCTATCACGTTCCCCTGATGCCTACCTGCCCACTTCTCCCTCAATGACCCCTTACTGACCGCCCGCCCTCCTTAAAGACTCCCTAAACCCCCCCTTGGCCCCTGCCCGCCCACATTAACACCCCCCCCCCACCCTTAAACCTTTAATCCCCCCACCATTCACCCCCCTTATCCTTACCTTAATCCCCCCTTACTATAACCCACCCACCCACCCCCCCCCCCCCCCCCCCGCATTCCGCATTCACACAAAAAAACCCTACCCCCACCTCTTTTTTTAAAAAACCCTTCCGCACGTGACCATCCTCTCCCACCATGCTATGTTCACTCGCTACCTCCAGAATGTCTCGTTCGTGTGTGGGTTTTCATGCTTATGTGAGCATGTTCATGCTAGCACTTGGTCACGCGCGAGGATGCACGTGCGGTCTTTTCCATGCGATGGTGAGATCACAGCCATTCGCACATACCAAAATGCAATCTGTACTCGGGTACCCTATTCTTGATATTTTTAATTCCGACAAAAACCATAAATACATTTTAAAATTTTCCAAAAACCATTAAAAATTCAAGTTAAATGAAAATTTTTACCAAATTTACTAAAAATTGGATACTTTTCTATTAACTAAACAATTACTAATAATAATAGAAATATATTAAATATTTAAAAATTCAACATGTCATAAAAATTCAATAAAATCTTAAAAAATATAGCACAATGTCTGCTTATGAAATGTACAACCCAAAGCACGTGTGAAGAACGGCTACGAGTGCTCTACCTTCTGTTGCAAATGGTATGGCTCTTCCTTAGAAGACAACAAAGAAGACATGAGTAGCAACTTTCTGGCTAAGTTCTTCAATAAACTTCTTTTACGACTCTACAGTTTCTTGAGAATGCTACAACTGGCCTCACATATACCAAGCTTACAAGTTGATTCTATCATTTCCTCAAGAGAGACATTTTTCTCCTTGGTTAAGAACACATTCTCTTCCTCTAAAGTTGCAACCTTAGTTTCTAACTCCTTAAGAATGACCTTCTATGAATCCATCAAAGTTGTAGTTATAGTCATTTGTGTATGGATATCACTCGAAGCAGTCTTTTCAAAAGCTAAATCCTCAAGAGCTTTGTTAAGCTGACTGGTCAAAGAATCCATCTTATCTTGTAATGAGGTATACACTCATGTATAGATTGTCTAAAGACAAGAAGTCATGGAAGTCTCCAAAGCAATAGACTAAACACCATAAACTAATTGTGAAAGCATAGATCTAGAAAGTAGTGTTTGCAAGGAAGGAGGAATCCGCGGATCTAGTTGTCCTTCCTATTGCACTGCAAAGAGGTTGGTACAAGACAAGAACGAGGGAAGGGAGCTACCAGACACCTCAAGTATCGAAATCTATACCACTAGGTTTGAAACAGGTAGAGGATCAGAAGAACCTTGTGTGCGTCACTTCTTTCAATTGATTCTGACAGGGGGTACATCTACTAAATCTGAATTGACTTTCATAGGAGGAGAAGGAATAGGTGGAGGCTGCTGCAGAAGTGGAACAAGATCAGTCACAGAAATGCCACCTAGGGGAGGTGCCAACTAAATTATCTTTTGTAGAAAAACTCCATAGAAAACAATATTGAGTTGATATTTCATGACACACTAAAAATCTTGATCCATTTTAGCCAACAAAAAGGTTGACATAAAGCGGTCCCTGAGGAATTGGCATAATTACTTCCATAAGGGAGAGGAAATATGCGCCACTAATACCCCTGAACTAGTGATAACCTTATTTGCTACCAAAGGTTTAGAGATATCCTTCTGCAACAAGGCAAGGATCTCTGCAGTGGATAATAAATGATTGCCACCAGGCACATGGAAAGCTACAAAAGGTAGGAACAGAGCCTCGCTGATAGTAACAGGGGATAAACAAAACCTACAGCCATAAACCAAGCCCGGAAGCTTCTTGTAAGTCTCCATAAAAGAGTAACATAACTTTTTATCCACTAGAGGGAACTTCAAGGCCACAAAGAGATGAAGGCCAACCTTGCAAATACAGTCAACATCCAAAAGAAGAGAATAATCATGGACTAGTAATGGTACATGCTGAATCACAACTGGGGGTGTGGAAGAAGATGCCATTTAGACCACACTAGATTACCCACACACACACACACGCACAAAACCAGGAAAAGTAGTAACCCATACATACCACCACTAAGATAGATAACAAGGAAATGAAAACAACAACAAACTAACTGGACTAGACCAGACCTCCCCAAGCATTCCACATCCTACAAAAAATTTGACATGACCTACGCACATATGCGATCAAAAGCTTCATGCTATGCATACATACAAGCACCCAAAAACCCTATAATCAAACACTCAAAAGAAAAGATTTGCCACACATGTTGTATCCCAAACACATATAGAAATCGGGACTAAACCATAGACTTGGACCATCACAAGAAATATAGACGGACAAGATCTTTGTCTCTGACCAAGAAAAACCCCAAACTCCGTAAGCGTAAGGCATATACCTATGGTGTGGTAAAGTGGTAGGTGAAAACTACATGACTCATTTTTATTAGATGATCAATTAATCACATTTCATTATTAAATTTTCCATTAACGCATAGTGAGTCGTATTCATATCCCAACCCCTACTTAGATTAACTTGACTGAACTGGACTAGAGGTCTCTACAAATGCAATTCTTTTTTTAAAAGTACATTATTTGTGGCGCAAAGCGCATGCAGTGTGACTTGGGGGTTTCATTATAATTTAAAATTAAATATGTATAGCCCACATACACATGCACTATGAATGGATTTTAAATTGCAAAATTAGGTGGGTTATTGTTCTATGTGCTCGTGCAATGGCGAGGTTTCTTTGATAAATTAACAGTCGGTTCTTTTTAATTAGAAAATTATGAGGTGCATTCTATTTATTTTGTGGGTGCAATGGTCTGTTGATTTTTAATTACAAGTACATGTGTGTTATTGTGCATGTGAAGGAAGAAAAAGAAAAAGAACTTGGCAATGTGTGGACACCCGTAAGGTCTGATGCACAAAATCCCACTTCGAAACAAGCCGAAGACTAGAAAAATCCGCATACAAAAACAATAGGTCGACTAAGTGGCAGTCAACCTCTTGTAAGGTACAAAAAAACAAATACTAATACCAAAATAAAAAGACAAGGATAAAGAAGGGTTCATCACTTGGGGTGATTATGTGTTGGGTTTTGTTTTTCGTGTATTTGTGTTTATGGTTTTAATTTGGGATTTATTTATTTTTATTTTTATTTTTTTTTACTTTTTTTTCCTTTTTTCCTTTTTTTAATAAATAAATAAATGTGAATAACCAAATGGAAACACAAATGCTAGGAGTATGGAAAAGAATTCTATAGGAATTTTTATACATTTAAACATCCATTTTTGTAAATTTCCTCATTTTCTCATTGTTTAAGTTTTTTTCAAATAAATCATTTCTAATATGTTTTCTAATTTTTATGTATTTTTGAGTGGTCATAATCATGATGGAAATTTTTTTAGAATTTTTTGGCTTTTTTTCTTTTTTTATACTTTTTTCAAGACTTTATTGAATTTTTATGACATATTGAAGTTTTTTTGGAATTTTTAATATATTTTAATATGTTTCTATTTTTATTCAAATTGAATTAATAGACAGTTGTCCCATTTTTTATAATATTTAGATTTTTTGTTTTTTTCACAATTTCATCATTTTAAAAATATCAGAAATATAGTATCGGATTGCCAACTACGTTTGGCTGCATGTGAATGGTTGCAAGCTCATCACTGCGTGGAAAAAACTGCACACGCATCCTCATGCATGAACAGTCGCTAGCACGAACATGTTCGCACATGCATGAAAATCCGACACGCGAACAAGACCTTGTGGAGGCAACATGCAAACATGACACAATGCAAATAGGATGGTCATGTGGCGAAGGAGGATTTCAAAAACCACAGGGGAAGGGTAAAAAGAAAGGAATGGGGGTAGGGTGATATTTTTTTAAGGTTTTTATTTTTATTTATTTTCTTTGGGGCTAAGGGGGTGTGGGGGAAATTTTTAATGGGAGGGGGTTAAGAGGGTAGGGGTAGGGTAAAAGATTAAGGATGGGGGGTTAAAAGGGTAAGAAGGGGGGAATTAGGGGGGGTGTTAATGTGGGCAGGTAGGATTGTGGGGATGTGGGGTAGGGGCCTTAGGTAGGCAGAGGTGGGTGGGGGCCTTTTAGTGGGCGGGATGGGCAAGGGTGTGTGGGGGCCTTTTGGTGGTGGGCATCCGTTCGGGGGTGGGCGGAAGGGTGTCATTGGAGGGAGTGCATGAAGGCAGCTCGATGACCTATGGTGGCGTGGTGGCACTACGGGTGTGGCAACGGCTGTCAAGATTGTGGGAGAGAAGGAAGGAGTCTCACTTGTAGCTTTCTTGCTTGCACAATGGGGGAATACACACAAGGGTGGAGGCTGAAAACAGTTTTTCCTCTTCTTAGTTGTGGAAGCCAAAAGAACTCTAGTACAAAGAAATAGAAGAACCCTAGATATGGGTCTCAAACCAAACTCAACTAACTAAGGTGGCATACTAACTGAGCCACGAACTAGAGTAGATAAGGATAGCTATCATGTAGCTATTATTCAGGGGCGGTGTACCACCCGCATCTGCAACTGACAAGTCGGTGACATAAATACACAACGGTCACCCTGGCGTATAACAAGTGGAGCTCGATATCTCAACACTCCCCCTCGAGCTCAATCCCAATTCCTGCACACCAAGCAGGTCTCTGAACTTGCGCAGCTTCTCTGCGCCCAATGCCTTCGTGAATATGTCAGCTACCTGATCCTCTGTGCTGACATAAACTAGATCAATAAGACCTAGTAAAACCCTCTCTCGCACATAGTGATAATGCACCTCAATGTGCTTTGTTCTAGCATGATAGACTGGGTTATTTGCCAAGTGTATACTACTCATGTTGTCACAATAAATGACAACTGGCCCATCTGTAGACTGATGCATATCATAAAGTAGCTTATGCAACCAAGCTACCTCACATGCAGCCATTGCTGCACCCCTGTACTCAGCCTCTGTGCTCGACAAGGAAACTGTAGGCTGTTTCTTGCTGCTCCAAGTGACTGCAGCACTCCCAAAAGAGAACACATATCCACTGGTAGATCGTCTATCAGAAATACTACCAGCCCAATCAGCATCAGTGTATCCATGCAGCTGTATCTGAACCCCAGTCTCATAAAATAGTCCATACTGCAATGTGGACTTCACATACCTGAGTATGCGTCTAGCCGCATCCAAATGTGGTTTCCTTGGAGCCTGCATAAACTAACTTACCAATCCAACAGCATAGCTCAAATCTGGCCTGGTAATAGTCATATAAATCAAACTTCCTACTATGCGTCTGTACATAGTAGGGTCTTCTAGAAGCTCACCTGCATCTGTGCTCAGCTTCACATTTTGCTCCAAAGGAACTGAAATAGGCTTACAGCCTGTCATCCCATATTTGGACAGCATGTCCAATCCATACTGCCTCTGCAAGAGCTGTATCCCACTTGGTGATCTAATCACCTCAATGCCCAAGAAATAACGCAGCTCTCCCAAATCCTTCATCTCAAACTTCTGCTTTAATAGCATTTTCACATGAAGGATATCTTCATCACTGTCACCTGTCATAATCAAATCATCAACATAAATGACAAGTAGCATAATACCTTTCTCTGTTTTTCTCACATAGAGTGAGAAATCTGCCTTGGAAATCTGAAAGCCAATAGTGACAAGATACTGTCCTATCTTGTCAGACCATGCTCTAGGTGCTTGCTTCAAGCCATACAAGGCTTTCTTCAACCTGCAAACAAACTCAGGATGAACAGCATGCACATAACCTGGTGGCTGCTCCATATAGACCTCTTCTTGCAAATCACCATGCAAGAAGGCATTCTTTACATCCATCTGATGTAAAGACCATCCCTTTGATGCAGCCATAGCAATGACTACTCTTACGGTTGCCATCCTTGCAACCGGACTGAATGTTTCTTCATAGTCAATGCCATATGTTTGTGCATACCCCTTGACTACTAATCTTGCCTTGTATCTGTTCACAGAACCATCTGCATTGTGCTTCACCTTATAAACCCACTTACAGCCAATTGCATTCTTACCTTTAGGCAAAGGTACCAATTCCCATGTAGCATTTGCTTCCAAGGCATCCATTTCTTCATCCATGGCTTTCTCCCATTTTTCTTTTCCCATGGCTTCCTCAAAAGAAGTGGGTTCTGGTTCCTGTATCACTTTAACCATATATGCATAGTGAATGGCTGTAAATCCATCATACTTCAGCCTATCCACAGGGTACCTAGCTCTCGTAGACCTGCGCAAAGTAGGTTCACTCCCAGGTGCTCTCAAAACATCCCTGGTCTTCCTTACTCCAGGTGTAACAATAGAAGGAATACCCAACTCATCATCAATGCTCTGTTCTGAGCCACTGGATTCACCATCCACATAAGAGTGACCTGCATTCACATCAAACATGGGCTGATCAACCTTCTCTTTTCCTTTTCGTGATACCTGCATACCACTATCTGCATTACTTTGAGAAGATTCTCCTGATCTCAATCTGCTTGTCCATGGCGAAGAATGTGAACTACTGCTAGAGGACGCTCCAAGTCCACTAATATTTTGTGACTGCTGTTGTGAATTCTGTGCAACATTACCATTTTGTGCATCTACATCATCAATCACATTTACTGGTTTATACCAGCTACTCATCTCATCAAAAACAACATCTCTGCTCACTGTAAACTTACGAGTAGAAGGGTTATAGCATCTATACCCTTTTTGCTGCAGAGAGTAACCAATAAAGATGCACTTCTCAGCTTTTGGATCCAACTTGGATCTCAGCTCATCTGGCACATGTACATAGGCAATGCAACCAAAAATTTTCAAATGAGAAATATCTGGTTTCCTACCAGTATACCTCTCCTCTGGAGTCATTCCATGTATTGCTGCAGTGGGAGTCCTGTTCATTATGTAGACTGCTGTAGCAACTGCTTCAGCCCAATAAAAATCTGGCAAGTCTTTTTCATTGAGCATGGCACGAGATACCTCTCCAATATGCCTGTTTTTCCTTTCTGCAATTCCATTTTGTTGTGGGGTATGACTGCATGAATATTGCTGCTTTATGCCATGCTCTTGCAGGAACCTTGCAAACTCATTTGAGAGGTACTCTCCCCCTCCATCTGACCTTAGGCATTTTATTTGCAGACCTGTTTCTTTTTCAGCCATAGCTTTAAGGGTTTTGAAATGCCCAAAAACTTCACTTTTCTTTTTCATAAAATACACCCAAACTTTTCTGCTATAGTCATCAATAAAAGTGACAAAATAATGACAGCCTCCAAGAGATGCAGCTTTAGTAGTCCACACATCAGAGTGGATTAATTCCAATGGCTTCTCACTCTCTTGAACATGTCTAGGAAATGGTTTCCTTGCCTGTTTTCCAAACTGACAGGCTTCACATACCTTATGCATTTCTGCAACCTTGAATTTTGGCAATCCTGCAACAATATTTTGGGCCTGCATTGATTTAAGTCGCTGTACATTAACATGACCAATGCGTTTATGCCAGATATCAATATCTGCAACTACACCGGTCCCATGTGCAAACATTGCTGCACTCAATTCAGACATGTCTGCATCCAACGTAAACATTCTGCCCTTCTTCTTTCCTTTTGCTATCAAGCGACCTTTATTTTTCATATCCTCAACAAAGCATCCATGAGGATTAAATCTGACCTGCAAGCCCTGCTCAACCATTTGACCGACAGAAACCAGATTCTTGGTGATATTCGGGACATGAAATACATCGGACAGGTATTTCTTTTTCCCATCCTGCATAGACAAGGGAATTTTTCCAATCTGCACAATAGCATGTGCAGTATCATCAGCAGTCTCCACAAATCCTGGTTTTTCCATTTTCCTTGCATCCTCCATCCATTCTGCATGACCTGTCATGTGGTTTGATGCACCTGAGTCAACATACCATACATCATTGCTTTCTTCTGCACTTGTCACAGAATTGTTCATGTGCTGCACCATGAACAAATGCTCATTTCTGTTATCACCATGTCTGCTAGAAGATGCATAATTCCCTTGTTGCAGTTTTCCATTCATGATGTCATTCTGCTTTTTATAGCAGTCTTTAGCCATATGACCCATTTTACCACAATAGTAGCATTCAACATTACTGTTTGCATTTTGACCTCTTTGCCATCCACCACGACCTCTTTGGCTCCCCCTGCCTCTAGAGTTACCACATCCTCCTCCATAGGACTGGTTTTCTTGAGTTTGCTGCATATTCTGATTTCTGCCACGGCCTCCAAATCGGCCTCCTCTACCTCTGCCTCTACCTCTTCCAGCATTTGAGTAGAAGACAGCTTCCTTTGAAGTTCCTCCTGAAGAAGATGCACCACCATTTCTCTGTTCCTCAGAAATTAGAAGAGCAATCAACTCCTCAAAATCAGGAAATCTTTCACGGACGGAAATGGATGTCCGAAACTGTGCATAATCCTTTCCTAGACCATTCAAGGTCACAGAAACTAAATCATCATCTTCCACTGGCGACCCAATGGAAGCAAGTTCATCTGCAATCTTCTTCACCTTCATGTGGTAGTCGTTGATGCTCATATTTTCTCTTTGCACATTGTGCAACTCTTGCTTGAGCTGTATTTTCCTGGCTTGCGTATTTGTGCTATACATTTTTGACAAAGTATCCCATGCCTCCTTTGGCGTACTTGCATCCTGAATATGCACAATCATAGAGTCTGAAATGCTGATAGACAGCCAGTACATAACTTTCCTGGCTCTCTCATGCCATGCTTTGAATGCCTGCATTTGCTGTTGATTGGGAACATCAGGAAGAACTGGTTCTTCTTCATTTCCTGCAACAAATTCCCAATATCCTTTTCCCATAAGGAAATTCGTCATTCTAAACTTCCATGCCTGGAAGTTGTTCTTGTCAAGCTTTTCAGTGACAATCTGTGAACGAGAATCAGACGCCATTACAGAATACTGCAAAAAATTCTGTCACTGCAAAAAACACAGCTTCACCCTCACAAGGGCAAATCTGCAAAACTGGCGAAAGTGGTATTTGACCACACAGTCACTTCCTAGTGACGATTTTGCATAAACAGGAACCAAGGATGATTCTGAAACTCCCAATGTCTCTGCGCACAAGCATACGATGCAATTTCTACAGTAACTTTTCACCGACCTGTAGAACAGTGGTCGCACAGCATAAAACTGGGCCTTTTCCTGAGTGCGTGCAAAAAACTTCCGCCTCCAAAACATGCCCCAAAATGGCCTCAAATCAAAAAAACAGGGTCGCCAAGAGCTAAAGCTCTTTCCCGCAGCATATACTGCCCTCTTGCTTCACCGCGAAGGGCGTCTCAACCTGAGACAATGCACTCTTGCAATTTTCGGCTGTGCTACCTGCAAAGATCTGCTCCCAAAACAGAAAATGAAAGCAACACTGCTCCTCTTACCAGAACACCGCGAGCTTGGCTTGCTTTCTTGAGCTCCTTACCACGAACAAGGCTCTGATACCATGTCAAGATTGTGGGAGAGAAGGAAGGAGTCTCACTTGTAGCTTTCTTGCTTGCACAATGGGGGAATACACACAAGGGTGGAGGCTGAAAACAGTTTTTCCTCTTCTTAGTTGTGGAAGCCAAAAGAACTCTAGTACAAAGAAATAGAAGAACCCTAGATATGGGTCTCAAACCAAACTCAACTAACTAAGGTGGCATACTAACTGAGCCACGAACTAGAGTAGATAAGGATAGCTATCATGTAGCTATTATTCAGGGGCGGTGTACCACCCGCATCTGCAACTGACAAGTCGGTGACATAAATACACAACGGTCACCCTAGCGTATAACAAGTGGAGCTCGATATCTCAACAACGGCGTCACTGGCACCAGGCCCTCCACCACCAAGCCCTCCAGCAGCGAGAGAGAGAAGTAAGGGGTGGGTCGAGACGGTTGGGAAGAGGGGGGATTGTTTGTTTTCTAAATTTTTATTTTATTTTTTTAATTAGGATCCCCCACTTCCCGTGCATGAACGCGGGCGGGGGGTAAAAAAAATTTACACTGTTGGGAACGACCGGACGCTTGAATGCTACACTACGAAGGTTGGACATGCAGATCGAGGCAAAAAACTGGTCACAGTGACAAGACATGCAGGGGCGAAAATTTAAAATTAAACAAAAAATTTAATTCAAAGAAATTCAAGCATCAGATCAAGATGTTGTAAAAAGTAAAACTAGGCAGGGCAACGAGGAAGAGGACATGGATAACGCATCCAATGCATTTGGAAACAAAAAGGGGGGTTCACGTGGAAAAATATGAAAAATTAGTCTTGAAAACTCGCACGAAAATTAATTTCGCAAAATTTATCACTCGGAATAAAATGCAAAAAAATATAGAAAAATCGTATGTAATGTAGAGTTGGATAGGCCTGTCATGTTAAAATATAGTTTCGACAAGAATAGGACTTGTTCATATGGAAAAAATAGTAAAAATACACCCAAAAATCTAAACGAAAATTAATTCCCAACAATCCATTAGGCAACATACAAAGCAAAAAAAAGGCAAAAATGTCCGAGGGATGGGGATCGACAAGATCGTGAAATTTGAATGTAACTTTGGTGCAATGAAGACACATTCACATGGAAAAATAGTAAAATCAAGCACAAAAATACACATAGAAATTAATAACAAAAAATTGGTGGGCCAAAACATGATGGAGAAAAAAGAAAATTTATGTAAGGGAGTAGGCCGGCAGACAAGGCTATCAAATCAGAGTTGAATTTCTAAGAGAATAGGGCATGTTCACATGGAAAAAGAGCAAAAATCATACACTAGAATACTTGAAGACACAAAAAAATTAATAATGAACAAACTGTGCATCAAAATGACAAGAAGTAAAAACAACAAATGTAAAGAGGAAGGTGTACGTTGGGGTTGTTACATCAGATCATTGTTCTCAAGCGAAAAAGGCATGTTCGTATGAAAACACGTCTAATTTACAAAAAGTTCTTTAAAAAATAATAACTCACGAATCTTGGCTCGAAACTAAGGGCTATAAAAAGAAAAAGTGGCCAATTCGAAGGGAAAAATAGTACTATTAGCTCATATTTTAATTTCGATGAACATAGTATGCATTCTCAAAGAAAAACAGCAAAAGAAAGGAAAAAGACAAACGGAACGGCCCCATGACAGGATGAAAAAAAGACAGGTGGGTGGGGAAGTGACCCTATCAAGGAAAAATTGGGACATGGTATACTTGAATGATCTGATAGAGGTGTTTCCACGAGGGTATGCAAAACACACACACAAGGACGCATCCTCACACTCAAGACCTAAATAGAGTGGGTTGACTAAACAATAAGGGCCTAACACTTAACCATGACCCATATTCGTACGTCCCCACACTTAAAATATGATCGACTCTTGTAAACAAAAGGGGTAGGGTTAGAAAAACTTGGCCCGATTTGTAGATGGTCGAGGAGGTAAATTGTCTCACTACTGACACATGAAGGATCGTAATCGTCGGTAGGAGGTACCATGACTCACCACATCACACTCGTCTAGCATGGCAAGGACCATACAACACCCAAGGAGGTAGCATTGTCCATGAAGAGCTAGTTAAGTCATTGATGACAAAGTATATAGCACTCAAGCTCTGTCACTGGGTAATTCCATTCTCTATCGATTACTTTTCACCTTGCATAGTAAATAGGTTAGTCTAACTTCAAGGAGTCTTTTTGGCATAAGACTGTGTCTGGGCCTTCAAACAATTGATGCATCAGTGTGCACATGGAACTCCTTCGTCCAATCAAGAGGTTGCATGAAGGTGCTTCAATCAAACATTATTTCAAGGTGTTAAATACTTCATCACAATCAATAGTCCATGTAAACTTTGCATCTTTTCACAAGAGCTTATGCAAGGGGGTTGTCTTTGTCATAAAGTGTGCAATGAACCTTCTGTAATAGCCCACATGGCCGAGGAATCCCCTCAACTGTTTGAGGTTAGTTGGTGCTGTTAAGGCTGCAATATTCTCAATCTTGGGAGGGGGTCTATTGCTATCCCTTGTGCAGAGACAATGTGGCCCAAGAGAACTCCTGAAGAGACTCCAAAAGATGCATTTGTCGAGGTTGAGAGAGATCCCATACCCTCACATCTATCAAAGCATTGCTCTAGGTGTCCCCAATGCTCACGGATTAGGCTATAGACACAGAAGTCATCTAGGTACACTCATTGGAAGGTAGCAAGAGCGTTATAGAGCCCAAACAGCATCACTCTATAAGCATAGGTTCCCCATTCTGTTGTGAAAGTTGTTTTGGATTGATCTTCTTCTGAAATTTTTTAGACTTGATTGTATCCATTGAATCCATGCAAAAGAGAATAGAGCTCATGGCCTACCACTATGTCCAACAATTGGTTTGTGGAAGTGACAACACCTAAAAACATGCCATTTATTGCAACAATTTTTTGGCAAAACTGTATACAATTGATACCTTATTACTAAATTTTTACATGAATTTAATGCAGATGCGGTGTTCGTTGTTGTTGTCTTTGGAGGCTGTGTCCTTGTAGCCTAGCTAGGAGATGTTGGTACGAGAAAGTTCTTGTACGAGAGGGAGGTGGAGTTTTAGATAAAAATTTGATAGTAATACTGCAGTGACAAAAAGGGGTGATCATTAGATCATTGGTGATTATCATGAAGATTTCTTTGGGGAGGTGTTGAATATTAGATTCAAGAGGATGACTCTTGGCAAGGATGATGTGATCCAAAGGGACTTACTCGCAAAAGGAAGATCGGATGTACCACCTAGGATGTACTCTTGGTGTTAAAGGTTATAAGGATACACTATGTCATATGTGAATTCATCCTTGTGACATCCCAAAGGGTGCCAAAGGAAATTTTGCAATATCAATCCAAGATATGCAGTGGTTAGGAGTAGGGCAGATTTCTACTTGGAAATGACTTGATGATCATGATCTATCTACGATTGATTACCAAGTATTGTGGTCCTCATCAACTAACACTCTTATACAACACATGTGGTAGTCTCTTCATATTTCAACGATCCTTAGTATTATTTAAAAAATAATATACATTACCACCATGGATTACACCTTGTCACAAGTATATCCAAAAGAAATTAAACACCATGATGTACAGGGTAGTAGGGGGATGGAGAATTCAAGCAACAAACTAGTTACTCACATAAATGGGTTTGGTAACTACCACTTAGAAGTACAAGGCCATTGGGATCGGAGGATGAAAGAAGAAGTGTCCCAAATCTTTACATGCTTGATAGTAGGGACTACTCCAAGGTGAAGAGGATATATGGTTATGGGTGGATTCAAGAAAGCCAAAAGAAATGGTTTAAAAAGCTATCTATCGAACATCGAACTGCAGGAACGAAACAAAATCAATGCATTTACATCAATGGATAAGATTCCTGCCTTGGCTTATTTTCACATTTCTCTAGTTGAGACACGTATGGCAAGTCTTTGCTCAATAATTAGAGTTAAGCAAGAGGGAATTGGTTGTGCACAAGTGAACTCTGGCTTCTGGTCGACGTTGCATGAAGCAAGAGATGTTCGTATGGTCTTTAATGGACATCATCATGTCAATGACTTTTGCGGCAACCTTCGAGGAAATACAAAAGTTTGTTGGCTACCATGCATATGGTAAAGTTGGTTGGACTAGACGAGCAAGGGTTGTCCTTATGTCATTGAGGTCATCAACTAGTAGTAATACCTCACACATTGACATTCCCAAAGGGTGTAAAGGTGCCTATATTACCCTATGTGGGCTCTTGATATCAAGGGGAGGAGGGGCAGTTACATTCGGGTGACGTCTCTCTGTCTCGGAAAAATTTGGGGGGGGGCAAAATGGCAGTTGCGTGCGCTTTTGAGATAAGGCGCCATCCTGCATACTGTTCAGAGAGGGGTGCGGACAGGACTGCCATGGAGACGAGGGCTTGTTGATGGCTGATTCGCACGTGGCTGCCACGACAGGCTGAGGCCTCAACGAAGAGATCTACGGCTTGTAGATGGTGATGAGATGAATGATGATTTCCAAACTCGGAGCAGCCATCGTCTGCCCCCGCGCCTCCCCTCTCTGGTTCCTCATTAGTCAGTTTCGTCTTTGCGCCTGTTCCAGCCAAGCTCTACGACTGGCTAAAAGCCTTCTCCACTCCTATGCCATGAACTCAATCTCGACAGCATTTGTGGCGTCCTATCCTTTTCTCCATGCGTGCCTCACCTGAGTACCATTATCAGTACATCACTTGAGAGGAGAGAGAGAGAGAGGTATTACTGTAGCGGCGGATGGCTCGTCCTCTTCCTCTCGGCAGCGTCATCGGCTTTAAGAGGGGTGACGAAAACGTAGTGGGGTGGTCTACATGAGACGCGCATACAAAGGCACAGGAGAGAGAGAGAGGAGTTTTGGAGTGACCCACGCTCTCCCCTGTACTGCCGGAAAAGAACAAAGTAGAGGAAGAAAACCTCGTCCCCAATTCATGTCCTCCTCTTCAGACCAGCCCCATCCACGTCCCCTCCACCTCCATGGCTCGAGACAGCATGCGCGGGTCTGTGCACCAAAGAGCGTCGGTCTCTGCTGTGTCATGGCCTGCAAGGTTCGTCCCAGCCCAAGGCAAAGACTTGCGTGAAGGGTGAGGAGGCGCCTCCTTCAAAGACGCCATGGCACGAACCTCAGAGAAAAACAGAGAGGTTGATATCATCTCGCTAATTATCACCATGCTTTTGAGCATCATCTTTTTCTTTGTGATTAATGTCGCTACCCTTGAGCCTTAACCATCTTATTATCATCCATTAATCTCCTCATTTCTCCTCTTCAATTCGCCATCCCTTCCTCACTCCTTCATCTCACGAAATATGTGATGACAACATTTGAGATATTGCATGGATAACGACAGCCATTTTCTATCAATATGTGATTAAAAGAAGGATAATTAACCACTCTACTGAAAAAAAAACTGGGTGAAGAAGAGGTAAACACCATCGCCATGTCCTTCTTCATAATGGCCAAATTGGAGCCTCAATGTACTTGGGCAAACTGAGATCATAGGCTGGTAGAAGATTTTGTTCTCATCAAATCGCTTGGCCCCGTGCAGGATTTGGTGGACAGATCATGGAGATATTGAATTAGTCTCTACCTTCTTCATAAGTCGTTGCTTCCTTAACCAAAAGCCAATCAACTCTTGATTAAGAGTTTAATCTTTAATTTAAGGAAAAAAAAAAAGGTCATTCCCATTGCCATGGAGCAACAGTCATGCGAGGATCGGTGAGAGAGTAAAAAGATCGACGAGCTGATGGTTGGAATGACTGGCCGGACGACGGACTTGTATTGACTAGATTGCAGGAGGACACGGTTTTCAAGGACGTGACAACGACCCGTGGGATCTACAAGTACGTGCCCTAACTGCTTATCTAAAATGAATGATATATTATAAGTAAATGTTTAGTTAATATTTTTTAGAAAATGCTTTGAAACTTGTTTTTCTATGTTGAATGGTTGTTTGCATTTATGTGAACTGGTTTCTATTTATTGAAAATAGAAAATAGTCGAAAATGCTTAAAAACGACTCAAATAAATTTTTATAAAATGGCTGATTGGAAGTTTATAAGTTGTGACATTTTTTCTATAAAGGTTATGACTCAGGAAATTTACTGAATTTTTATCAGAATTTTTAGAGATGGTTTAACATATTTAAAAATTCAAAATTAGTTATGTTCAAAGTAAAATAGCAGTTTTCACTTAAATAAAAAATTGTTCTCTATCAATAAAAATACAAATCTTTACATGGAAAGCTGAAAAGACAATTCTTGATTGCTGATGAATTTTTGTAAGCTTTAAGATGAAAAGAAACATCAGTTTAATTATATTCTTAAAAAAAAAACATTTTTTTCATAAACATGGTGTTTCTAATTTGAGTAAGTAAATGATACGTGATGTACTATTCAATAACATGGGGATGGGTAAAAATTGAGAGATGTAATAGTATTTTATGATATTTGCTGATGATAAGAAAATTATAACTTTGAATTCAGATTACAAATATTGGAAACGTAATAAAATAATTGTTTGATGGCATGAGGGAAAGCCTCAGCATCCAAATTTAAGATTTATATTTTGTTCATATTAAAAAGAAATCATCTGATGATTGCAAGGAAGAGTGACGGGCTACTAAGACTTATTTATAAATTAACAGGGAATATGGGAATGTAAAATAAACTATGTATGTGATTTCATTAGAGTGTGGAAAGTACCTGGTTTAGTCCTGATTTGTATTTAGTGAAGAAAAAGAAGAAAACGACATTATATTCGCAAAATGAATTAAGTATTTAAATACTAATAAGCAACGACGAAATTGCGGTACGAAGTGGGAAGACGTTTATCAAGGGATAAAAGTTATGGGTTTTTAGAACGTTAAATTGTTTTGATTTGAATGTTTGTTGTTAATTAAATGAATAAAATGATCTAATTTTAATCAGTTGAAAAAGATAAATATACAAAGGAACTTAAATGGAGATATTTAAATAGATCCAAGGGATCTGTTACATGAAACAAACTTCTTAAAGTCAAATATCAAGACTTCCTGGATAAACCGCCACTAGTTGGCAGGAGAAATTTATGAGAAGCCGCTCCTGAAAGATGGAGGGAAACCGTAGTTATCTTAGGTTTAGCAATCTAGTGCCTAATACAATTTACTAAAGTGTAGAATATTTGTAGTTGGACTACTACAAACAAAATGCCGTACAATTAATGGAAGATTAAATCAAATTAGCATTGTTAGTAGTAACAATCACCTGTTTAGTGCAACAACTCTTAGGAGTTGGCTTGCTGACTTGGGTAAAAGTGGCTTGGTTTTTGGCCAGTCATTTTTTGCCTTCACGCAAGTCTTTGCCTTGGGCTGGGACGAACCTTGCAGGCCATGACACAGCAGAGACCGACGCTCTCTGGTGCACAGACCCGCGCGCGCTGTCTCGAGCCATGGAGGTGGAGGGGACGTGGATGGGGCTGGTCTGAAGAGGAGGACATGAATTGGGGACGAGGTTTTCTTCCTCTACTTTGTTCTTTTCCGGCAGTACAGGGGAGAGCGTGGGTCACTCCAAAACTCCTCTCTCTCTCTCCTGTGCCTTTGTATGCGCGTCTCATGTAGACCACCCCACTACGTTTTCGTCACCCCTCTTAAAGCCGATGACGCTGCCGAGAGGAAGAGGACGAGCCATCCGCCGCTACAGTAATACCTCTCTCTCTCTCTCCTCTCAAGTGATGTACTGATAATGGTACTCAGGTGAGGCACGCATGGAGAAAAGGATAGGACGCCACAAATGCTGTCGAGATTGAGTTCATGGCATAGGAGTGGAGAAGGCTTTTAGCCAGTCGTAGAGCTTGGCTGGAACAGGCGCAAAGACGAAACTGACTAATGAGGAACCAGAGAGGGGAGGCGCGGGGGCAGACGATGGCTGCTCCGAGTTTGGAAATCATCATTCGTCTCATCACCATCTACAAGCCGTAGATCTCTTCATTGAGGCCTCAGCCTGTCGTGGCAGCCACGTGCGAATCAGCCATCAACAAGCCCTCGTCTCCATGGCAGTCCTGTCCGCACCCCTCTCTGAACAGTATGCAGGATGGCGCCTTATCTCAAAAGCGCACGCAACTGCCATTTTGCCCCCCCCCCCCAAATTTTTCCGAGACAGAGAGACGTCACCCGAATGTAACTGCCCCTCCTCCCCTTGATATCAAGAGCCCACATAGGGTAATATAGGCACCTTTACACCCTTTGGGAATGTCAATGTGTGAGGTATTACTACTAGTTGATGACCTCAATGACACAAGGACAACCCTTGCTCGTCTAGTCCAACCAACTTTACCATATGCATGGTAGCCAACAAACTTTTGTATTTCCTCGAAGGTTGCCGCAAAAGTCATTGACATGATGATGTCCATTAAAGACCATACGAACATCTCTTGCTTCATGCAACGTCGACCAGAAGCCAGAGTTCACTTGTGCACAACCAATTCCCTCTTGCTTAACTCTAATTATTGAGCAAAGACTTGCCATACGTGTCTCAACTAGAGAAATGTGAAAATAAGCCAAGGCAGGAATCTTATCCATTGATGTAAATGCATTGATTTTGTTTCGTTCCTGCAGTTCGATGTTCGATAGATAGCTTTTTAAACCATTTCTTTTGGCTTTCTTGAATCCACCCATAACCATATATCCTCTTCACCTTGGAGTAGTCCCTACTATCAAGCATGTAAAGATTTGGGACACTTCTTCTTTCATCCTCCGATCCCAATGGCCTTGTACTTCTAAGTGGTAGTTACCAAACCCATTTATGTGAGTAACTAGTTTGTTGCTTGAATTCTCCATCCCCCTACTACCCTGTACATCATGGTGTTTAATTTCTTTTGGATATACTTGTGACAAGGTGTAATCCATGGTGGTAATGTATATTATTTTTTAAATAATACTAAGGATCGTTGAAATATGAAGAGACTACCACATGTGTTGTATAAGAGTGTTAGTTGATGAGGACCACAATACTTGGTAATCAATCGTAGATAGATCATGATCATCAAGTCATTTCCAAGTAGAAATCTGCCCTACTCCTAACCACTGCATATCTTGGATTGATATTGCAAAATTTCCTTTGGCACCCTTTGGGATGTCACAAGGATGAATTCACATATGACATAGTGTATCCTTATAACCTTTAACACCAAGAGTACATCCTAGGTGGTACATCCGATCTTCCTTTTGCGAGTAAGTCCCTTTGGATCACATCATCCTTGCCAAGAGTCATCCTCTTGAATCTAATATTCAACACCTCCCCAAAGAAATCTTCATGATAATCACCAATGATCTAATGATCACCCCTTTTTGTCATTGCAGTATTACTATCAAATTTTTATCTAAAACTCCACCTCCCTCTCGTACAAGAACTTTCTCGTACCAACATCTCCTAGCTAGGCTGCAAGGACACAGCCTCCAAAGACAACAACAACGAACACCGCATCTGCATTAAATTCATGTAAAAATTTAGTAATAAGGTATCAATTGTATACAGTTTTGCCAAAAAATTGTTGCAATAAATGGCATGTTTTTAGGTGTTGTCAGAAAGGAATAGGAAAATGATCCTTCTTTGTCTTGGAATTCAGTTTTTGAAAGTCCACACATATTCGCAGATTTCCATTCTTATTGGGTACTACCATGATGGGCGAAATCCATTCACTATTAGCCACTGGATGACATGTAAACTCAACTTCAAGGAGTTTCAACAATTCGGCTTTCATGAGGGCAGAGTAATTTGGAGTCATGCGCCTCTGTCTTTGCATCATAGGCTTGGCATTAGGCTCTAGGTTGATGTGGTATTGACATAGCGTGGGATCAATCCCTTTTAGATCTTTGTATGACCATGCAAACATGTCCAAGTTCTCTTTCAAAAGGTCATGATGGACTAACAGCTCTTCTTCTGGAATACTGATACCCACCTTCACGTGACATTCAATACCATCTACATCCATGAAAGTTAATTGCTTTTCACCTTCCAATTCACAGATGAAGGTCCCACACAGACTGCTTCTGGGTATAGATGTGACTCCTTCAATGAAGTGGTCTCCTCGTCTGATGCTCCACTAGAACCGACTTTCTCTTTCCGTAGAGACTCTACTTGGTCCTTGGGATGGTGAAAGGGTATCAATGTTGTTTCGGATCTGATAGGAGGGTCATTTATCTCTTGAATCAAGGACTCATTTTCTGAGGATGCATCCAAGAACATCACACAATAGGAACCTTTGGAGTTCTCTTTGGGCTGCAGGACTGGTGGTTGTTGGCAAGGTGCATCATCATCATCCTTTCTTAAGAAGGGTAACTTCGGGCGACAAGATTCACTGTTGAAGGAAGGCATATTCTTCCTAATCCATTTCCTATAAAGGTTTTGCATATGATGTGACTCATTAGCCAGTCTAAAGGGTACTATAGTCATTCTATCTAACAGCATGGGTTCTTTTGCTTCTATAGCCTCTAGATCTTCTTTCTCATTTGTGCCCTCTACAAGTAGGATAGATTCTTCCAGCTCGCTTTCATAGTCTTCTTCACCTTTGTCCTCTCTAGACTTTGTCTTTGCCTCTGTAGGGGCTCTGTAAGAGAAGAATAGATTCTTTGTTGTATCTTTTGCATCTGTCTCTAGCTCTATTTATGTCACTGACCCTACTTATATCTCTATCTCTAATATGGCCATGTAACAGGGAAAACAGTACATCCATACTTCTATCTCGCTATCAGAGGTGACTTCAAAAGTTATTTCGCCCATTGGCATAGATTTTGCTTCTTTCGAAAGTTGGCTTACAGTGGCCAACTAGTGTTGGGGAGGACTATGCCTCTATTTTCTTGGGAAAGATTTGTTTGACAGCTTTTTCGTCTCCCAATGTGCCATCTATTACCTCGTGGGAAGAGCCTGTGACCACTTCAATGGAAGTGGATCCATTATCTTTTTGCTATCCATACAACTTCAGCACCACTTTGTTGTGTCCTCTGCCTAGGGTTAAGGTTCCTCTGAACCAATTGGTCCATGCCCTTGCTTCAAAAAGCCATGATCTTCCCAGCAGTAGAGGGTATGAGGTCCCATAGGAATTTGGTTTTACCACCAAATAGGTCAGCCACCAATAGTCTCTTCCGGTGAGGGTTGTCTTCACATATGGGAGGATGTCCAAAGGCTTAATTCTGCTTTGGTCAGCTAGTCTAATAAGCCATTGTATAGGCTGCATAACTTGCAATCCTAGATCCTTCATTGTCACATTTGTCATGATATTTACTAATGAACCTCCATCAATCATTGTGTCTGCAATAAAAAATCATTCAATCCACTCACCGATCTCTGGGGTACCAGGATCCAAGAAGGCATTAGCCACATCTACTTCTTTCACAGGCTCTGGGGCTTTGTTGGACTTAGGGATAATGGTGGGAGAAATCCTTAAGCCTCTTCTTCTTGTCACTATGCTTTTGAATTTCTTTCGATAGCTAGGAGACAACCTCAGTAATTGTCAAAATGTTAAGTTTGGTTTAAAGGTGTCTAGGTTTTTGACCAAGTCATATTCTTTGATAGAATCTACAGGCTTCTCCAATTGGCTAGGAAATGGAGCAACCCCCACTTTTATCTTCCCTCTGTCTATTTGTCCCAATAACTCTTCACGGACTCTATCAAGATCCTGGAGGAGGTTAAGCTTAGTTGGACAACCCTTTTGTTGGCTAAAATGGATCAACATTTTCAGCATGTCACGAAAGGTCAACTTAGTATTGTTTCCTATGGGGTTTCTCTACAAAAGATCATTCAGTTTTGGCACCTCCCCCAAGTGGCATTCCTTTTCCTAATCCTATTCCATTTCTGCAGCAATCTCCTCATGTTCCTTCCCCTCCTATGGAAGTGAATTCAGATTTAGTAGATGTACCCCTTGTCAGAATCATTCGAAAGAAGCACCGCACACAGGGTCCTTCTAATCCTCTACATATTCCAACCCTTGTGGTACAAATTTTGATACCTAAAGTGTTTGGTAGCTCCCTTTCCTCGTTCTTGTCTTGTACCAAGCTCTTTGCAGTGCAATGAGGACAATTGGATCCGTAGATTCCTCCTTCCTTGCAAACAATACTTTCTAGATCTATGCTTTCACAGGTAGTTTTCGATGTTCAATCTGCTTTGGAGACTTCCATGACTTCTTGTCTTCAGACAATCTATACAATAGTGTATACCTCACTGCAAGACAAGGTGGATTCTTTGACCAATCATCTTAGCAAAGCTCTAGTGGATTTAGCTTCTGAAAAGACTACTTTGAGTGATATCTATACACAAATGACTCTAGCTACAGCTTTGATGGATTCACATAAGGCCATGATTAAGGAGTTAGAAGCTAAGGTTGCCACTTTAGAGGAAGAGAATGTGTTCTTAACCAAGGGAAAAAATGTCACCCTTGAGGAAATGATAGAATCGACTTATAAGCTTGGTATATGTGAGGGCTAGTTGTAGCAAACCTAAGAAATTGTAGAGCTGCAAAGGAAGTTTATTGAAAAACTTAGCCAAAAATTTGCTACTCTTTCTATTCCTCCTCCAACCCTGGTGATGTCTTCTTTATTGTCTAAGGAAGAGCTAGATCATTTGCAAGCAACAGAAGGCTAAATTATGTGATGGGTTTTCTACCAAACTAGAGCACCTCCAGTAGTGTATGAATTGTGTTCAGGAAGATTTTGTCCAGTATGCTAAATTGGTGTCATCTCCATCATCCTTTTGGATTCAGTATCAAAACAATAGTGCTTTGCGTTGTACATTTCCTTGAGTAATGTGGACTTAGAACCTCCAGAGGATGGGTGGCAAAACATATGGTCTGCAAATTTACTCAAATCAATTTTTTATAGATTTGTTGATGAGTTAATCTCTCATGAAGCAAAGTTATTATCTTTTATGTATCTTCGAGGAGATCTGCACATCCTTAATGAGGGAGGACGTGAATATTTATGTAGGAGATGTGATTTTTCAGGTAGTCATGTGTGTGCATTCAACTAAAATGACTTTGGTTGATGGCCTAAATAATTATCATCAGCGGACATTGTGGTGTAAAGGCTATGCTAGGCATCCTCCTTTGGAGAATGATATTCTGGATCCTCGCCATCAATGGAGTGTCTTTCATAAGTCAAATATTTAGACATCAAGATCCCAAGCGTTGAACCATATTGCTAACAATCCCTTATTCACTGAGTGTTTTTTTTCAACTTTTGATTTTTTATGTTCCATCTATCCATATGATCCTCATGATATCCTATCTTATTCCTTAATTTCTTATCGATTACCCTTGTATATTTCTATACTCACATCTAATCCAGATAATATCCCTCTCTTACCTTTTACCCCTGTAATTTTTCCTCAAATTTGAATTTTTACTACATGCCCATTTATTGTTGATCATATACCCTCGCCTACTTCTATTGAGCTACTCCTATTGTCCCATCTATTCCTTCTGTTTTTCCAACAAAATCCCTTCAGAAAATTCTTCCTTCTTTCTCATCCTCATTATCCCTTCAAATATCCTCACTACAAGGAATTGGGCAATTAGCGACGCCGATTAGCGACGGCGGATATTGGCGTCGCTATTGGCGTCGCTATTGGCGTCGCAACTGGCGTCGCTATTTGCATCGCTATTATTTGCGACGCAAATAGCGACGCCAATAGCGACGCCGCAGGGAAAAAAAGCGCGGCCGAAACCAGAGCGCCGTTTTCATTTTCTTTTCTTCGCCTTTTGAGAGCGAGAGCGAGGGAGAGAGCCAAGGCTTTGTGAGAGAAGAAGAGGAAGAGACTTGCTGCCGCCGCCGCCGCCGCCACCGCCGTTGTTCGCGAAGGAGAGGAGGAGCCCTCGTTGCAAAGAGAAGCCGCCCACTCTCGCCATATCTCATTGGTGAGTCTCCCTCTCTCTTTGTTTTACTTGTTGAAGGTTTAAATCGTTCTCTTTTGTTTGTTTAGGAGAGGAAATGAAAGAGAATGAGAGGGAGAGGGAGAGAGAGGGAGAGAAAGAGAGGGAGAGGGAGAGGGAGAGGGAGAGAAAGAGAGGGAGAGTGCATTCTCTCTCTCTCTCTCCCTTTTGCTTGTTTAATGTTTAAATTACTTTCTTTTTTGCTTGTTTAGGAGAGGAAACGAGAGAGTAAGAGAGAAAGAGAGGGAGAGGGAGAGGGAGAGGGAAAGAAAGAGAAAGAGAAAGAAAGAGAAAGAGAAATAGAGGGAGAGGGAGAGGGAGGGGGAGGAAATAGGAGAGGGAGAGAAAGAGAAAGAGAGGGAGAAGGAGGGAGAGTGCATTCTCTCTCTCCCTCCCTCTCCCTTTTGCTTGTTTAATGTTTGAATCACTTTATTTTTTGCTTGTTTAGGAGAGGAAATGAGAGAGAAAGAGAGTGAGAGGGAGAGGAAGGGGAAGGAAATGAGAGAGGGATAGAAAGAGAAAGAGAGGGAGAGTGCATTGTATCTCTCCCTCTCCCTTTTTCTTGGAGGATGTTTAAATCACTTTATTTTTTGCTTGTTTAGGAAATGAGAGAGAAAGAGAGATAGAGAGGGAGAGGGAGAAAAAGAGAAAGAGAGGGAGAGGGAGAGGGAGAGGGAGAGGGAGGGGGAGGGGGAGGGGAAGGAAATGAGAGAGGGAGAGAAAGAGGGAGGGGGAGGGAGAGGGAGAAAGAGGGAGGGAGAGGGAGAGGGAGAGGGAGGGGGAGGGAGGAAATGAGAGAGGGAGAGAAAGAGAACGAGAGGGAGAGGGAGAGGGTGAGAGAAAGAGAGGAAGAGAGGGAGAGGGAGAGAAAGAGAGGGAGAGGGAGGGGAAGGAAATTTAAGATAATATACGTATTGATAATGGTATGCAATGTGCTTTGCATACGGCCACGTACTTCATCAAAATGAACCCAAAATTATTGTTATAGAAGAAGAAACCCTTAAATTGAGTATAGGATAATTTCTCTCAAGTCTTATGACTATGCGTAGAATTGATTGAAATAAATTTTATTACTATAGTTATAAAATTTCATAGATGGCGCGCATTAATTTTAAAATGGATTACTTATACTCAAAGCCGATATATAACAAAAAATTATCTACGGGGACAAACAAATCGTTGAGCATGATACAAGGCCGAGATATAACATCGGAAAATCTCTCGACTACTATATACAATGCAAGGTTTATGGTCAACTTGCAACTTGACGTACATCTCCATAAAGCTATCCATTTAAGCCTCGTTTGCTGTAATGTAGATAAGATGGCAAACGAAGAAGGTCTTATTGTTCAAGACCGCGAGTCGTATCTTAATCAACGTGTCCCATGTCCTTACTCTCAATGCAAGTTGGCAATTAGACAAAAACGCCGATTGTCTATAGAACACGTACGATGATTTGGCGAGTTTCAATCTGAGATCATTGATCAGGCGATTGCAGATTTTCAGCAAACGGTAATTTGAAGTTAGCATTTTTCATGCATTGTACTCTCAAGCTAATTGAAAACCATACACAATAAGATTGGGTCTTGTTGGCAAATTTTGTATCCAGGGGGGTGATGTCTCGACCCAAGGGGGAGTGCACCCTTTGCGGCCAATTAGAAGAGTTCGTGGACGTGCGATGGATGGATTGCAGGAGCCAATCGACCACTCGCAAGGCCCATCTCTATACCGTCAATGCCAGAGGAAACAAACAACCTTCCCGACTTGCCTACAATCTTGGAGCCTAAGATGGAGGCAATGATCGATGCATTGATTCCCATGGATGTTGAGACATCTGACCCGCTTAGAGAGGAAGCATCCATACCATTATATGATGGGTGCCGAGTATCTCGGTTGAAGACATTGCTTGCACTCTTAAGTGTGCAAGCAAAATACGGTTGGAGCGATACGAGTGTGACTGAGTTATTCAGGTACCTTGCACACAGACTTCATTGTTTTTTTTTTTAACAGTATTATTGCAAACATGGATGGATTTTTCAAGGTGTTTTATGATTTTTTCAGGTTATTGAAATATCATATATTGCCACCTGCAAACACCATGCCTGAGTCTCGTGATGATGCACGACATGTTTTACGGAAGCTTGGCATGGACTACAATAACATCCATTTATGTATCAACGACTGCATATTGTTTCGAGATGAATACAAGACTATGGAGACATGTCCAAAGTGTGGTGCTCACAGGTATCGACAGGACTTGCAAGGGCAGACCATCCCTCAAAAAGTCCTCAGACACTTTCCGCTCATCCCCCGCATAAACCACATGTTTCGCACGTCTGCCATGGCAAGCTTGACAACGTGGCATGTGCAGAATAGGTCCACGGATGGAGTGCAACGAATATCAGTAGATTCGCGCGCATGGAGCCACATTGACTCTACCTTCCCAGGCTTTGCGCGAGAGCCAAGGAATCTTCGGCTCGGTCTCGCCATGGATGGTGTGAACCCATTCGGTCTACGCTCGACTTCTTACAGTGTGTGGCCTATAGTGCTTGTCAACTACAACATTCCTCCATGGCTTTCTATGAAGAAAGGACATCTCATCCTTAGCTTGCTCGTCCCGGGCCGCTACAAAGTAAAAAATATAGACGTGTATCTTCGTCCATTAGTCGATGAGCTTAAGATTTTGTGGGAGGAGGGGGTCACGGTGCAAGATATGAGCAGGCGCGATGGTCGGCGGTCAGCCAACATTCGAGCCATTCTCATGTGGACGATGCATGACTTTCCGGGATTGGGAGAGTGCTCAGGTGAGCAGACCTTTGTTCTCGCCGGTAATATCTATATTTTATTTCATTCAATCAAGTATTCACTAGGTCGTGGATCGCCTTGTAGGTCTCGTTACCTCAGGTTATCATGCATGTCCATTGTGTGGGCCACAGTTAGACTCCCGAAGGTCACGAACCATGAAGAAGATGGTATATCAAGGACACGCCGCTTTCTTGCCGGAGGATCATGAACTCAGGGAAGGTTTTCTTGGACGACCTCCAGCACGTATGAACGCTGCAAGCTGGTACGAGCTGAAAATGGTAAACCCGGAATCACATCCAAATGGAATGCGACGGTTCTCAGTTTTCTACGAGTTGCCATATTGGACCCACTTACAGGTCAACCACTTGTTGGATCCCATGCATATTTTCAAAAATGTGGGCAGCTTGCTATGGGACCACATCACAGGAAAGAGAGACACTATAGGGTCACGAATGGATTTAAAGGAGGTAGGTAAGATGGAGGCGCTTTGGCCGCAGTCGAGTGCTGAAGGGGGAGTGCAGCTTCCTCGCGCTCCCTGGGTTTTGTCTACCAAAGAAGAGTGCATTGTGAAGCAAGTAATCAAGTCTATCCGCACTCCGACGGGTATGATGCATTCTCTCAGGTCCGCATTTTCTAAAGATGACCAAATGTCTGGGCTAAAATCCCATGATTGGCATAAGATATGTCAGGTTTGTGAACAGAATGGATTTTAATTAGCGTGGACATTTTGAAATTTGAAAAGTGACCATTATTCTTAATGCTTTCTCATTTGTGGCAGTTTGTCCTACCGATCGCGATCGCGGGATGCCTAACTCCAGAAATTCGCGGGGCCATTTACAAGTTGTCGACTTTGGTGCAATGGATCTCACAGAAAGAGATTAAGACGTCCTCTATTGAATCCGCAAGGCGGGGAGCAGTTGAGACGGTCTGCCTCTTTGAGAAATACCTGCCCACTAGCATGCTCACGATACAAGTTCACCTTCTTGTGCATCTTGTGGACGAAGTGGAGATTGCTGGACCTATCCATACGCGATGTATGTTCTTCTTGGAGCGCTTCATGAAAACCCTGAAAGGCTTTATGCGACAACGAGCTCGTCCGGAAGGTAGCATGGCGGAAGGTTGGTTGGTGTCAGAGGCGTTAGTGCATATCTCACAATGGCTACCAACGGTGGAACCAGACAATGAAATGCTATGGACGCTGAAGGACGATGACAGGCTGACTAGAGATGTGGTGGTTGGAAATGGGGTAGAAAAAAGAATGGATGCCTCAATGGAAGAGAAGGTGAATCGCTTTTGTATGTTGCACCATGCCTCCATGGAGACGTGGCTCGCCAAGTACCAGATTGCAAGGCAAGATCGAGAGGAAGCGCGAGCTGAATTTCGACGCAGTACGCGTCACCGACCGATTCGATATCCCGAAGGCATGGAGGAGATGCCGCGGTTTATGTCAACACGATGGTTGCATGGAGCCTTGACCGCAGCATCCAGCAAAGGGACAGAGGTCTCAATGGAGGAGTGGGAGTTCTCGCGGGGATGTAGTCCAAAGGTAATGAGGGGTTTAGAATGTGTCGTATCTAAATTTGCTTGCTACATCTAATTTGAGTGTTTCAATGTGCAGTACAAAATATATAGTGCAGCATGGTCACGCGGACGGCATTTTCGGGTGGAGCGTATTGACCAAATGCGCTCCACAATGGACTGTGGTGTCATGGCAAGGTTTGAGCAAGAGAGCCGACGACGAGCAACGGATCCGAACATGGTTGTGGATGAGATGGAGTATTTTGGGAACTTGCAAAGTATTATTACGGTGGATTACCGTAGCTTCTCCATGATAATATTCGATGTGCAGTGGTTCAAAGTGGTACTTGGAGGAGCTGACGCAACAGTTCGACGAGGTCCATCTGGATTTCTCGAAATAGATTCTGAAAAAAAATGGATGGATTTTCGCAACACCTTTGTGTTGCCGGCCCATTGTGAACAGGTACAACTAGTCATTTGCTTGCTAATTGTAATACGACATGGTTTATGTCACAATGGTTTGAAGCCGCTTTGTAAGTGTTTGTGAACAGGTAATCTTCTATCCAAATCCCCGACAACCTCGATGGTGGTATGTTATACCTTCAAGTCCTCGAGGTGCGAGAGTATACGATCAAAGCGATGTTCCAGGCATAGATGAAGAAAATATGCAAATAGAGGGATCGAAATTACAAGGGGTGGAGGCCACCGCAAGCTTGGAGCCCGCATCGGCTAACAATGATGGAAATACAGAAGTCGTAGAATTTTTTGAGAACGAGGCAAACTCGTTCTTTTGTGGTGACATGTCTATCGACCTTCCAGTGTATGCAGAGTTGTGTCAGGAGATTAACATGGGACCATAGAATACTTCATTCTTGGAGAATTGTATTACTCAATTCGTTGTTTAGATCTTCCATAAAGGTAGATAAGATATGCATTTTAAGAGGGATTTTTCAAAAATGATTTATATTAATGTGCTTTGTATAGTTTAAATTGATTATTCTAGCATCATTTTTTATCTGTACAGGTATCGACATTTTCAGGATGAGTCGAGGGATGAGCGATGAGGAGTTTCAGGAGATGATGGCACGCATGTCTCCAGATCAGCTTGCGAGATTCAGAGAGATGGCAGATCAGGAGCTGTCTCGTTCTTCGTCAGGGCGCTCTGCTAGATCAGCTTCAGCGCGATCAGATGCTTCAGCTTCGAGCAGACGATCTCGACGCTCGCGACTTGGGCCAAAGGGAGGGACTGCGACTACAGGAGGATCAGGGGGGTGCTGCTGTGGAGACACGGACGCGGTGTCTCTGTCTCGTCGTTCAGCTGGAGCTCGGTCACCTCCAGGATTTGTCACACGTGTGGGGATGTCCACTCCAGTTACTCCGGCTTTTGCACAGCCGTCGGCAGATGGCACGCCTTTTGGTGGCACTCCTTTTGGTGGCACCCCCTTTGGTGGCACCCCCTTTGGTGGCAACCCTTTGAGTGGCACTCCGGGAGAGGGTACCCCCGTCGGTACACCGGATGTACAGGGGTCTCCTGGATATGCCCAGGAGCGTGGACGGAGATGGGAGAGGGCCCATACAAGGCATACTCCTAGGGATTATGGATACCTAGTGGATGGCAGGTCAGGAGCCATCATCATGAATGATGAGGGGAGGAGGGTGATGGCTCGCATGAGGGAGTTGTGCCAACAAGTTTTTCAGCAAACCGTCCTGGATCATTGGAGGAACATACCAGAGGGGAGCAAGGAGTACATAGTAGCATCCTTGCACGAGGAGTTCCCTGTGCCAGCCGCAGTGGATAGATTCTCTACGGGCTGGATGATGGATTGCATGCGTGCATACATGTCGCATAGACGATCCGACGCACGCAAGGCAATCAAGAGTGGGGCTCCTAAGCCCGAGTGGTTAGATGCAGACGACTGGCGCCGACTGAGGGACGAGGCTACAAATTCGCCAGGACGTTGGAGTCAGCAGCGGGAGGCGGCGAGGGCACGAATCGAGGCCGGATCGGTACATCATCTTGGGAGTGGCGGCCACAGGACATATTTGGAGGACTTTGTAAGTTTCTCTTTTGTTTTGCTTATTTGTTTTTTTGAGATATTCTTTGTACTGACAATCATGTTTCTAACAGTTAGCATTTTGTTTTCTTTGCAGCACTCCATTACAAATCGCGATCCGCAAGGCCTTGAGACTCGATATGCAGAGAGGCACGGTCTCAGATCATTGATCAACCGATTGTATAGACACGGCGGCCCAGTAAGTCACTCATCTTTCTTGTCCGTAGTTACCATGAGATATTTGAATGCATTATTGTATGGTGGATTGATATGTTGTTTCTTTTTCTGCAGAATCCGTTTGATGCTCCTTTGCAGCGGGAAGAGCTTTCGGGGGACGAGGATTTGTAGCTCGCCCTTGGATCCTTAGAGCTCACATACCTTTAGTTTTTAGTCGCCCGATCTATGTAGACATTTTCTATGTATTAGTGATATTGTTTTATGATTGTACCAATCGCATTTTATGCGATATCATGTATTTATTTCATCTATCAGTTTTATGATTTCAGTATACATTCTTTTTGTTTGCAAACGCTTTGTATGCAGCAGTGCAGAAACTATTTTGTATGGCTCTCATACAGCACACAGTGCTATATGTGGCAGGGCAGCTTGCTGCCCTGCCACAAAAAAAAAAATTCTCTATTACCGTCGCTATTTGCGTCGCAAATTTACTGCACGCGTCGCTATTGTCGTCGCTATAAGCGTCGCAAATTGTCTGTAACCGTCGCTATATACGTCGCTATATGCGTCGCATTTGCGACGTATATAGCGACGCATATAGCGACGATTCTATGACGTCGTCAATAACGACGCTTTTTGCGACGACGGGGGCAAATTTTGTTATTTGTATTTTCGTCGCTTTAAACGTCGCTATAAGGTCTATATCTTGTAGTGCCTCATTGTATCATTTATCTTACCCACCTCTTCACTGTTCTCCTATTATTTCCTTACCATCTCCATCTGACCATATTAGTCTTCCTCCATAATCAATGATGGATACTCCTGATAAGTATAACAGTGATATCCTCCATCGATGGAAATGGTGATTCTTTGACAGGACCAATGTTTAATTGGCCTGTCATTCTTGGTTCTTGGGACACTTCTACGCAATGTTCTACTTCTCATCTTCAATTTGCTAAAGCACATGCTTGTTCTGAGGATACTTTGGTACGCTTGGTATCTTTTTGTTGGTATCTTGCTTTTATGGATTAGCAGTCTCACTTGAATACTAGAAATAGTATTTCTCACTTGATGATTAATCCGAATGAGAATGTGACTGTTGCTCAGATGGATATTATGTATTATTTTGCACAATCTTTTCTTACTAGGTTTGTTATCCTATTGGAAAGGTTGTGTTGTTTACAGTTTCTCCAAAATGTGACTCTACATTTTGTGGATGAGAACAAGAGTCTCGAATGTCTCAAGCTGAGTATGAAGTTCAAGAAAATGTATATTTATCCTATACAGCATGTACTAATCCTTTAAATAAAAAAATTTCTCTTTGCTTTTCATTTTTGGGTGCATATGCCATTTAGACTACATTGTCTTGTGCCTATGTGAGTTTTGTATATGTTCTATGGTGTATATGTGGTGTTTTATCCTTCTTGCGTGGAGTTGAAGATGAAGATGAAGCTGATTGAGAAGTTGACTGATGGTGGTTTGTGATGCTATCTAATGGATGGATGCTTATGGCAAAAAAAACCTCTTATATCCTTTAAAGTTTGTCATGCTTTTCTATTTCAAAGCTATGTTAATGGATAATGATGTTTTCCTTTCATTGTATTCTTTATTCGATGCAAATTATAAGTTGGAGTTATGTTTGGATGGTGTTTCTTGAAGATGTTATGGAAGATCAAGTTGCACTATATTTTGAACTTTTTTTCTCTTTTTCCTAGGTCATGAGGACACTCCCTGATAAAGTGTGGGGATATGTTAAGGGTTGAAATGACTTAATTTTTTGGCTAATTTTTGTTGTTTTTGAGGACTAAATGGTTGATTTTTTATTGATTTTGTACATTGATTAGTTAGTTTAGAAGTGTTTGAGAGTGTTTTGGATAAGTTTGAATAGGTTTAAGAAGCTCATGATAGTTTTTAGTGGAGATATGATGTTTTGGCATGTTCTATTGATGTCTTGATAATGTTTGATTGGTTCTAATTGGTTCTAATTGGTTCTGTTGAGCTTCTATTTTCTTTGTGTATGAGAGGATGGAATAATGATTTATGGAGTTTGAGAGCATGTGGAAGCTTATTGAATGATTCTTGAAGGTTTTGAATGGTTTTAGTTGAGCTAAAGGCTTTCTGATGATGACCTTCGGTATGGTTCTGTAGACCCTCTGTTGACTGTCTATAGAGCCTCTGTTTTTGTTCTATTTCTCTTCTGTACACCTTTGTAAGTGTTATATGGGATGAATGTGTAGCTTGGAGAAGTTTTCTAACCTTGAAAATCGATGAATACAAGTTCAAAATAGCTCAAAGAAGTGGAAGAAGTAGCTGCCAAAGACTAAAGTGACAGTGATATTGTTGAGCTATGAAAGGATACTATAGTGGCTCTGGTGAACTTTCATATTAGACATGCCTCTTGGGAGGGGTATCCACGACCAAAGAGGGGTTATGGATTATTTTTATTGGTTAATCCATTGTACTATTGAGAGAGAGTAGTGTGTGAGAGGTAGAGAGTGAGAGATAGCCAATTTTTAATGCAAAACAATGTATGTATGAGTGAGAGATTATGAGAGAGACTATGAAACTATTGAAGATGAATACTATGTGATGATTTTCATTCAAAGTGGATCATTTCTTTGTGTTCTCTTGTTCTTTTGATGAAGAATATGAAGAATGTGTTGAAGTTTTTTTGTGATATGAAGCTGCGTGAAGATTTGAGAAGGTCGGTGTTGTTTTTCTTATTATGGTCACAAAAAACATGAAAAACATGCTTGTTGATGATCCAAGATAGACTTTCTTGCAGTAGGTTCCATGTTTTCTTGGTGTTCCTCTTGGGGCTCTACTAACTTAGCACTAAAGGGTAGATATGGAGGAATTTTAGAGCTTCTAAATGGCATATTATTGTCTCCATAACCTATCCTTGACTGACCTTGTCTCAAAGTATTTCGTTGTTTCCCAAAAGATGATTGCAAAGGAGTCTCTCTCCTATACTTTCTAGCATACATTTTAGCCAACTCAATAGCTCTAAACAAACTTGTAGGGGATTGTACCGTCACATCAACTGAAAGAATGGATCTAAACCATACATGTATTTGTGAAGTTTGGCATCATCACTAACAAACTCCACATGAATATTAAGGTTCAAAAATTGATTTGGTATATTCTCTCACAAAAGGGCCCCTCTGCTCTAGGCCATACCAATGTCTAGCAAGCTTTTTTTTTCATAGGGGAAACAAAGACATGTACCATGAGCACTTTAAAATCTTCCCAAGTGTCCACCTAATGGTTTTTCTTCTTCATGTATCACCACCAAGTGTGGGAAAAAACCCTCCAAATGAATAGTGGCAAAGTGAATCTTTTGGTCATTAGCCCTAGGAAGTATATCAAAGTAATCTTTCAAGTTGAAAAGCCACTCTTCAAGGTCTAATGGAGAAGATGATTGACCATTACACTTAGATAGTGTGATCTTATCCTTTGATTCTCTATCAACATAATTTGGCTATCCATCCTGGGGTTGATCATCACTATGTGAACCACCAAAGTTAACATTTTTGGAGTAGTTCTTGCCAAAGGAAGTATGAGATCTAACACCTGGAATGGGTACTCTAGTGGCAAAGAAACCACCTCCACTTGCATTGTCCAAATGGTCATTACCCTTATATGAAGCCTCGCCTATCTCATAAGTGGTATGAGAAATCTTCCCTATGATGCTTGAAGCATTACGAGTTCCATTGGTTGATGAACTTAGCACTTCATCTACAATAATATGTGGTACCTTTTCCTTCTCCTTCTCTTTCATTTGGGATTCCATCCATTTGGTAATTTGAGCAACAAGTTTGTCAATAGAGGACTGAGTTTGTTGACCATACTCCTCTTTGTCTTTCTCTTACCTCTCTTTCTCCTTCTCTTGTATTTGAAACTCCATCCATCTTGTGATTTGAATATTGATCTTATAAAGAGAAGACTAAGTTTGATTCCCAAACCTATTCATTGCATCTAGTAATTCACCATGTCTAATTGAATGCCTTGTTTCATGCTAAGATAAGGTATTTTTCAAGGTACTATAGGCCCCCATTTCATATGGATCCTCTTCATAATTACCCACATATGTATCTCCAACCTTAGGATCCCTAGAATCTTTGATTTGCTATGGTAAATCCTCATTAACTTTTCCTTTATCCTTGTTCCCTACCACTTTTAGAGTGCAATCTAACCAAACCTGCTATCACTATTTTTGCTATACCTTTTGATAGGATTCTTTGATTGGCCTACTTTTTGGCTCAAATCAAAGCTAAGAATCCCCTCTTTGACATGAGTATTAAAAATATATAACAAAAGATCAATAGCCAATTCTGGGAACAGTTCTCTATGGCCACACAGAATAGCCATGCATCCTCTAAACTCATTATTTTGGCCATTCCACTACCCATAAGTCCAAACTAAGGTTCCAAAATCCTATAACACCCTAGATAAAACTTTTAGGTACTAAGTACCACCTGTAATCCTCTATTAACCCTATTCAAGATCTAAGATAACCTTGAGAACTTGTAATCAAGTGGATAATGCACCCGAAATGACTCCTAGTGCCCGGTTTCACTAAAACAACCTATAATCAACATGTATAAGACTTGGAATAACCTACAACACTTGTGAATGACTAAAAATATTCCCCAATAAATACTTGAGTGCCATGTCACTCTAGCAAGTACATGTACCCTACTTTTAAAGGCCAAAAAGATATGTAATCAACCTATAATCCCTGTAATCTGATCAAGAAGTGCCATGTTTTAATGCTCTTGCGCTAAGATCTTCAAGGCTTTGATAGTTCCACTCACAGTACCTATATAAGGGACAAAATAATGGACTCCAATTCATGTGGAGGTGGGCAAAGTTTCTCTCAGGTCAGTTGGTTGCACCCTTTAGGATCTTTAATAGCTAGGGGAAGAGTCACCTCTCTTTTGTCCCACTATCTCCCCTCGCATCCAGCTTTTTCCTTAATGGCTATATCCATGGCAAGAATATTATACTCTCTGAAGACACAAATGAAATGCATATTTGAAATAATTATTTTAGCCTTTAATGATATGCATGGATTTATTTGATAAAAGAGAATTGAAAATGGGGATTGTGACCAAGGTCCTATCACTACAAATCAATGACTCATGAATTGCAATACTTACCCTTTACAAATAAATTCTTGGGTAAAAATGCTCCCTACATGGACTCCAATTCATGTGGAGGTGGGGAAGTTTTCTCTCAAGTCAGTTGGTTGCACCCCTTTAGGATCTTTAATAGCTAGGGGAAGAGTCACCTCTCTTTTGTCCCACTATGTCCCCTCGCATCTAGCTTTTTCCTTAATGGGTATATCCATGGCAAAAATATTATACTCTCTGAAGACACAAATGAAATGCATATTTGAAATAATTATTTGAGCCTTTAATGATATGCATGTATTTATTTGATAAAAGAGAATTGAAAATGGGGATTGTGACCAAGGTCCTATCATTACAAATCAGTGACTCATGAATTGCAATACTTACCCTTTACAAATAAATTCTTGGGTACAAGAAAATCAAAAGCACAAATTAGGGTTATGCATCTAAGCATGAAATATTGGAGCCATGATTGAAATTGAAATGGAATTAATGTTGAAAATTCATTTAAAATTACTTATTAGCCTAAAGAGGTATTAATATCTGATCTATGGTTCATTAAAGGGCTCGATCAACAATTATCTCTCATCAACAAGCAAATAAGCTTAAGCAAGTGAATAAAGAGAGATTTTAGATATTAAAAGAATATGAAATACATCTTTTAACCTTGAAGAAGATGCATGATTGAAATGGAATCAAACTTCAACCAAGGCAATTGATTGAAGAATAATCCCCCATTCAAACCATAATGCTCCATGCTACATAATCTTCACAAATCAATCTATACTTTGCTTCAAGGCCATAAAACCTTTGAAATATAAGTGCCTTGAGCATCCTTAAATGCGTAAAGATAACAAATTCAAGCTCTTTGAATAAAATCTGCAAAATGTAACTCCATTATTCTTGAAGTGTTGAAATCTCCTTCAATGTCTTCAATCTTGATGCAATGTTGGATGATAATGGCAGTAGAAGATCCTTGAAGGTCATGAAAAACCAAAACTTGAAGAAATTAGAAGCTTTGAGGTTAAAGTTATGCTGCCCTATTATGTGTTAGGGTGATGAAGATCAAAAGCTTATAAGGGCTCAACCTTGATGAGAATGATGTCAAGCAAGTGTCCCATGATTGTGCAAGTTGTAGACAAGAGATTAACAGTTACCATTGTCCAGGAAAAATAGAGTAGAAATTGTGCACAGAACATAGTTCTCCTATGTGCAATGGCTGATCAATGGTTGTTAACCTGCTTGTCTAACACACTGAAGAATGTTTCCCCTAAGATTTGAGAGAGAGATGATGCCTTTTTTTATCAGAAGAAGTGATCAATGGATGTCCAACATGAAAGCTCCATAAGAGATTGAAGAGAAGAATTGAGAGAAAGCATATTTGCAAAAAGTAACTAGACTTCTAATCATCGCTAGGTCGTATTACCCTATTTTTAACAAAAGTGCCTCCAAAATAGCTTGGAATTAGAAAATGTGTTATTACATTTGGTGATTTGTCTCTAGCTTTTGTCCAAGCCTCCATTAATGCTTCCAAGTCTACTGTCTTCTTTGCTTGTGAGACCACTAGTCACTCAGATGCTCCATGCCATGTCTACACTTGTTATACCTGAAGGTTCTTAGATTTTCTAACTAGAAAATGGAGAAAACAAACTTGAGAAAGAATTAGAAATGGATCAAAGATAATAGCTCTAATACCATTTTTTCAAGACCTAAAATGGGCCCAACACTAGCTCTAAGGCACTAGTCGAGCCTCTACTACACACCCAAATCACCCCACACGGCCTCGCGGCTAAGAGTGTCTAAGGGGTATACCACCCTAACCTCTAATGTAGAACTTCGCATTTATATGGATTGTAATCCAACAGATAACCCTTCCCACACTCCTCAAAGGGAGTCCCTACACATATCAGTGTTATACACCATGTAAGCACAAACAAAGGGAGTGCCCCTCAGCTGATTGTGTCATGGCCCACTATGGCTCTCCTACACCTTGGGAATTGGCCCCAAGATGTGCCGTCGTGAACACATAAAGCACATTTGAGACATAGTCCACTCTTTTAATTGATCAATCTAGGAGATAACAGATAGTCCTCACTGAATGTTCCCCAAAGAACGAACCATCAACCCTACAGGTTAGGATACCTCACACTCAATGTAGATCATCGTTCATGAAAACAATTGCTATGCATCCAGGATGATACCATATGGTGTATGCAATGAAATTGTGTATGATGTATAATGCTCAAATAAGTTTATTCATTAACAACCAACATTGTGAATATGCAAAAACAATTCTTTTCATGTGTTTCTTCTAAACAAGATTGATGTGTTGCTTATGGTGGCCAACACTGAGCATTCTCGTGCTACTGGACCCTATTAATTTTGAACCACACATATCCTATATGCCATGCATCAAAAAAATATCAAAATTCAGCATATTATCAGCACTTAGCACCCCCCTTCTCCCTAATGCTTAAGATTGTGCATTCGGGTGGTAGGTTTAGAGAGTGGTTTATATATTTTTCCTTCATAAAAGTAATAAAAACTCATTTTAATATAGAGATAGGGATGAACTGAGGCTAAAAATCATGCCTGATCCTTACCATACATTCATAAACACAAATAATATTTTTTTTCTATTTTTTAGATATTAAAAACTAATTTTTATCATTTTTTCTATTTCTTACTATTTATTTATTAATAATTATTAATATTATCTTATTTACTTATTTAGACTCATTGATCTTACTGAGAATTATTTTCTTATGATATTCCATCCCACCCATACGAACACTATACGCACAACAAAACACCACAAACGCATAATTTTCCTTAAACCTCAATGTTGCAGGTTTTGTGTGTTTACAAAGAAATTATTAGATGACTAATTTTTCTTGATTTCTCTAATATTTTTGATCAATCACGGTAGTGGTAACCAAATACAGCCATTTTCAACCAAAATTTATCATAAAATAATAAAATCTACCGCTTACTCATAAAACATCGTCTTATGGTATACGTGTCTTGTAATTGGAGGCTTGCTAACGCTTTCCAACAACCCCTGCTAACAATCCTTCCAACCTCAATCTATGCTCCTTTGCACTCCAGCATCATCCCATGATCAAAATCTTTCATATTAGCCTACCCCTTCTCTCATAGAATCAACCATGGAAACACACAATAAGCGGAGAGAGGAGAGAGG
Organism: Lygodium microphyllum; assembly: GCF_053477565.2. Lineage (NCBI taxonomy): Eukaryota > Viridiplantae > Streptophyta > Polypodiopsida > Schizaeales > Lygodiaceae > Lygodium > Lygodium microphyllum. Next base: position 122,443,474 of record NC_141154.1, read on the forward strand.
AGAGAGAAAGACTAAAAACTAATATCTTGATAGAATACATCATTTTCTGAACAGATTGAAGTGTTAGAGAGCATGGAAATATAGCATCTTGCTACTTTCTTCCATCCCCTACTGATGCCAACAGCCACCAAAAATGATGTTTAATGCAAAAAATGGGGCACTAAAAAAAACGGTTCCCCTTCCCCCCCTCCACAATTCATGTTTTGTGGTTTATGTCTTTTAATTAGGCATCAAGGCTTTAAACTTTAAAAAAACTAGTTCCAACTTTGAGTTTTCACACTGCATCAAGTGGTTATTTGTCGAACGGAGACCTAAACGAACTCCGATTCCCAAACAGACTAGACACTCGGCTTCATGGCATCAAAAACCATATATAATGTGAAACCTTACAAGGATTAAATGGGGCTCAAACGAACTCCAATCGAGGAACCGAGACTTGCATTACATTCCTGGCATCAAACTCCATCTAGGAAAACTCCAGCTCATCGATCCATAACCGTTTCATTTTGCATTAAAATTTGGTCTTTTACGCCTCCTGGGTCACTTTTATGCTTCAAGAATGGGTCCCAAAATCTAGCTCTTATTGGCAACGACCATGAGATAGGGTGACCCAGCCCGTCAAATCCCACAAACTAATTTGCACAAACAACCATAAAAAGCATCAAGCTGCCATAAAATAGAATACTCAACAAAGCACAATAACAGCTCTCACCCTACCCCCTGACAAAATCAAGGCATGAAAATCCATAAGGTATAGGCCCAGCATAATCTGACACAAATCCAGAGCAAGTTGTTAGCCAATTGCTCCGATACAAACTGGCTAAAAAGAACTATCAAAGAAGTCATCCTAGGTGGTGGCCTAAACTACCTAACTAACTTAGGACAACTGGACCATGAACTCCGACTAGGCAAGGACTCCTATAGCCTAGCAGATGTTCTTTTAACATATTTTTCTTTCAAGTTTTCTATACTCAGGCATGTAAAAAGGAAGGAGCTAAGCATGGAGAACAAGGCATTGATCTCATGTCCTAACTCGGCACCCAAGAACTTATCAAGTGCTTGCAAGGTGACACAGAAATCTTTTTCTCTTTCGCTCACTTTTATTTTTGCTCCAACCTTCCTTAGTATTTCTTTTTAAACTAGATGTCATCCCTAGGAAGACAAGGCAGTCTGACTCATCCCCAAAAACCTACCAAGCCTTCGCAAGGCGATAATCAACTGCTCTTAGGAGTTTGTTAAAACCCCTTTTCACACACCTTTGTATTTTTATATTTTAGATATATTCAGAATTTTCTCTTCTTTTTACAATGGCAGACTTCTCTAACTACCTCATTACTAACATGGACTCCTAGAACAGTTGCTTGTATAGCAAGCCACCAGAACAGGGACACTAGGATTGCCTGCTAAAAAAAAGTCTTTCAATGCCTAATAATGTCATTATTGGAGGTAAAAAACTACTCGAACCTCCCCCACATATGCTTAACCTAACCTTATGACTTCATGCCTTGATTGTCGGTCCCCAACAAAAGAATAATTCTCCCCAAGTACAAAATCATAAAAGGAAAATACTCATAAAAAAGGAAGAACGTCACCTTGACTTGGCCACGAGAAGCCTTTGCACAGCAAGAGGCTCCCTCTCTCCAAGTTTCACTAAATCTATGTAGCACAACACTAAAAAAGGCCCATTAACTGCACCTGCACTAAACATACACATGGCCCTCTTGGCCTAATGAAATGTGACATTTCATTGCACAATGAGTGGCCCCCTTGGCCTAACAAGATAATTCAAAAAACAACCATTCAGTAGCGTACTACTGAGACAAACCCTTGGTCCTGACACATAACTCTACTAAAGCACAAGATCAACTAAGGATAAGGACTCCTCATGCCCTACACTAATGCATTAGGTTATTGGCTAACCCCCCTACATAAATAACAAGGGGTGTCTAAAGAATATGATGATAAAAAAATTGAATCCTATGTGTCGATGAAAGAATAGGAAGATGCTCAAGTGCTACCTAACTCATAACCCAAACTAGCCATCGGCGGTCAATATAGGACATGCCAGCAACGAGGCCCCCAAAGTAGTCCTAGGCTAATGTTAGAAGGTAATTGTAAGACTCCCCCACACCACAAGTAAAAAATACATCTTCAACAAAAGACAAGTCACCATCTCAAAAACATGCAACATATCCAATATTGCACGATGGTACATCCATAAGATGGGATCCCGCACATTATAGGTCCCATTCAACTGGTTGATCACTAATTGCGAGCCACCTTTCACCAATAATCGGCGGATACCACCACATCGGGCTACATTTAGCCCCATAATCAAGGCCTTGTATTCTACTATATTATTAGTAAAAGAGTATCCTAAATATACTCCCATTTTCATAACAACCCTACATCGAGGATCTTTAATGACCACATCAATGCTCACATGTTTAGCGGGCCCGTTAGAAGCTCCATCAAAATACAAAGTATAGACTCAGTCTTTAGTGATAGACCATGCCATATTGATCAGCTCACTCATACTTATGATAATCAAAGTTAAGCCAAGAGAGAGGATGTATGGCAGGTGCAATCTCTCCTTCCTCAATGAACTCGATAGGAATACTCGTCAAAATCCTTTGACAATGGTGGCAGTAGACCTTAACATCCCACGTGAAATATCCGTCTTGCCACTTAGTAAATTGATAACCTTTACTCCACCAAATCACTTGACCTTGTTGGTGATGCTGCTCTAAATAGGGATTCTCAAGATAATGAATGATCCTTTCAATTCGATCATCTTGGTACCTACTACAAGGTTAAGTTGAATCATGAAGGATCTGCATAGGCACTAAGTCTGATGTCAACCCTTACATGTAGTAATTCTTCAACTTATTAAAGTTAACTTTATTTTTAAACTCTACCCCTTGCAAATCTGCCAAAAGAGATGTAGAGCCATTCTTTCCTATATGGATAAGTTTATATGGCCCATCCCATTTGGGTTTTCATTTACCAAGAAATAGCTCATGACGAGCATCATTGTATAGCACCAAAACTAGCCCTTCACAAATTTTTATTTCTTAGCCCAAAGGTCATGAAGTGCTTTTGTCCTCTTCTTCCCTACCTCTTGATGTAATAAAGCTTGCAATCGAATTTCATCAAGATGTGCATGAAAAATAAATCTTTCTTGCAACACTTTGATCTCTCCCAATGAATGATTAAAAGTAAATCCCACACCCTATTTTGAATGGCAAGACACACTCTTCCCCATATACTAGCTTGAATAGGGTATGGCCTATAGATGTCTTAAATGTCATCTTGTAAGCCCAAACCGCCACATAAAATTTCTTACCCCAATCTCACTTACTTTTAGACACTATTTTGGATAAGATCCCTACAAGCTGTTTATTTGTACTCTCAACTTGACCTTTTTCTTGCTGATTATACGGGGTAGTTTTATTGTGTTTAATCTTCAAAGCATCTGTCAAGACTACTATAACCTTATTCAAGAAGTGTGTCCCTCAATCAGACACTATCTCCTTAGGTGAACCAAAACGGCAAACAATCTGCTCCATAATAAAACTAGCCATCTCTTGAGCATTATCCTTCATCGTTGCTCGAGCTTCAGACCACTTTGTAAAGCAGTCTATCGCTACAATAATATAACGCTTTCGCATAATTGATGAAGGGTATATTGGTCCAACAAAATCGATATCCCATTTTTCAAAGAGTAATGTAACTAAAATAGGATTCAATGGCCACTTACAATTCTCCCTGGCATCGTGTCTTTGACAAACATCACAATGCTTAACATAATGGAAAGTATCCTGGAAGATTGATGGCCACTAATATCTAGCACATGGAGAGCTTTCTAGGCAATAAGCCATCCAACAAAATGTCCCCCACATGCTGAATCATGGGATTCCTCAAGAATGAATGGTACCTCATCAGGTACTATGCATCGATGATAAAACTTGTCCACATCTTTCAGATATAAGACATCCGCTATAATCAAAAAGTGTAGTGCTTGCTGCTTAATATTTCTCTTCTCAAACTTTGATAGAGCAGCCCCGAATCCCCCTATAGATAGATAATACTCCTAATTGCATAATCAAACTCTTGCAAAGTAATTAACCACTTTGCTAAACGGTCAAGCAGCTGCAACTTCTTCATCAACAATCTAAGTCCCTCCACCTTCGTAAAAAAATATCATCTTCTCATAGAGAATATAATGCCTAAATTTCTTTGTTGTGAAAACCATTCCAAGCTACAATTTCTCCATGTAAGTTTAGTTGACTTCATATATCCCCAATTTATGACTAGTAAAGGCTATTGGATGATGCAATTTTTCTTCCCAAATTTGGGCTAAACAACAACTAATACTATGCATTGTTGCTATTGAAAATATATAAAAGGCCTCACCTCTTTTGGGTTCTTTTAGGATTGGCGCTTTCACTAGCTCTTGCTTCACATCCTCAAAGGATACTTGAGAAGCTTCGCTCCAATTAAACAAATATCTAAAAGATAGCAAGTTTATCAATGGCAATATTCTTTCTGCCAGTGCATTGATAAATCTCCGATAATATCCCACTGATGAGACAGAATGTTGTGTATCTCTTTTGGAGTGCGTGGTGGCAGACTCATAGCAACTATAAGCTTTATCTTTTCAAGGTCTAGTCGTGATACCAGCCAAGCTAACCACATGGCCCAGTAACAACCCATAGGGCACCCCAAAGGCGCACTTACGTGGGTTAAGAGCAATGCAGAATTGTTTGCAATGCTCAAAACATTTCCTTAAAATAATGAGTTGTCTTTCCCTTCTGGTGGCTACCCCCAAATCATCGATGAAAACGTTAATTCCTCTAGGGAGATGTCACCAAAAGTCTTATCAGTTGTACGTTGCCAAGACCCATGCGCATTGCATAACCCAAAGGCTATCACATGATACACAAAGGTATCGAAGACAATGATAAATGTCATTTTCAATTTATCTTCCTCTCTTTAATAGCCATTTGGTTGTATCCGATAAAGCAATCCATAAATGAATAGATTTTCCTACCCACTGATTGTTCTAAGATCTTATCAATGAATGGTAATAGATAACAATCCTTAACCATCTGCTTATTAAGCTCTCTAAAATCTATGCAAACCCGACTTTGATTATTCTTCTTCTTCCTGATAACAACTAGTGTACACCACTCTGTGTGTTATACTAGAAATATCATGCTAGATTTCTATAATTTTGTCAATTCCTCGAATAGCCCATCCCTTAGTTCGAAAGGCATACGCCTTACTTTTTGTCGTACAAGGTGGCTATCTTCCTTTAGGGGGATGGTATGAACAACCAGGTTAGGAGGAATACCGCTCAGTTCATCATAACTCCAAGTAAAGATGTCACAAAATTCTTGAATCAATGATACATAGTCCTTCCTTTCTTCTGAACTGAGCATGGACCTTAATTTGATTGGCCATGAATCATTCATCATACCAAGGTCTAACTCAATTACATCCACATCTCTTATCCTCTCATAAACCTCTATTGGCTCATTCAAAGTTACTTAATAGATATCCTCTATAGTGGACCCCTCATCGGATTTGTCACTTGATGACGTCGCACTACTAGTTGCATCCTCCAATGTATCTATCTCTATGGAGGATAAAGGAACTCTCTCACTTTGAGGATATTCAAGGTAGGCATCTACTACTACACGTCTAGCACCTCTACCAAAGATCAATCAACTAGTGGGTATATCAATCTAACAGTCTGCTTGTAAGATCCATGGCCTGCCTAGCAATACTTGATAGCATTCCAAGATGCATTCCACATTGACAACAGTCACATGGGCTTTAGTAATACAATTTTCAAGTTGTCTTAAACTGCCCTCATCCATTTAGAGAATCATGGAGGCATCTTTTTTTATGTCCCATCCTCTCCATCAATTTCAAACTTGTAATGTTGGCAGAGGATCTTGTGTCCACAATAGCATGATCCACTAATATTCTTTCAACATATGCTACTACCCTTGGACAATGCTTTTCAGCATGCTCAAATCAATCATCTTCTACCCACGCTATTCTCGAGGGCTTAATGATATATCCAGTACAAAGAATCTTCTTAAATTCCTTGCGTAATCTTGGAGACAACTTGATTAACTACAAGAGGTTTACATCCAGCTTAACTTCGGAAAGAGAACTTGCTAAATTAAATTTATGATAGCTAGCAAGAGCTCTCTTTTCCCGCCAAACCATTCTCTCATTTGGTCTTTGAATAGGCTTTCGTGTCTCTTTCTTGGCTTTTTCCTTCTTCTTTAGCAATTCCTTATCCTTCTTAGCATCAACTTTACCATCAATGGCTTTTAGAGGTCCACCATCCATATCAGGGTTAAGGACTTGCATCCCCTTATCATCTTGCTTAGGGTTTCCCTCAACAGGTTTTACATTTTCTCTATCAATGTCTTTATACTTTTGACCTCTTGTAATGACATATAAATTAGAAGCTTTAGTGCCATTGATACAAATGGCTTTAACAAGACTGACTCCACTGCCACTAGGCACCTCCTCTACAATAGCTTTCCCCCTCTACAGTATTTATTTCAGTCCCTCATCTTGCTAGAGATTACTTTCTTGTGCTCAATGGTTGATTGGACCTGGCTATTTACTTCCTTGTTGGAGAGAGCTAATCTTACTCCAACAAGTACTAGCTAAGTGGCTAGACTTTCCACATATGTCACATTTGACATTTGGACAATTCCCAAGGAAACATTGGCTACCACACCACTTACAACTGAATCTTGAGGGGGCACCCTCTTGTGTTGACTCCCTATCAAATTCTACTACTTCTTAAGGAAATTGACATCAACAGCTATTTTCCTATATTGTTCGGTAATCATGTCAGTATAGTGCTTCATCATATCCTTAACCTCACCAAGGACATTTGAGGCACTTGACTCATAGTCGCGATCATCTACATGTCACTCCATGGCTTAACCTCACCAAGGACATTCGAGCCACTTGACTCATAGTCGCGATCATTTACATGTCATTCCATGGCTTAACCTCACCAAGGACATTTGAGGCACTTGACTCATAGTCACAATCATCTACATGTCATTCCATTGGCATGACCACTTGATTGGAAATTGGCTATTGATTCCCTAGAAAAACATTAGGAATTACTGTTTGGCCTCCTGGATCCATCTGACTAGCCATAGGCATGGTCACACTGGGAGAAGCCAGCAACATGGGCACATTTTGAATCATGTTTTCTCTTCCATTGGAAGTACTCATGGCCCTTGACCTCCATTTGTCAGTGCTAAAGGATTTCCAATACCTAGACTCGGATTCCAATTTGCCCTAGAGCTATAGGCCGCTTGTCATCACAACTCTGCCTCCTCTGCTTGTGTAGTCGTATCAATGTCATCAAGAGCAGCACTGCTCAACTGCAATTGAATGTTAAATTCCAAACCATGAAAAAAGTATTGCAACTTTCAAATCACCCAATTTTGCAACTATACCACTCACATGCTGCCATAGCAGTACCTCTGTTCCTCAGTCTTTATACTCGATAAAACAACTGTAGGTTACTTTTTTCTACTCCATGTAATTGTTGCACTACCAAGGAAAAACATGAATCCACTAGCAGATCTTCTATTAAACGTGAACCTAATCTGCATTTGTGTATCCGAACACTGTTAAAGAAGTAAGCATGAGAACTCTCCTTACACTGGATAGGATAAGGGTAGCTAGGTGTAAATGGACTGGAGGGTAGGGGAGCAAGGGGAAACCCTAACCCTAACTTCTCCAGAGGCTATATAAACTACCTAAAGTACACACTCACTGTTGAGGAGAGTGTACTAGTTGTACCTTGAATAACTGACTAAGCAAGTTCTTATTCTTGTACTTGAGCTCTCTCTCTCCCTCTTTTGCACACTCTCTCATGCTTCCAACTCTGATTTGCAACATGGTATTAGAGCCATCTCTGATCCTTCAACTTCCCTCAGCTTCCCTACATCATTAAGTGCACATGAGCTTTCATCTTCTACCTCTTACCTTTTGACCACCATATCCACAGCCTGACCCACCTCCGATGGAGGACTTGGGGAGAACAAAGGAGGGGATTTCAGCTCAAGTTTTCTTCTAAGGAAATCCTCCCCAGCTCAAACAATAGTACAGCATGAGAGACCCCAACATCGTGGACGCAAAAGGATGGCATTGCTAAAAACGCAGGAAATGGTGCAGTTTTGATAGCGTGCTGTTCAAGGGCTGTCTGCTTGTTGATGACGATGAAATCATGGGGGCCACCATAGGACTTTCATAGCACCCCCAGTGGGCCATCTTCCTCTAAGAGTGTTTGGAGAAATTCCTCCTCTACTAGCTGCTATAAGCAAAACCCTAATTGTGGGTTTTTGGCAGCCATAGCTAGAAAGCTTCAAGCTTTCCCATTTTTCAATTTTTTCAATTTGTAATCATTAATAGTGATTCTAATCATCGAAGCACATGCTCTGAAGTGTTTTCTTGATCTGTCAGTAGCACAAACACTCGTGGGACATCATAAGCTCACCGAGAAGTGTGACTTCAATGTTGGTAATAAGTCAAGTGTCTCACCAAGCTTGACAAAGTAATACCTAAACAACTCAATCTTGAGATGAGTGCTTCTAAGCATTGAAAAGGCATTTACTGACATTAGCACTACTACCCTATGAATATTGATGTGATTGAAATCTCCTCGGACTCTTTGTCAAGTGTCAAGGTCATTAATCACCAAATGCTTGTATACTAAACTGCAAGGAGGGGAAGAGCCAGAAGTCCAGTCAAAATTCACCTCATTGAAACCTAGGAAAATAGTAAAACTTAAATCAAGGGTTGCTCGAAGAATAGGACCACCAAAAACTTATCTTGAGATATTAAGTATGTATGATTGCCAACCTTTTTCATCTCTACAGCTTTAAATTTGGCTATCATTTGTAAGGCTATCAACTCTGCTATTTGGTTCGTACATGGCCATCTGTAAAGGACTAGACATTGCCATTGCTTAAGGCAGTAGGTAAGACCTTCCTATAATGGCCATAGCCTATGCATATGTAAGGCCTCAAATTTCCAAGTTCAATGGAAAAGATTTCCATCCCCGGCAAGTCTTGGTAAAATATAAAATGATGGAACTAGGATATTGGCCCTTCATAAAAGGGACCAAAGTTATTGACCCATCCAATCCCCTTGATGTAGAAGATGATGAAAGAGCTCATGCCATCATCGTGCTTCATTTAGATGAATCTTTAATTCATCATATTAACCAACTCTCCCCTGCCAACAAGGAGAAGTGGGATGAACTTGAAAGGCGCTACAATGAACAAATCCAAGATCTTTCTAAAGATTGAGTTTTTTAGGTTGGAGTATAAATAGGGAGAAGATCTAAGCAAGTTTATTTCACATATGAAGAGGCTCATGGCATAGTTGTGGCCTCCAAGCACCAATTCATGATGAAGATGCCATTGCCATCCTTCTGAAGTCTGTGAAGAAGATCTTTCCAACCCTTGTGACTACCCTAACTAATATCCCGAACCCAACCTTGGCAAGTACTATCTAGTCAGTGCTGCCTGGATGAAGAGAAGAGAAACCATAATGAACGAACTTCAGCATTTACTTCTTGTGAGCAAGTGTTAGTCCATATAGCTTCTACTAAGTGCTCCTTTTGTCACAAAAAAGGGCATATTGTAAGCAATTGCTAGAAGAAATATCCTGACAAAATGAAGTGTAATAAATGCAAAAAGACCAGACAGATGATCTCGACTCTTTTGAGTCTTGTAACACTCTATACCTATAACCTTCTTTTGTAGCCTGATTTATAAAGGCATTTCATTGTGGATTAAGGGGGGGAATCCTATCATGCTTTATGCAATGCCACCTGGCATTGAGGGGGGTGTTGAAGAAGTAAGCATGGGAACTCTCCTTACACTGGAGAGGATAAGGGTAGCTAGGTGTAAATGGATTTGAGGACAGGGGAGCAAGGGGAAACCCTAACACTAACTTCTCCAGAGGCTATATAAACTACCTAAATTACACACTCACTATTGACAAGAGTGTACTAGTTGTACCTTGAACAACTGACTAAGCAAGATCTTATACTTGTACTTGAGCTCTCTCTCTCCCTCTTGAGCACACTCTCTCATGCTTCCAACTCTATTTTGCCACAAACACCTATATATCCTTACCTACCTCCTAAAAAATTCCATAATGCAAAGTGGACTTCACATACCTCAATATGCATCTAAATGCATCCAAATGAGGCTTTGTAAGCATATATATAAACTAACTGAAAAGACCAATAGCATAAATCAAGTTTGCCCTTGTGATAGTCATGTAAATAAAACTCTGTACTATCCTCCTAAACATAGTAGGGTCTTCTATCTCATCCCCAACATCAACACTCAACTTCACATTTTGCTCCAATGGTGTTGAAAGAGACTTAAATGTTGTCTACCATACTTGGATAACATATCCAAGCCATACTATCTTTGGAATAGCCATATAACATCATCACATTTGATTACCTCAATACCAAGAAAGTACCTTAACTTACCCAAATCCTTCATCTCAAAATTATTCTTCATTGCTGAAACCAAAAGGTTCTTGATTTCAACAATGAAACTACACTGAATGATCCAGTGATGAAATCTCTTGACTAAATCATCCAATGATGGCCTTTATATTACCATGTGCTCTTTATATAGCTAGTGACTTGACTGAAGAAATGCCAAGCTCATCATCCAAACTCTCTGAACCACTGGAATTGCCATCAAACCCCAAATGACTAGATGTATCATTACCATCTGACACTTTATTCTTCCATTTGTCTTTATCTGTGTAACACTTGTAGACATACTTGAAGATATGGGGCTATCCCTTAGTCTCCTAGACCAAGGGCTAACTATAGATGTAGTATTAGATGATATTTCTAGTCCACTAAGGATCTGTGGTTCTTGCTTTTTTGTCTACACATGATCATCATCATCATCCAATTCATCACCACTAGATGCATACCAACTTGTCATCTCATCACTCTGAACTCACTTGTGAAATAGTTATAACAGTGATACGCTTTCTGCTCTAAAGAGTATCCAATGAAAATATATTTTTCATTCTTTGGATCAAGCTTCTTTTGCAGCTCATCTGGCACATGAACATATGCAATATAACCAAACACTTTCAATTGTGACACATCGGGCTTCTTGCCTATAAAGCATTCTTTGAGGGTTATTCCATGAACGGCAGTTGTCAGTGTTCTATTCAGACAGTAGTATGGACAGCTTCATATCAAAAATGTTTTGATAAATTCTTTTCATCCATCAATACCCATGCAACTTCTGCAATATACCTACTTTTTCTTTCTACAATCTTATTTATATCTACAACAGGTAAATTTTCTATTTATCCCATGAGACCTTAATAAGTCATTGGACTCATTGGAGAGGTCCTGTTCCCCTCCATCTAACATAAAGCACTTAACTTTCAAGCATATTTATGTTTCAATAGCAGTCTTGAAAGTTTTAAATCTATATGTGTAACATCAAGTATATTCCTGCTCACATCTCTATTATGTGAAAAAGGTTGCCTAAGTTGTCTACTTATCAAACTAACATGTTTCACACACTTTATAAAATTTTGCTACTCTAAAAGCAAGCAAACAACCCTTTGGACTACATTAATTTTATTATTTGTACACTTACATATCCAATACGTTTGTGATATATTTCAATGTCTACAACCACTCCTTTGTCTTTAGCATACATAGTAGCATTCATAGTAAGAATTTTAGCATCTAAAGTGAACATGCAACCAACTCTACTTCCTTTTGTGACCAACCTACACTTATCATTAAAGTATTCCACAAGCAGCCTTATGTATTAAATCAAATTTGTAGCCCTTGCTCTATCATCTGACTAACAAACACTAATTTTTTTAATAATGGATGGCACATGTAACACATTTGGGTGACTCTTTTTGTCTAATCATCATGCAATGACAATGAAACTTTTTCAATGTGTGAAATTGGGTGACATGAATAATCACATGTCTACACATAACTTGGATTTTGTAAATCATGCATCTCTCCAAACTATTTAGCATAACTGAGATGCACCTAAATCAATGTATCATACATAATCATATGTCCCCTTTTCTATAATAGCATTCCTCATATGTTGTATAACAAACACATACTCATTTTATCTTCATTCTATTATAAAAACAATGCATAGTTTCCTTGTTGTTGCAATTTACCATTGCAGATATTATCCTTCTTAGCATAATAGTAGCCTACAATATGACTTGTTTTGCCACGATAATGACAAATAATATCAAAATTGCAAGAGTCTCTATTTTTCCATTCACCTCTTCCTCGAGATCTCCCGTTGCCTCTAAAGTTACCATGGCCTCCTGCCTACATTTCACCAATTTACTTAGCTCTGATTTCCAAAAAAATGAGGATTTGTGGAGATTACAAGAGAGTTTATCATTGAAGAATCCCACATGAAAACAACCATATATCTTTTTCTACAATGTCAATCTTTGATTATACATGGATATGAATTTGTCTTTAAATAGAAAAAATATGTTGAACAATCAAATTATGAATAAATCGGTCCTCTATTGTGAACACAGCTTATGCAAATCTATTTTGATAGAGAGCAATATGAACAAGTACTTTAAAGACACTAGTTCAGATATAGGTAACTCTGAAAGGGGTTATTTGTAAAGATTTAAAACATTGGTGATTAAGCTTTTAAGGTAAAAAGCTTATCCACAAAACAAATGTAGCACAACACTATTTTTCTAATGGCAAGATCTCACACAAATCGAGAATATGTTGAGATGACTTGATTCAAAGTAGGAGACCATGTCCTTTTCATAGCATGTTGATTTATTGAGTAATGCAACACACACTCTCTCTCTCTCTTCTCTTCTTCTTCTCCTCTGTCTTTGTGTTTTGCAGAAACAAATCCCCAACTTGATGAAAAAGCAAGCCCTTAGCTTCTCATAAGAAGTAATCCTTCTGCTTAGCATAAGTAGCCCCCTTGTGTAAGCAATAAATGGTGCGGTCCTCCAGCAAGTATAGCTTATGCAACCCTTACAATGGCTACATTTCTCTTCTTCTTGATAGAAAAAACTAGATGGAAAATGATAATAAACACAATGACATGATATACCTTAAGGATAGTGGCCTTCTCCAATAAGCTTTGCAACTCCCAACCTTCAAACTTCGCTCTAAAACACCTCCGATTATTGAGCTTCTTGAGCTTTGAGTGGTAGCTATGGAAGCTCTGATAACCTCACAACCTCTAGGAAAGAGGCTCTAATGGTTGAGTAAGAAGAGAGTAGTGAGCTATGGAGGAAACAAAAGAACAAGAATGAAACAATAGTGATATGAAAGAGAATTGATTGATTTGATGGTTGCAAGTACATTGCTTATAGCTTTCTAGCTCAAACACGCTTTCAATCCAATGAAGTTTCCTACTTCTAATGAAAGCTTCAAAAATTTTTAGGAGATAAAGTAACATAGGGTCCCTAAGTGAGCATTGTAGAGAAACAAGAATATAACAATAGCATTACTCAACTGAGTCATGCAACCCATAGACATTGATCCTTGGCAAATTGTGCTACATTCCAATCAGGATCCTCATTCTTTCCACCATAGAGATTGATCTACTTAACTACAAGATTAGGTTGAGCCATATTGGTAGGCATTAGTTTCTTAGATGGTTTGGGTGGTAATGGATTAAACTGCAATTGCCTTCTAGTGTTAACAATTTAATTGAGAATACGAATTTCTAAAAAAAGCTACTATAAGTGTAATAAATTAGGGTGTATTCATAAAAGAATCCACATAAGTACCCAAATGTGAAGCCTCTCTTGACAAACCAGAAGGTTGCACTTGTGCTTCAGATTATCTACGGCGGTTTCTACTTACCCTCAAGGATCCGCGAACATGCTGCAATTCTTCCCATCTACAGCTGGCACAGAGCCGTCTTGCTCTAGAGCATGTAAGAATGACATTGGTTGTAAAGGGAAACTGCTCAGTCATGTAGATTCACCAAATGCACTCCTTGACAGGCTACAACTGCCATAACTGCCAGCACAACCTAGCTGCAACAAGGTGCTGCATGAACCTACATTAGTGTGACATGATTGAATTGCTTTCTTCCACACTCGGCCTACATCTATCTTGTACAAATAAATCGAGACAAGATCGCCAAGTTTTTTTGGTCTTGCTAGATAACTAAACCAAACAAAGACACATCTTGAAACTATAGCAATACAAGAAAATCTGGCACATCATAAACAATAGAACTTGAATAAGAAACATAGGAGAAACATCACTCAAAGTGCACAAAAAAATAACAAAGATGTAGCACACAGAACATATCACTTCGCCTTCATTCATCTAATTGATACAAAATGACATTTTGCCTAAATAATTGTTGTTGCACTAATTCTAATAGACACCAAACTTCACATGACAACTAAAGTGCATTTACACCACAAAGAACCAAACTACAAGTCATGAGTGTCTGCCAACCTGACCAAACCAATTGTCAACAAGCATAAAGGAATCAATTGAAAAATAAAATATTTCTTGAGTATCTTGCAAGTAAGAGGACCAAGTGGTAGTGCCCTCATAATTTGGGAACATTGTGATCACATTTGGCCTAACCTTGTGGGGATGAAGATCCCATCCTAGGTAGGGCAAACTTTCACCACTTTGGTAAGAATGAGATTATGTAAATACATCTCAATAAATATGTTTATTTTCAAAGTGTTTTTTATGTGATAAAGGCATACCAAGGAACCTTGTTTAAATGGCTATAAGAGGAATTTACTTTTATATGTTTCACAATGTGGCAACATAGACCCTTTGGATAACTAAGAAATTATTGGTGATTGTATGGAAAGCAGGAGAATTCAATCTTCAAAATTATTCTAAGATTATTGGACCTGACAAGTCAAGAAAGTTTCACATCCAATGATATTAAGAAAGGGATGTTATATTGAGATCTCCCCCAATAAGATAGAACCAAATCCAATCCAATTTTAGGGGACCAAATGCATGAGTCTACTATGGCAAAATACTCAACAATTAGATCTCTCTTGTTTCACATTATTTTTGAACTAACTCCAGTATTAGCTACTCTCATCTCTAATTGGTTACCAAGTGACAATCTTAAATAGGTGTTAATCTACTATTAGGGTGATCCTTCTAACATCGAAAAATAGAACTGGAACTCTTGTCCATTTAAGGTTGCCATGCCTAAAAGGGGGACTCAAAGTTGTTGTTTGTTGCACTTGTAATTTTGCTCTACAAAAGGATCCTTATAGAAAAGAGGGTACCTCACAAGTGGTATTAGATATTAATTGTGGGTACCAAATGAATATATATGCTATGGAAGGGGGGCTAACACTTAGCTCTCCCTTGTTTCATAGTCTTTCTGAACCAATGCACAATTCATTACTCTCATCTCTCTTTGACTGCCAAGTGACATCTTATATGGGTGTTAAACTAATATTAGGGTGACACTTCTGACATTTCTCTAGGAAAGTAGAACTAAAACTCCTATGTCCAACTAAATCTACCATGCCCAAAAGGGGGACTCAATGGAGTTGTTTGTGGCACTATTAATTTTAGTCAACTACTCAAGGACCCTTCTAGAACTAAAGTGAGTACCTCAGAAGTAGTATTAAAACATGGTTAGATTGACCGCCTCAATTATCTAAGACATTCTAATTAATAAGATAGAAAGAATAAATTTCATTAATTTTCAAATTTAGACTTAGTATTAATGCGAATCAAGAATTGGAGGAATCAATCCAACTAGGAGATATCTTTCCTTTGGTGTACCAAGTGGCTCATAATTACGAGAGCAATTAGTTCTACAAGTTATATTCCAAATGTTGGAGAAGATGCATAACCCTCTTGTAGTTTTACATCCTTCAAGAGGATGGGACTTGCACAACTTTTGGGCTTGGAGAGTAACTTGCTTAACAATCTACACTTGAACATACCATTATAACCTATGCAGGATTCAATGGGCTAGAAAGTTAATGATTTTTAGCATTTTTCTCATCCAAGCTTCTATGACAATTGAATTGATAATGAACCAATGCTTAAAACCTTATGTGTTTATAAAAAGGTGACATTTTAGTAGTTGTTAAGATATGCAAGCTCACACCATCTCTTCACTAAGGTGCAAATGATACTTTAGCAAAGGTTAAAGATAATGTAATAATGACAATATGATATGAAAATATGTGCCTAAGGTCATACATTTGACCTATGGGTGCACTTTTGATAGTACGCAATACATGGGGTTGGATGGTGGAAAAGTCTCCTTCAATCAAGGAGCATATTTCTGGTTACTACCTTGTAACCTTTGTTGTTGGTAGTTTTCCAAAGGTGATATCTCTCAATCCAGCCATTAACATTTGAAGTAGTAAAAAGATGAAACATTTATCTTTTTATATAGTGTAGCTTGACCATTGAGAACTTTTGGATATAATTTGAAGGTCATTCTATACAACGAGGAAGTTGGATGATTACTTACTCATAGGAGTTTGGATTGCACCTACCTACCTCCTTGGGGAACTGAATATCTAGAGCTATAAATATTATCTCAAGATGAAGTGTGAAGAACATTATTCCTTACATCATGAAGCATCTATCTACCAAAGCAATTCTCAATATTCACTCAATATACAAATATATATCATTGGCTATTTTTTCCATTACTACGGGCAACCCTTTCAATCAAAATATGCATGAGAAGCTCAAACTCATCTAATTATTTTTACCTCTTTGTCAAGCAAAGCATCCTAAATTCAAGCACCTATATCACACTATGAAGCATATAAAAGACAAGGTACGCACTCCCATTGCAACATTTTACTATAGAATTGCCACTTGGTTAGTCAATGAAGTGCACCAAAAATATCACCTAGGCACTGTATTTTGAGCACACGAATGCTAAAGGAAGACACATCTTACCTCAGTTGTACGGATTGGTCAGGGGTGACTATGGTGTTTTTAGGGAGTTGCCTAGTTGCCCTTGTTGGCTAGATAAGCACAATAAAGTTTGTGTTCTTTAGTATTGACTTCCTCTGCTTGATTTATCATTGTATTTTAGTTATTATGGTTTCTTGGTCTTTCCCTCAAGTTTTTGTTTTCTTAATGGTTCCATTTTATGTTTTTTTTATGGGGTATGTGAGTTTTCTTGGTTAATACCTATAGTTTCAATTGGGTTTGCACTTTTCTATTCTATTTGTGTGAGCATTGTCTTGTTGCTTTCCCAAAAACAGATTTTTGCCCTGAAAGTGTCAAGTTCACTTCTTCTAACCTGGCCAAAATCTTCTCACATGCTGAAATATGATCAGCCACAAAGTATCTACATCCATGCTCATTTAGACTCTCATTCTTCTCTTATTCTCCACACCCCTTAATGGGCACATCATCCAAGAAAGGCATAGTAAGCTGAGGTATGTAATCTCGAAGGACCTTATGCATGGCATTCATCATATGCGCAACAGAATTAGTGGCACCTTGAGGCAGGGTACACATCCTGACAAGCCCAATAGGAGTTCTCATGGTGATTATGTCCTTGCTTTCCAAAGCCAG
The DNA here is from genome assembly GCF_053477565.2 of Lygodium microphyllum. Taxonomy (NCBI): domain Eukaryota; kingdom Viridiplantae; phylum Streptophyta; class Polypodiopsida; order Schizaeales; family Lygodiaceae; genus Lygodium; species Lygodium microphyllum. The sequence continues at coordinate 122,461,127 of NC_141154.1, forward strand.
CTGAAACTGATCATATCCTGAATACAAATCACCTAAAGAATAGATGGCACGTCCAACAAATGCTTCTGCAAACTCATCCACAATTGGACCTATACCAACATTCCTGATAGTAACTCTGTTCACTGGCTGCATGTCCTGAATAAATCGGAGAGTACCATTCTTCTTTGAAACTGTAAACCACCTGTTTGAGTATGGTGCAGATGAAGGCTCAAGAATTCCCATCCTGATTTTCTCATTCAATAAATCAATCAGCTTTGGCAGGTGTGCTTTAGGCACTGGAATAGGTCGGAGATTCCATGGAATATGAGGAATAGTAAAAATGACCATAGGAGCAACAATATCAGGATTCACACATCCAATCTCATGCGGGAAAAAAGCAAATCCCCTTCCATTTCACTCAAGCATCTCCTGAAAGCATTGCTTCTCTATGGGTAGGAAGAAATCACCATTTCCAATTTTCAATTCAGCAAGAGTCTCTGCTGAAAATTTATGGCCTATATGCTCTGGATTCCTCAAAATTGGCTGTTTGGCAGCCCTCTCTATTTGCTAATCACTATCAGGTGGAAGCGGTACAGCTACCGGCTTCACCTTCTTATCCACAGTTTTGTATTTCGTGTCAACCCTAGCTTCATTATGCTCTTTTGCATTACTCAAATCTTGCTGTAAATCAGCAATTCTGCACTCCAATGGCTGAATATCCTCAGCCCTCTGCTCTATGGACTGCATAGAAACAGCCTAAACTCTGGATGCTGAAATATTTCAGCAGTAAACTCTGTTGGTTGAAAGTTTTCAGCCCTCTGTGTCTCTGAAAGCTGATCATAACCAGCTGGAAACTCTGTTTGCTGAATTTCTTCAGCACTCAACACTCTTTGCTGAGTTACCTCAGCCTCTGACTCAATCTGTGACACAAAATCTGCAATTTCATGAAACATGTCCAGGGACTGCACTAATACATTACTGTGACAACTCTGCATATCAGTTTTCAGCATATCTTTCATCTCTTCCATTGTATCTGCACAAATCATACTGTCATACATCCCATCTATGTGCTCATCATACTCCAAAATTCCTGCATTTTTCAAATTTTTCTCCTTCCTGCATATGTACTGCCTGGCAGCTCTAGGCAACCTAGAAGTCTTCTGATAGCTCATCGAACTGTTTGCTGAACTCTTAACAAAACCGAAGGAGAAAACACCGCTGCCAGGAGGCGAGAACTCCAATCTCCTCTGCTCTGTACCACCGTCGTCTCGCGAAACGGCGGTACCTAATGAAAACCCGAATCCCTCACAGTGGGCAAAGGTGCATCTCTGAGAGTATCCCTGTTTCTAACATGGTTCACACACAGAGTCATAAACTGAACTGCTCTCATACCATCTTTACTGCGAATCCGTGCATAAGCAGAACCATCATCCATTACCTTTGTTTCCATGCGCATCTCTGTGATGAATGGCTGACCAAGAATTATGGAATAAGAGCATGAATCCTGCACAAAGAAATGAAAATCCTCCTCTACATCACCAATAGAAACCCTGACACTGGGACAGGCAGCATACAAATCACCTGTAGTGCAAGACAGGCTCATCAATTTCAGCATAATGCATAGGCTGAACCCTCTTCTCTACCTGCGGAAAAAACAGAAGCATTCTCAACCATAACCTCATCCTCATCCTCATCCAACTCCCCAATCAAAACTCCCTGTGTATCAGTGGTAGACAATGCATGTCTTTTCCTCTTCAGGACCTCCTAAAACTGATCCTGAAACTCTCTTTTCGAGATGCCCAAAATCTCAGAAATAGTGAAAGTCACCTCACTGCCAAGTATCTTATCATTAAAGATTTTCTTCATGTCCGTAGATGTCTCAATATCGGACATCAATCTAAACAGTGGCTGCTTTCTCTCTCTAGGCTCTTGCCTCTTTTCTCTCTTTTGAGCATCTTCCATCTGTCGATCTGGCCCTGGTCTTGAAGACGGTCCTGCAGTAGGTGGAGTAACAAACTCACCCCCTCTAGTCTTCTTAGCTGCACTTGGATTTTCTTCATCCCTCTTACGCTTCTCCTCAACAAGTACATCTGCTCCCTGAGACTTAGCCAAATAAGCATAAATAGAGTACCTGTCAACAGGCGAGTCCGAACCTGTCTCTGATCTGATGCTAGAGCCTGCACTAGTCAAAACAGTTTGCTGAATTTTCCCCTTATTTGCAGTCTCCATAGCATAAGTCCATAGTGCTGACTGAGTCTCTGATCCCTTCTCAATCTAGACTCCATATGCAGAAGCATCACCTCTAGCTGTCACATAAGAAGTACGCGCAGCCATGTCATCCACTAACTTCTTCATTCCACCTTTACCAAAGTTGGTAGCAAGTGGAGCTCCTGTCTCAGTCAACCAAATCTTATCATCTTGCCCCCAATATACCAAATTCTTCCTCCTTGCATCCTGAAAAGATTCACAATCCCTGCAATGCTGATGGTCCGTACTATCGCACCAAATACATCTCCGATCTCTCCTAGGTGCACTAGGAGCACTCCTAGGTGCAGTAGGAGCACTAGAAGAAGTAGTAGGCGCAGTCGAAGCAAACTGCTCTTTCAACTTTCCCACCAACTCCGCTTTAACTGACTCCAGTGTCAAATCTGTTATGCCTTTGATTATGTCATCAAGAGAGGTAGGCACCGATGGAGCGGATGGTTTTGGAACAGAAGGTGTAGGCATCGATCATGGAACAGGAGGAATAGGTGGAGTGGAAACAGTAGGCACTGGCATAGGCCAAGAAACTGGCTGAGGAGGAGAAGAAAGAACAGGGATAGAAGCAGGCATAGGAGCAGATGATGGTGTAGGTGTCATGGAACCATTCTGTAGGCGAGTCTTCCATATCCTCCTCTTGGTCAAAGTCGAGACTGCATCCTGAGCATCCTACCAATCCGTTTTAAGACCCATAGGCTTCGTGCGATCATGGTTGATCATGTTTGTCATGTCTATGATATTGTGGCTTTCATAGAAGAACTCTATGTTGGAGATTGGTTGCAGATTGGCAGGTATCTTAGTACACTAAGCAAAAGAGATGAATGGACAGAAGAAGAGTTCAAGAAGATCAGAAGGAAAGCCTATGGTTATTTTCTCAAGGACGGATTTCTTTGGAAGCATCCGAAGAAAAGAGGCGGATTACCTTTGCGGGTTGTCTGCGATAGAGAGACACAGTTACAAGTGATGAGGGAGTTTCATGAGAGTCCTTGGGCTGGTCATAGAGGAGTGTGGGCTACTTATGAGAAAATCAAGGAGAAATATTGGTGGAAAGGCATGTACAGAGATGTTTCTCACTTTGTTGAGACTTGCAGAGACTGCCAGATGTATTCGGTAGCGCGTCATCGAGATGAGCTTCATCCGACCTATCCACTATGCATTCATTATAAGTGGGTAGTTGATTTGGTTACTATGCCTATGGGTCTATGGCAGATGAGGTATATTGTTTTGGCTAGAGAGGATCTTACCAATCATGTTGAGGGCAGATCTTTGAGAACAAAGACCACTAGTGCAGTGTGTAAGTTCTTATTGGAGGAAATTTTCTGCAGGTATGGTTGTGTAGGTAAGATCACTGCGGATCGTGGTGAGTTGGATGCAGATGAAGCTAGGGAGTTTTTCTCTCAGCTAGGAATCAAGTTGGCTCTAACTACAGCATATAATCCAGAGGGAAATGGGAAGAGTGAAAGAGGGCATCCGCGGATAGTGAAAGCATTAGCCAAAGCATGCAGAGGACGGATTGGAGAATGGCCGAGACTTCTACCATTTGCTTTGTGGGCTGATCGTACGACTCATAGTGTTACCACAGGATATATGCCTGCAGAGTTGATGTATGGTCAGAAACCTGTTATGCCGACTGAGACTTGTGCTTTGACTTGGTCAGTTTTACCTTGGCAGGAGGATTTGACGAGAGAGGAGCTCTTAGCTCTTCGGATTCAGCAGTTGGAGAGAAGATCAGAGGATATTCAGCTAGCTATTGACAGGTTGAAGGTTGCTAGACTAAGAAATAAGGACAAGTTTGACAGCAGGCATCGCTTGCGGCCTAGAGCAATAGAAGAGGGAGATTGCGTATTGGTCTTTGATAGCAGCCTTGAAAATCAGCATACTGCACTTCGAAAGATGGTGAAAAGATGGTTTGGGCCGTACATAGTCAGACATGTTTTTGATAATGCAACATATGAATTGACAGAATTGGATGGGATAGTGCTTAGATTGCCTATTGCTGGAAAAAGAATCAAGATTTTCAAGAAAAGAGATGATGACGATTATGCATTGGAAGAATTTGCAAGAGAACAACGAGAAGAAACTCCAATGGAAGAGACAGATGATATGACAGATAATCTTGTTGATATACCGGAGCATAATGAAGAGATTGATCTGTTTGTGGATCTTGATGATAACGATCATGGGTAGTTGGCCCATCCGGAGGATGCGCAGGATTAGAGGGGGTGGATGTCGTACTGTTGCACATCCGAGATGTGGAATCCACCAAAAAGGTTATGCTGAACATGGACCATTTGTCAAGGCACTTGCTTCTTATCATCACATGTAATTAGAGGGTGTTTGTTCAGATTTTGTTAGCCATTGGACATGGGTTTCAACTATCTTATAGTCAGCAAATGAGACTTTTACATATGGAATAAGTGGATCTTTTTGGTATGTCACTAGCTCAGCTGTACAAATACTTCTTTTCAGTATCATTGCAATGGAAACTAAACAAAGGGCACCAAAGGCTCACACTGTTTTGTGGAACTTGTCAAGAAGGTCACATTTTGGCATGGAAATTCACCGTTAGACGTCTCAAGATTTGTATCAATACCACTGAAAGGGTGTAAAGCCACTCCAACTAAAGTAGAGTTTCAGAGAAAGGTGCAAGATTTAAAAGGGCAGCTTATTTATGAAAGAACAAAAAGGCATGCTGTAGGTCTAAAACTGAAAGAGTTACGACATGAACATGAAAAAGTTTTGCAACAAAAGCAAAAGCTTTGGGAAAATAAGTTCCGAGGGAAATTCAAAAGGAGAAGAACATGGTATCTAGCGGCGGCAAAATCTTGCTTTGAAAAGTCCCAATGCAACGAGAAAGAGAGATACATTTGACAGAAAATGAGAAGTTGCAACTGTGTGCAAGACTTATGAAGACGCATTCTGTTGTTATTTAATTCCTTGCAACAGGGAAATTGACTACGATTACAGGGGAATTGACTGCGATCTTGAATCTTCTAAGGCAATTGATGGCAGTCTTGAATTCTGGTGTTTCATATTTAGTTTCGAGACCATGAAAGGGCCCGCCTTTCTGAGGCTATTATGGGGAGAAGCGGTTTTTTTTTTTCAGAAGCCGGGAGAAAAGAAAAGCAACAGCTTTTCGGTGAATCAGGGAAGGCCTGGGGGGAGAGGAGCAAAAAGCTAAAGAGGGATTGAAGGCAAAGGACGATGATGAAGAGTGGAAGGAGAAGCCAAGAGAGACGATCACGGAAACATCAGAGGACGACAGTGACAACGAAGGGAGGAATTGAAATCGGAGGACTCTGCAATTTTGACAACTTGGGGAGGAATTCTGAGAAGAGAAGAACAAGAAGGGAAGACCAGGAAAAGCAACAGGAATTGTAGTGGATGAGGGGAACAACTATCAGAAGAACTCTGAAGGTGATGATTAAAGGGATCATGATGAAGAAGATGAAGCGATGATCAAAGTAGAAGACCTATCAGCTTACTGTTATGCAGATGACAGTGATGGAACGATTCTAAAGAAGGAAGAGGCTACAACGATGAAGCATTGTCTATCGAGAAAGGAATGGGAGTGGCTTTTATTTATTCGCGACTCACTAGATCAGAAGAGGCGGAAGACCTGCAGTGACCGAATCTCTTAGGCCTTTGCATATAGCCTCTTGAGCTATCTGAAGACACACAAGGCAATATAGAACTTGTAATAGGTCCAGCTACATCTGTTGCTGTGATTGGGAGTCCCTCAGGGAGCAGCTCTTCCAGATAGTCGTAGTAGTGGCTGTTGTAGCCACAGTAGCTTTCCTCGGCATCACCATCATCGAGTGGCAAAAACGATAGTCCTTACCTTTCTATGACAGCTTTTCAGATGATGATGCAGGCTCCTATTTGTAATGAAGGAGCTGAAGCTGCTTACGAAAGGAAACCTGAAACTGTTCCTATTAAAACTGTAAACAGGCAATGTTCTTCAGGATTGTAAGTTGAGGCCGGTGATGTGGCTTCTATCAAAGCAGGGTATTATGAAATAGGTATTGGTGCTGGGCTGGAGCCGATGACAATCAATCTGATGTCTTGGAGATCTGAACTGTGAATGAGGATTAATTAACCAATCAATCTCTGCCCGTAACACGCAGTGCCACTCCCAAAAACAGTATACCTCCCTCAAATGTTGTACGGGAAATGCTACTTATAAGCTCCACTGGTCGAAGCTCTACACCTCCTATTTCTGGTGCAAATATCTCAGCTACAAGGGCTCTCCATATGCCGCTTTTTCACCCCATCTACTCCATCACCAAAGCATATTCATTATTCTGACAGCAATGCAGATAAAGAGAGACACAGATGAATAGACCATTTACACAGGATGAGCCTCTTCTGGGCCACTTATTTGACATACCTCCTCCAGTTGATGACGCTGAGATAAGCCTGGTACCCGTATAAATATTGCAGCATCTCGTTGGATAGAAAAGACTGCATCAAAGTTGGAGACTGAGGGATTCAGCAGCTCTAATGTTTTGGTGTATTGACTTCTCCATACTCATAACCACACTTGCTAAATTCATGGAAATGAAACCTATTCAAACTGTCAAGAAGTACAGAGACATTTCTGCTTATACAAACCCTGTGTTGCAACATGTAAAGAATGTTCACTTTGTTGGAGTGCAATCACTGATCAGAGAATAGCTTTGTCAGCTTGATAAAAACTAGAGAGTCCTGAAGTGTCAAGTTTTGATCCTTAAGAACTGGCTGAAGTATTTCATGGTTACTTGAAACAAAATTTCTGCATAGAATTCTAAATGGAAAGACAGTGAACACATGATATATACTATGCAGAACTCTTCTTTGTTTTTGAAGGTGGTTCATTCAATACAAAGAATTCTATATGATCATGAACATTTTCGATCTTCCCAACTGATCAACATCACAGGAAGTATTTGCAGCCATAACAGATTTGACTTCATTCTCTTGCTTGATCTTCTATCCTGAAATTTATCAAGGACTTCTGAAGTTGCGACATTGCTTTCGAAACAACGTCCGATTAACCAAGTAGACTGCAGTCATAAGGGCCTCAGCCCAAAAGCCATAAGACAACCTAACTCTGGTAAACATAGAAGAAACCTTTGCTTGTAAAGCCAGGTGCATGCCATGAGCAATCCCATAATACCGTGGGCATAAGAAATCAATGCCATATTGCTGGCAAGAGAGCCTTAAGCTGGGAGAGATAGCATGACTCTCATAATCCATTTGCAAGCATCTAGGCCTGCTACCAGCAGAATCCATAAACTTGTCAAGCATAGTAACAGCATCCTCAATCCGTACCAAAGGGTAAGCCCAAACACGGTGGTTGGGTAGCATGATCCATGAAGGTCACAAAATACGATGCTCCACCAAGTGATTGGGAAGGCATAGGTCCATATATTGCAACATGGACTAGATCTAGAGGAGCATGCCTCACACAATCGCCATAAGCCAAAGAGGCTCTACACGAACCATGAGTACAATGAGGACAAGTAGCATAGGGAAGAGCAGGCAATAAGCCCATATCGCATAAAGCATCCATCTCAGTGTGTCATACATGGCCTAGGCGACAATGCCATAACAATGCATGTGGTATCTGCATAACTACAACCATAGAATCTCCTACATGAGAGACATGCACTGCATAATCACTGCTATATGTAGCACCTCTGGGCAATGCCAAGCAACCATGACAAAATTTCCATGAAGTATCCCCAAGAGAGACATAATATCTTGCACCATGCAACTGACTGACAGAGATCAAGCTCTTACTGAGTGTAGGTATATGCAAGACATCATGGAGCATAAGAGAAGACCCATTTGGCAAAGCAAAGTGTATATCCCCTGTACCAATAACATGACAATCCTGCTCAAGGCCCAAAGAAATACATCCATCAACCTCCTTGTAAGAAGAGAACCAAGCTCTATGCGAAGTAACATGACAAGATGCCATACTGTCTAAAAGCCAATCAAAGGTATATGCCGTATCACTGAGCAAGTAATCTATAGGGTAACACGATGCCAGGAGTCTAGGCTCAGCTGCATCATCATGGGTAACTACATGCACCATACCACTATCAACAATGGTCTCACCTACTATATCACTGACTCTACTCTTATGTCTAGTGCGACACAATCTTTTTCTGCTCTCTAATCCACTTGAAGCATTTACGCTTCACATGCCCTGTCTTTCCACAATGAAAGAAACAGAACTTGTAAAACCTGTAGAAGAGGACAACTGCTCTATAATAGCATGAATAGGGCTATCCAATACATCCAAGGAGCTCAAAGAATCAGGGGAACTCTCATCAGAGAGAATAGGCTCATCAAGAGGATTGTATGCATGACTAGAAGAGCTGGAAGTCATCATAGCATACTGCAAAGGAAACTCATCCAAACTAGAAGGGGAGAACACAAAGGCATCAACCACGGATGCAAAAGCTCCCACACGGACAAGCCTAGCAAACAAAAGCATGACATATCCAACCACTGTAGCTCATAGCCATAAAAGCATAAGCATGCCTCGAAGCCATAAATGCATAAGCATCCCCGAAACATAGGAGTATACATTACTTTGCAATGTCTCATACCATAAATGTCCAGCCACGAACGGCAAGTGGCAAATAAACCTGCAAGAATCACGCTCCAATAAAAGCCTAAATATCTATGTAAAAGCATCCAGGTAAGAGGCTCTGTAAAATACATAGCAGCAGACCATGTGCATACACGGGTGGCCATAAAGATCAACTGCTCCCTGACATACATGGGCAATAGCAGCCCAAATAGCATAGATGCCATACAACAGAGAAGCAGGACAGCCATAACTGTAAATCCCAAGTACTATCCAAGTCCACTGATCCGTAAGTATCCTGCATGTCAAATGCAAACGAGCAATCACAACTCAATAGGCAACTACCAAAACAAGGGAGCAGTTCACTACTCAATACCTGTAAGTGCATCCAAGTAATAGCCACGATCCATAATCAGAGCATCAAATCCCATATAGCATCCAATGTCGTAACGAAAAAAACCAAGTCGTAACGAAAAAAACCAAGTCAGTGTCCAACTGCTCAAGGGAATACTCAAATGAATGTTGAGATGAGCTCAAACAACTACCATCCATAGCCAAACCATAAAGCATTCACCAAGACATCATAACCCGTACTAGGTAGCCTAGGCATAAACCATGTCATAGATGAAATGCCAGCTACAAAGAAGTGACAGTCAAACCCAAATCGAGCTCTAATCTTAGCTAAAAAGCATTCTGGAGCATAAACAAGACATGTGGTATAGTCCAAATACATCATGACATCATACCGAGTAGCTGGGAGCACCCCGTGACCAATAGGCATAACCCAACTGTAGCATAAATAAGTTTATCCCTAAAGTTTCCAGTAGCAAATAACAATCCAAAAATAAGTAAAATAATGCTCAAACCAAGCTCAAATCAAGTGCCAACTCATAGGCATACATTCTCGTATGTATAGGCACCAACCAAGCATAATCGGGCATCAAATGCCAAGACCTGTAACCATAAAATTGAAGTAACAGGTGGCTGCCTTGTTTTGGATAGATCTGGGACTGTTCAAAACAAACAATGGCTGAGCTAAATCAGCTCCAAATGCGTCTCACATAAGAGGCATAACATCCACAAGTGATCCGATATCAAAATAGACATCAGTAGAAGCATCACATAAGCCATAGGCATACAAATACATGATGTCTCAAACCTGAAATCTATTGCAGAATATTCTATCATCAAAATTTGGCAAATCCAACATCACCATCGCATCCAAAGTGTGCCAAAACCCCAAGTTAGACTCTTACTTTGCCTGATTCCTGTTCTGAATGCCCGAGATATGACAAAAAGACTGATTTTTGAGCCATTTTTGCAAACAGGGGCAAATAAAACGTGAGCATGCTGCTGTACTTGAGGGGCCAAATCAGGGTGGGTAGGGGATAAGCAAGAGCCCAATGAAGGCCTACAATAGGCCTACACAAGCCTACGACAAGTCCAAGCAAGAGGTGAAGAGAACAAGCTTCAATGATGGAAGCTATGGCTGCCTCTTCATGAAACCATGTTGTTCATGTCAAAGAATGGCTGAGAACTGAGTGAGAAGCAAGCTCTCATACCTCGTGTAGATGCCAGGGAAGGCCGGCAAGCGCTCGCGAAGGACCTGCTCTGATACCAGTTGAAAGGGATGTAGGAGACACGGGAGAAAAGAGCACACACAATGTAGGTGTTGTCAACAATGTTATGACAGCCTTATTGCACTTTCATATATATATATATATATATATATATATATATATGAATAAAGAATAAGGATGATCACTATACAGGGGTAGGCCCAAGGGCCTTTTATCCCAACAGTCGTGGTGATCAATCAAGGGATGCTCCCTCTGTGTGTGCTATGTGGTGTATAACACCAGCATGTTTAGGGACTTCCTTTGAGGAGTGGGGAAAGAATTATTCATTAGACTACAAAATCGGACAAACATAAAGTTCTTAGATATTCTTGGTCATCGCGAGGCCATGTGGGGTGGTTTTAGGTGAGTAGTAGAGGCCCAGCTAGTGCCTTAGAGCCAATGTTGGGTCCGTTTTAGGTCCCGACAAGTGGTGCATTTGCCAAGAGCTACTAATAAGTGGCGATTTTTGAATATCAATCAATAAGGAGGACCAATTTACTAGTGTATGCCAAAAGGCAGTAAGATAGATTCAAAAGACCATCAAATCGAGCTTCAGAAGCAAGAAAAAGCTCAGCAGGCTAGACAGTGGGCCGAAATCATTAGAAGATATTCTCTGCAACAAGGGAGTGGTCTAATATCCCTACAAGAGCGGGGTCTTAACAACCCTAATCCTATGCATAGTATGTTAGGAGAAGGAAGTTCTAGTAGTCCCCCCCTTCTATTGAGTCTGTCTACTTTGAGTGGAGTAATCGTTCCGATCGTTCAAACTCCTTTAGCGAATCCAGTTGTCACCATGGTGCAACCCATTGTAATCCCAGCAAGGATGCCGGACTTACCAGCCTTGGGGTTTCCTCTACCCATTTTAATGGGTTAGCATAGGAAGATGCGAAACTTCATATCAATGAACTCCAAAAGTTAATGTTTAACTATCAAATTCAAGATGAATGACACTTGATGATGTTTTTTAATATGACTTTGAAAGGACAAGCTACAATATGGTATCATAGCCTAGAAGCTGGAACCATAACTATGATTGATTCCTTCTTTGTGACCTTTCAAAGAGAGTTTGCCCTTGAAAGGGGAGGCCAGTATTGGCTACGCATCCTCAATGTAACACATCAAGAACCTCACAAAATGTTTCATGGATATACCAAGAAACTAAAGGAAGTATTCTATAAGTTGCAAACCTATATTTCTATTCCATGTGTTGCTCAATTGCAATAATTTTTGAATGGGCTAGACTTTAACATTCAAGTGCAGTTGAGCAATGTTGCTCTTGCCGACATTGATACGGTGGCTAGTACAAGAGCAAAGGAGGTAGAATTGTGATTTACAAGCGGCTTATGCCTCTAGGGAAAATTGGAATCTGAGTCCAAGGTTTGGAAATACTTTAGCAGTGGCGAATGGAGGTCAAGGGATTCCCATGAGTCCTCCTAATGGGAGAGGAAGCATGATCCAAAATGTGCCTATGATGTTGCCAGCTCCACCTAGTGTGACCATGCATATGGCTAGTCAGATGGCTCCACCAAATGTTGGAAGCCAAGCAATAAATCCTAATGTTTTTCTAGGGAATCAACAGCTAATCCCTAATCAAGTAGTTAGGCCTCTAGAACGATAGGTAGATGATCACGGCGGCTATGAGTCAAGTGCCTCGAATGTCCTTAGCGAAGTTAAGGATATGATGAAGCACTATACTAGTATGATCACCGAACAATATAGGCAAATAGCCGTTGATCTCAATTTCCTTAAGAAGCCCTGAAGAGAGTGGCCCCTCAAGATTCAGTTGTAAGTGGTGTGGCGGCCAACATTTCCCTAGGAATTGTCCAAATGTTAACTGTGACATATGTAAAAGGTTTGGCCACTTAGCTAGTACCTATTAGAGCAAGATTAGTTCTCTCCAGCAAGGAAGTAAATAGCCATGTCTAGTTAATCATTGAGTACAATGAAATAATCTCCAACAAGATGAAGGACCGAAACAAATACTATAGAGAGGGAAAGCTATGGTAGAGGAGCTGCCTAATGGCGATAGAGTTAGCCTTATAGAAGCTATTTGCATCAATGACACTGAAGCTTCTAACCTACGAGTCATTATGAGAGGTCAAAAGGGTAAAGATGTTGATAGAGACAAGGTAAAACTTGTCGAGGGAAACCCTAAGCAAGATGATAAGGGGACATGGGTCCTTAATCCCGACATGGAAGACAAACCTCTAAAAGTCGTAGTAGATGGTAAGCCGACCCCAAGAAGGATAAGGAGTTGCCAAAGAAGAAGGTAAAAACTAAGAAAGAGGCATTAAAGTTGGTTCAAAGACCAAATGAGAGAATGGTCTACCGAGAAAAGCCAACTCTTGCTAGCTATCATGAATTTGATTTAGCAAGTTCTCTTTGCGAAGTTAAGCCAGATGTAAACCTCCTGCAGTTGATTAAGTTGTCTCTAGGAGTGCATAAAGAATTTAAGAAGATTCTACACACTAGGTATATCATTGAGCCCTTGGGAACAGCATGAATAGGAGATGATTGGTTTAAACATACTGAAAAGCATTGTCCAAGGGTAGCAGCATATGTTGATGGAATATTAGTGGACCATGCTATTGTGGACACTGGATCATCTGTCAACATTATGTGTTCGGAATTAATGGAGAGGTTGGGATTCGAAATAAAAAAAGATGCCTCCACGATTCTCTGAATGGCTGATGACATTTTAAGACAACCTGAAGGTTGCATTATTAAAGTCCATGAGACCATTGCCAATGTGGAATGCATTATGGACTTTAGGGTCATTAGGTTTGCAAGGCGACCTAGCTATCAAGTATTGGTAGGCAGGCCATGGATTATACAAGTAGACTATTAGGTCGATATACCCGTTGGTCGATTGATCCTTGATAGAGGTGCCAAACATGTAGTGGTAGATGCCTATCCTAAATCTTCTCAAAGTGAGAGAGTTCCTTTATCCTCATCAGAATTAGACACATTAGATGCTCCATATTCTAGTGAGTCATCATCAAGTGACAAATCCAACGAGGGGTCCACTACAGAGGATATCTATCAAGTAACTTTGAATGAGCCAATAAAATCTTAGGAGAGGATAAGAGATGCGGATGTAATTGAGCTAGACCTTGTTATGATAAATGATTCAAGGCCAATCAAATTAGAGTCCATGCTGAGTTTGGAAGAAAGGAAGGACTATGTGTCCTTGATTCGGGAATTCTCAATATCTTTACTTGGAGTTATGATGAGCTAAGAGGTATTCCTCCCAGCCTGGCTATTCATACTGTCCTTCGGTAATAACAAAGATTGTCTCTTTCATCTCACCTCTTCTCTTGTATCTTTCATGGCTTCTCTCTCTTTCTCTCTCCATTTCTAGTATTTCTCTCTCCTCATCCAAACTTTCTCTATCCTCTTTCTCTCTCTTTTGTAGTCTTCTTTCTCCTCTCAATCCCCTTCTTAATAAGAAGAAAGCCTATTTCTTGAGCTTATCTATTAAAGGTGCCACAATAGTCATATAATACCTTTAAAATCTCTCATAAAGAGAAGATAAACCAAGAAAACCATGAAGAGAAGTGGTATTGGTAGGTGTTGGCCATTCCTTAACACATTGCACTTTCTTAGGATCAATCTTGATTCCTTCTTCATTGACAATGTGTCCCAAATACTCCAATGTAGTTTGCATAAATGAACATTTAGTCTCCTTAGCAAACAATCAATGCTCCCTCAAAATATCAAATGCCTTCCTCATATGCATCAAATGTTCCTCTAATGACTAGTAAGCCGTAGATGAGAATGTCATAGAAGAATATCAATATAAACTTTAAAAATAAGGACAATAATATTTTATTTATGAGACTCTAAAAGGTGGCTGGAGCATTTGTTAATCCAAACCGTATGATAAGAAAATGATTGAGGCCTTGATCAATTCGAAATGCTTTCACTTCATCACCCTCTCTCATTTGACCTCAAATCTACCTTAGTAAAGTACTTTGTTGGGATAAGAGCAGTGCCCATGTTCACCCGTAAGGGCCAGGTTGTACATAGTACACATACCTATCTAAAATCATTATTAAGGTACACTCTTTAGTACCACAAATCGTGTGTCTCTATCTCTCCTCTCTCTCAACCTGCATCTCTACACATAGAAGCTCCATTGCAGCTAACTCAACAAAGTGGTATCAGAGCTTGGTTCAAGCAATCAGGAGTTTGGCATTTCTTCAAGTGCAGGAGCTTGAAGTTGAAGAAGAGTTCACTATGAAGAGTCTGTAGGCAAGGGAGCAAAGTTTTAAGCTTCTTCTTGAATCTTGAAGCTTCCCTCTTCATTTGAGCTTGTTGGCAGCCATCATTGGCCACCTAGAGACCCTCCCCGTCATCTCCAACACTTGGACCAGCATTCCAATCTCTTCAAGGCTAAAGGCATCATCGGCGTGGGTATGCAGATCTAGTTTCCAACATGCTCAGAACCTACAGCATCTGCTCCTCTTCATTTGCCATCATGGTTGTGCTCTAGACTTTGCATCTAATGCTTATCATTGAGCATTGAAGTGTAGTATTACACTTGGGGCTGATATACATTCAGCTTCAGGTCTGAAATACACAGTATTGAGATCTGTAATAAACAGGGCAACACCTGCTCTCTTGAGATTGATGCTCATATGATAGCTATTCGGATGTATCTTGATGTTGGATGCTTTGGGAACCATGTGGCATAGTCTTGAGGCCATTTTGAGCTAATCTTGGCAAGGATTTGGCTCATTGTGCAGACATATTTGGCTGTTGGAATAACAGGATTGAATGACATTTTGACTACGTATGCATTATGTCTTGCTTCTAGACTTGGTCTCGGGCATTCTAAACCTAGTATTCATGCTTAGGTTGATGTTACATGCTTGGATTTGATTCTGGAATGCATTTGAGCAGTGAGTAAAGCTATTTTTGGATTAGCTTTACCTACATGTCTATTGTTGTACAATTTAGGATAGTTTTCTACATATTCAGGACAACATATTTCACTATCAGGAAATTTGATATGTTTCTATGTAAGAACATTATGGTGATGTTTTTTAGCAGCTTTGGCTATTTCAATTTTGAATTTTCATGTTAGATTTTTCCTGAATGTCAGGACTTCATTCCTAAATTGCAAGAGGACAGCCACTTGTATTGTCAGGAATTTCAAGATTGCACTCCTAAATTGTAGGACAACCACCTGTATTATCAGGAATTTTAGGACTGCACTCTGTTTTTGTCAAGAAATTGGTATGTTTACTATCATTGAATGCTTTTGGGGCATTTTGGGCAATGAACTGATGTATGTTCTTACTACTACATACTTGGGGATATTCCTAACATACTACTAAGTGGATTTTGGAGCTTCCATTGCTTGGCATTAGCTGTCATTTACTGTCGTACAGTTATCTGTATGTGAATCATGGCTAGCAGCAGTAACAATCATCTTATGCATATCAAGAAGCTTGAAGGAGCACACAACTTTGTAGTTTGGCAAAAGTAGTGCTATAATATCTTGTTGAAGAAGAAGCAAGCAAAGGCGATTAAAGTAAAGGGAACAAAACCAGCTGATGTAGAGTAGGATGACTAGGATGAGTTGAATGAGCTTGCACGGTCAACCATTGAGCTATCAATTTCTGATACTTTGTTCTTTAACATTGAAGGGTTGAATTCTGCTTATGACATTTGGAAGTGACTGGAAGAATTGTATGCCAAGAAGAGTGCTGCAAGCAAAGTCTACTGGCTAAAGATACTCATGGATTTGCATATGAAAGAGGGTACTACAATGTCTACTCACCCTAGTGAGTTTAACTCCGTTTTTAGCCAGCTTGGTGCTTTGAAGTTCAATACTAATGATGAGTTCAAAGCTAAGTTCTTGCTTTCTACTCTGCTAAAGAGCTGGGATACCTTCAAGATTGCTAAGCAAAACTAATGCTATGCTTTTGTATGATGATGTAGAGAGTGCTCTACTCATGGAAGAAATGAATCGGCAGAACAATGCATCCAATAAGTCTTCCAGTGCTTTGCATACTATAGGAAAATCACATCAAAAAGGCAAATCTAATAGCAAGGGACGCAGTAAATCATGTGGTAAGGATGTTGAATGCCATCACTGTGGCAAGAAGGGTCACTTCAAACGTGACTGCTATAAATGGAAGAAAGAGAAAGAGAAGGGCAAGAAGACGGATGACGGCAAGGAAGAGAAGAAAGAGAGTCAACTTGCTAAGAAGAGCATTGTAAAGATTGAAGAGGTGAATGTAGTCAGCCATGAGAGCGACGGTGGGAACGACATACTCTTTGTCTCTTCATGTTTCAGTGCACATGCTTTGATAGGCGATATGGATGATGACATGCACACTTGGATTTTGGATTCAAGTGCCTCTTTTCATGTTACCCCTCACCGTGAGTGGTTTATAAACTATACAGGAGGTCGACATGGTGTTGTCCATCTTGAGGACAACTATGCATGTGACATTGCAAGCATTGGCCGTGTGCAACTGCAATTTCAGCATGGATCTATCTTCACTCTTCAGAATGTAAGCCATGTATCTCAGCTCAAGAAGAGCTTGATTAGTACTGGATAGCTAGATGACAATGGATTTCATACCACCTTTGGTGATGGGAAATGGAAGATCTGCAAAGGCTCTAGGGTTATTGCTAGAGGCTCAAAGAGCGATACTTTGTATCCTCTCCATGTATCTAGCGTGCCTGACCATGTTGTTACCATGATGGAGCAACCAAGTGTTTCCTTGTGGCATGGCCAATTGGGACACATGAGTCAAACAGGAATGAAAGTACTTTCTCATTTGGGTTACTTGCCTTATCTTTCTTATGCTGAATTTGAGCACTGTGATCATTGTGTTTATGGTAAGCATACATAGACATCTCATAAAAAGTCTCTTTTACTGAAATCTTTACCTCTAGAGTTAATACATTCCGATGTATGTCAATTGCGAGGGTTATCTCTAGGAGGAAAGAAATACTTTGTCACACTTGTCGATGATGTTACACAGAAGGTATGGGTTTACCCTATTTGCAGCAAGGATGAAGTGTTTGACAAGTTTTAAAAAATCTTAGCATTGGTTGAGAACCAAATTGATAAGACACTTAAGTATCTTTGCTTTGACAATGGTGGGGAGTATGTGTCCAAAGCCTTTTCGGTATTTTGTGACAGTAAGGGGATAAAGAGGGGGCTCACTGCCCCTCATAATCCACCCCAAAATGGAGTTGTAGAGCGCATGAATCTGACCATACAAGATAAGGTCCGTAATGTTGTCTCATGTTGCATTACCCCATGGCTTTTGGGCAAAGGCTGTTATGACAGCCGTTCATCTGATTAACAAGTCACCCAATAGGTCTTTTGGGGGGAGAGTCCCTCACGAATAGTGGTTGGGCAAGCCACCTTCTTATGCTCATTTGCGAGTGTTTGGCTATGAGGCTTTTATGCACATATGGAAAGAAGAATGCATCAAACTGGAACCAAAGTCCTGTAAATGTATATTCCTAGGATACAATGACAAGGGTGAGATGGGGTATAGACTTTGGAATCCCAAGAAAAGAAAGATAATACATAGCAATGACATCATCTTCCGTGAAGATCGCATGCATAAGAAGCTCGAGAAGATCGAGGAAGTCAAGAGGGTTGTTTTCAGGGAGGATGTACCTTTTAGACAACCATTTGTGCCCAGTGGACAGCAACATATACCTACTATAAATACTCCTAAAAATGTAGGAAATGGTGCTAGAAATGACCAAAAAGGTATTGCCCATGATACACCACTATTTCAGCCTAAAAACATGTAGTTAGGACAGCAACCTATACATGTAGAATTGCAGGCCTGTATTCCAGGACATCAACCTATACATACAGAATTACTATGCTATATTTTAGGACATCAATCTGTAAATGCAAAATTGTAGGCCCAACAGCCAGCAAACACAAAACCTTTGCTATGTAGGTCAACCCGACCTTCAAGGCATCCAAATAGGTTTATTCCTTGTGTGCAGTATGCTGTAGATTATGTCATGGTTACTGACTGTGGTGAGCCATCATGCTTCAAGGAAGCAATGACTAGACCAAATAGCAAGAAGTGATTCAAGGCCATGCTATCGAAAATGGAATCACTTGATAAGAATGGTGCAGCTACCTAAAGGGCAGAAAACTCTTCCATGCAAGTGGGTTTACAAGATGAAGGTCACTTCTGGTTCTTCGCCAAAGTACAAAGCACAGTTAATTGCAAAGGGGTACAAGCAAGAATGTGGAATTGACTTTGACGATATCTTTGTCACGATTGTGGGAGAGAAGGAAGGAGTCTCACTTGTAGCTTTCTTGCTTGCACAATGGGGGATTACACACACAGGTGGAGGCTAAAAACAGTTTTCCTCTTCTTAGTTGTGTAAGCCAAAAAGAACTCTAATACAAAGAAATAGAAGAACCCTATATATGGGTCTCAAACCAAACTCAACTAACTAAGGTGGCATACTAACTGAACCACGAACTACCAGAGTAGATAAGGATAGTTGTCATCTAGCTATTATTCATGGGCGGTGTACCAACTGCATCTGCAACTAACAAGTCGGTGACATAAATGCACAACGGTCACCTTGGCATATCACGAGTGGAGCTTGATATCTCAACACTCCCCCTCGAGCTCAATCCCAATTCCTGCACACCAAGCAGGTCTCTAAACTTGCGCAGCTTCTTTGCGCCCAATGCCTTCGTGAATATGTCAGCTACCTGATCCTCTGTGCTGACATAAACTAGATCAATAAGACCTAGTAAAACCCTCTCCCACACATAGTGATAATGCACCTCAATGTGCTTTGTTCTAGCATGATATACTGGGTTATTTGCCAAGTGTATACTACTCATGTTGTCACAATAAATGATAACTGGCCCATCTGTAGGCTGATGCATATCATAAAGTAGCTTATGCAACCAAGCTACCTCACATGCAGCCATTGTTGCACCCCTGTACTCAGCCTCTGTGCTCGATAAGGCAACTGTAGGCTGTTTCTTGCTGCTCTAAGTGACTGCAGCACTCCCAAAAGAGAACACATATCCACTGGTAGATCGTCTATCAGAAATACTACCAGCCCAATCAGCATCAGTGTATCCATGCAACTGTATTTGAATCCCAGTCTCATAAAATAGTCCATACTGCAATGTGGACTTCACATACCTGAGTATGCGTCTAGCCATATCCAAATGCAGTTTCCTTGGAGCCTGCATAAACTGACTTACCAATCCAATAGCATAGCTCAAATCTGGCCTGGTAATAGTCATATAAATCAAACTTCCTACTATGCGTCTGTACATAGTAGGGTCTTCGAGAAGCTCACCTGCATCTGCACTCAACTTCACATTCTGCTCCAAAGGAACTGAAATAGGCTTACAGCCTGTCATCCCATATTTGGACAGTATGTCCAATCCATACTGCCTATGCAAGAGCCATATCCCACTTGGTGATCTAATCACCTCAATGTCCAAGAAATAACGCAGCTCTCCCAAATCCTTCATCTCAAACTTCTGCTTCAATAGCATTTTCACATGAAGGATATCTTCATCACTGTCACCTGTCATAATCAAATCATCAACATAAATGACAAGTAGCATAATATATTTCTCTGTTTTTCTCACATAAAGTGAGAAATCTGCCTTGGAAATCTGAAAGCCAACAGTGACAAGATATTGTCCTATCTTGTCAGACCATGCTCTACGTGCTTGCTTCAAGCCATACAAGGCTTTCTTCAACCTACAAACAAACTCAGGATGAACAGCATGCACATAACCTGGTGGCTGCTCCATATAGACCTCTTCTTGCAAATCACCATGCAAGAAGGCATTCTTTACATCCATCTGATGTAAAGACCATCCCTTTGATGCAGCCATAGCAATGACTGCTCTTACGGTTGCTATCCTTGCAATCGGACTAAATGTTTCTTTATAATCAATGCCATATGTTTGTGCATACCCCTTGACTACTAATCTTGCCTTGTATCTGTTCACAGAACCATCTGCATTGTGCTTCACCTTATAAACCCACTTACAACCAATTGCATTCTTATCTTTAGGCAAAGGTACCAATTCCCATGTAGCATTTGCTTCCAAAGCATCCATGGCTTTCTCCCATTTTTCTTTTCCTATGGCTTGCTCAAAAGAAGTGGGTTCTGGTCCCTGTATCACTTTGACTATATAGGCATAGTGAATGGCTGTAAATCCATCATATTTCAGCCTATCCACAGGATACCTAGCTTTGGTAGACCTGCGCAAAGTAGGCTCACTTCCAGGTGCTCTCAAAACATCCATGGTCTTCCTTACTCCAGGTGTAACAATAGAAGGAATACCCAACTCATCATCAATGCTCTGTTCTGAGCCACTGGATTCACCATCCACATAAGAGTGACCTGCATTCACATCAAACATGGGCTGATCTACCTTTTCTTTTCCTTTTCGTGAAACCTGCATACCACTATCTGCATTGTTTTGAGGAGATTCTCCTTATCTCAATCTGCCTGTTCATGGCGAAGAATGTGAACCACTGCTAGAGGACACTCCAGGTCCACTAATATTTTGTGACTGCTGCTGTGAAATCTGTGTAGCATTACCATTTTGTGCATCTACATCATCAATCACATTTACTGGTTTATACCAGCTACTCATCTCATCAAAAACAACATCTCTGCTCACTGTAAACTTACGAGTAGAAGGGTTATAGCATCTATACCCTTTTTGCTCAGAGAGTAGCCAATAAAGATGCACTTCTCAGCTTTTGGATCCAACTTGGATCTCAACTCATCTGGCACATGAAATAGGTAATGCAACTAAACATTTTCAAATGAGAAATATCTGGTTTCCTACCAGTATACCTCTCCTCTGGAGTCATGCCATGTATTGCTGCAGTGGAAGTCTTGTTCATTATGTAGACTGCTATAGCAACTGCTTCAGCCCAGTAAAAATCTGGCAAGTCTTTTTCGTTGAGCATACAACGAGATACCTCTCCAATATGCCTGTTTTTCCTTTCTGCAATTCCATTTTATTGTGGGGTATGACTGTATGAATATTGCTGCTTTATGCCATGCTCCTGCAGGAACCTTGCAAACTCATTTGAGAGGTACTCTCCCCCTCCATCTGACCTTAGGCATTTTATTTGCAGGCCTGTTTCTTTTTCAACCATAGCTTTAAGAGTTTTGAAATGCCCAAACACTTCACTTTTCTTTTTCATAAAATACACCCAAACTTTTCTGCTATAGTCATCAATAAAAGTGACAAAATAATGAAAAGCCTCCAATCGATGCAGCTTTAGTAGTCCACACATCAGAGTGGATTAATTCCAATGGCTTCTTACTTTCTTGAATATGTCTAGGAAATGGTTTCCTTGCTTGTTTTCCAAATTGACAGGCTTCACATACGTTATGCATTTCTGCAACCTTGAATTTAGGCAATCCTGCAACAATATTTTGGGCCTGCATTGACTTAAGTCGCTGTACATTAACATGACCAATGCGTTTATGCCAGATATCAATATCTGCAACTACATCGGTCGCATGTGCAAACATTGATGCATTCAATTCAGGCATGTCTGCATCCAATGTAAACATTCTGCCCTTCTTCTTTCCTTTTGCTATCAAGCGACCTTTATTTTTCATATCCTCAACAAAGCATCCATGAGGATTAAATCTAACCTGCAAGCCCTGCTCAACCATTTGACCAACAGAAACCAGGTTCTTGGTGATATTCGGGACATGAAATACATCCGATAGGTATTTCTTTTTCCCATCCTGCATAGACAAAGGAATTTTTTCAATCTGCACAATAGGATGTGCAGTATCATCACCAGTCTCCACAAATCCTGGTTTTTCCATTTTCCTTGCATCCTGCATCCATTCTGCATGACCTGTCATGTGGTTTGATGCACCTGAGTCAACATACCACACTTCGTTGCTTTCTTCTGCACTTGTCACAGAATTGTTCATGTGTTGCACCATAAACAAATGCTCATTTCTGTCATCACCCTGTCTACTAGAAGATGCATAATTCCCTTGTTGCAATTTTCCATTCATGATGTCATTTTGCTTTTTATAGCAGTCTTTAGCCATATGACCTATTTTACCACAGTAGTAGCATTCAACATTGTTGTTTGCATTTTGGCCTCTTTGCCATCCACCACGACCTCTTTGGCTCCCCCTGCCTCTAGACTTCTCCATAGGACTGGTTTTCTTGAGTTTGCTGCATATTCTAATTTCTACCACAGCCTCCAGATCGGCCTCCTCTACCTCTGCCTCTACCTCTTCCAGCATTTGAGTAGAAGACAGCTTCTTTTGAAGTTCCTCCTGAAGAAGATGCATCACCATTTCTCTGCTCCTCAGAAATTAGAAGAGCAATCAACTCCTCAAAATCAAGAAATCTTTCACGGACGGAAATCGATGTTCGGAACTGTGCATAATCCTTTCCTAGACCATTCAAGGTCACAGCTTTGATTGGGAACATCATGAAGAACTGGTTCTTCTTCATTTCCTGCAACAAATTCCCAATATCCTTTTCCCATAAGGAAATTCGTCGTTCTAAACTTCCATGCTTGGAAGTTGTTCTTGTCAAGCTTTTCAGTGACAATCTATGAAAGAGAATCAGACGCCATTACAGAACACTGCAAAAAATTCTGTCACTATAAAAAACACAGCTTCAGCCTCACAAGGGCAAATCTGCAAAACTGACAAAAGTGGTATTTGACCACACAGTCACTTCTTAGTGACGATTTTGCATCAACAGGCAATAAGGATGATTCTGTAACTCCCAGTGTCTCTGCGCACAGGCTTACGATGCAGTTTCTACGGTAACTTTTCACCAACCTGTAGAACAGTGGTCGCACAGCATAAAACAGGGCCTTTTCCTGAGTGCGTGCAGAAAACTTCTGCCTCCAAAACAGGCCCCGAAATGGCCTCAAATCAAAAAAACAGAGAAGGGCGTCTTACTACACCGCGAAGGGTTTCTCAATCTGAGACAATGCACTCTTGCTACACCGCGAAGGGCGTCTCAATCTGAGACAATGCACTCTTGCACTTTTCGGCTGTGCTACCTGCAGAGACTTGCTCCCAAAATAGAAAAATGAAAGCAACACTGGTCCTCTTACCAGAACACCGCGAACTTGGTTTGCTTTCTTGAGCTCCTTACCATGAACAAGGCTCTGATACCATGTCACGATTGTGGGAGAGAAGGAAGGAGTCTCACTTGTAGCTTTCTTGCTTGCACAATGGGGGAATACACACACAGGTGGAGGCTAAAAACAGTCTTTCTCTTCTTAGTTGTGTAAGCCAAAAAGAACTCTAATACAAAGAAATAGAAGAACCCTATATATGGGTCTCAAACCAAACTCAACTAACTAAGGTGGCATACTAACTGAACCACGAACTAGAGTAGATAAGGATAGCTGTCATCTAGCTATTATTCATGGGCGGTGTACCAACCGCATCTGCAACTAACAAGTCGGTGACATAAATGCACAACGGTCACCCTAGCATATCACGAGTGGAGCTCGATATCTCAACAATCTTCTCTCCTATAGTCAAGATGACTACTCTAAGAACCATTTTGGGCTTGGTTACAGCTAAAGATATGGAACTCATACAGATGGATGTAAAGACTGCATTCTTACATGGTAATCTGCATGAGGACATATATATGCAGCAGCTTGAAGGTTTTGTTGCTAAAGGCAAAGAGACAATGGTCTATAAACTGAAACAGAGTTTATATGGCCTGAAACAGGCACCAAGGGAATGGTATCATAAGTTTGATACTTTCATGCAGTCTCAAGGCTTTTAGAGAAGTCAAGTTGATCACTGCTTGTACACCAAGAAGGTAGCAAATTGGCAGCCTAATTATTGGCAGGGATACTCATGCCTTGGATTCATTGAAGCAAAGTCTTCATGGCAGCTTTGACATGAAGGATCTTGGTGATGCCAATCACATTCTTAAGATGCGGATACTCAGAGATAGATCGAAGGGGTTACTCTATCTATCTCAGCAGGAGTATGTATCCAAGATTTTGCAGCATTTTAATATGGAGGGGGGGAATCAATCACAGATCCATTGCCTCCATATGTGAAACTTAGTGCACAGGATAGTCCTACATTTGATGATGAAAAGGCTGAAATGGCCAAGATTCTGTATGCTTCAACCACTAGCAGTTTGATGTTTGCTATGGTTGCTACACATCCAGACATTGCCTTTACAATGGGAGTGGTTAGTAGGTACATGGTAAACCCTAGCAAGAAGCATTGGGAAGCAGTGATAGGTATTATGAGATACCTCAAGGGCACAAAGGATTTGTGCATCTGCTTTGGTAAGCAGAAGACATCTGTCATTGGCTTTACGGATGCAGACTATGCTGGACATACGGACTGTTGCAGGGGGATCTATCTCTTGGGTATCCAGGCTACAAAAGTGTATTACATTGTTGTCTACTATGAAGTTAGAGTATGTGGCTGTGCCACACTGGGGCATGCAAAGAAGCCTTATGCTGTCATGTTTGGTAACTAAGCTTGGGATTACTAAGGTTCATGTTCTCCACTGTGATAGTTAGAGTGTGATCATGTTAGCACGGAACCCTATCTTTCATGCAAATACAAAACACATACAGGTGAAGTATCATTTCATCAGAGAGGTACTTCACAGCAAGAGCATTGAGCTGGTCAAGGTGCACACTAATGATAACCCTGCAGACCTTCTCACAAAAGGTCTTCCAATAGAGAGGTTTGCCCATTGCCAGCAAATGATGGATATTGGATAAGTATAGTCTCTTCAGCTTTGTACATACTTAGACTTAGCTAATTCTTTTCCTCTACCTTTGGGAACATTGCCTTTAGGGGGAGGTTGTTGGAATCGTATGTCTCTATCTCTTCTCTCTCTCAACCTGCATCTCTACACAGAAGCTCCATTGGAGTAACTCAACATACTTTGCCTCCTTAAGCTCATCAAGTAAATTATCAACTCTAGGGATAGGATATTTGTTCTTGATTGTGATCTTGTTGAGGTCCTTGTAATCAATACATATTTGAAAGGTACCATCCTTTTTCTTGACCAAGAAGTTTAGAGAAGCATAAGGTGAAGGACTACACTCAATGAATCCCATCTCTAGAAAATATTTAATTTGCTTGGCTACTTCCTCCCATTCACATGTTGAGAGTCTATAAGGTGGCTTATTAACTAGCTTTGAGTGAAGCTCCAAATCTATAGGGTGATTTGTTGCTCCTTTAGGAGGTAGGGATGTAATAGGTACTTTGCAACAAGTCTTTATACTCCTCCAAAGGAGCTTTCAATTGTGAATTCTTTGTTAAATCTTTGGATTGATATGTAATCTCTTTGTTAAGGTGTAAAAAAAATATTTGTGAGTGCTTCTTGATTCTTTTTAAAGTTGTTGACTATTATGAGCTAAGAATCTACCTTAGTATAAACTCCCTCTAAGTGTATGAGATGTCCTTCATTGATAAACTCCATGTACAAGTGAGATAAATGCATGGTAATTCTCCCTAATTTTCTCAACCAGTTGCAGTCTAAAACGGCATCAATAAGGCCCATTTCTAAAGTGATCAAGTACATTTGTGCTTCATACTTTTTAGCCAAAGATGGGGGAACTTTAGAGCACATTTGGATATTGATCTCTTTGTCAACATTGGCCACTTGAACCTTAATAAGCTATGATAATTGAGTGGTAGGAAGACATTGCAATCTAACCATTGCTTGCTTATTTACAACTCTATGCATACTATCATTCTCTACCAAGATATACAGAGTTTTTCCATGGATACTTCCTTGAATTCTTAGTGTGCTTGGGCTCCTAAAACATATCCATGCATCCATTGATAATGAATAGCTTGAAGTGGTAGCATACAATAGCTTACTATTCTCTAGCTCACCTAGATTGAAAGGTATGTGGCCACTCATATCAAAAGAAAATCCTTCTAAAGGATCATAAAACTGATATTGGCCACTGACATCTTCATAATCTTCATTTTTCAGCATTGTCTATCACAAGTGAAACTTCATCCTCTTCTCCTAGCTCTTCTATGATAAACATGTTGTTGATCTTGGCTTCCTTATACACACATTTAGTGGCATGATCAATGGTATCTTCTCCCCACATTTGAAACATACGCCCTTTTATTTGCACTCTTCAAAAATATCCATAGGAATAAGCTTTTGACCTCCTTGGGCTAAAATATTTCTTAGCCTGTTTTTAGCTTGCTTGCTTTCTATTTTGGGATGAAATACGATCTTAAAACTTTTTTGATACCTTAATGCATTAAAAGGTGGATAACTTGGAATTTTGGGCCTACTATTGGAGACATGAGCACCTCCAAAAGTCTCCCCAAACTGTCTTTGCTTTATGACAATTTGGGCTGTCCAAAACATAGTTAAGAATTCATATCCTTCTTGTACTTTTGAGCATATGTTTCAACCAATTCAATTTCTTTGACATGAATGGAAGGCTTTTGTATCATTACATCAACTAATAAACTTGGTTCTAACCCATAGATGTATTTATTCAACTTTGCATAATCATTGACACTTTCTACATACATATTCAAATTCAAGAATTGGTTGGTGTACTCTCTCACTGATAAGCTCCTTTGTTCACGTTGATTCAGTCTCTTAGTCAACTTCTCTTTTTTTATAGGAGAAACAAATACTTGGGCCATTTGTGATTTCAAGTCATCCCATCTATTAATTTGATGATTTTTCCTTTTCATATACCTCCACTAGGTATGAGCAAAGCCTTCTAAATGGAGGGTAGAGAAGTGGATCTTCTAATCATTTGATCATGGATATATATCAAAATAAGACTTCAATATTGAAATCCCCTCCTCTAGGTCTAATGGGAAAGAAGAATGCCCATTGTATTTTGCAAGGACCATTTTATCTCAAAGTTCTCTCTTACCAAAAGCTATTTTCCATTATAATGCTACTCTAAATAGCTTCCATTAGGACCCAAACGATTAAGAAACTCCTTGTGAATTCTAACTAAAATATACTAGTAGCTAGCTGGCCTCTTACTCCTTGAAAATTAGTGGTATGAGTACTTGCAATCATGTCATTATTCCTTTGAGATGGCTCACCCACTTCATAGTTATTGTTTAGGATACCTTTCCTTCTAATGATTCATTGATGTATTCAAGGGTTGACATGACTATCTTACTTTAGACTTGTTTGTACTTTCTCTATTAGCCAATTGAAGTGCTATTAGTTGAGAGATTTGGGCTAAGAGTTTATCTAATGACTCCTTGGTTGAATGAGCCATGTGATCAATAGCTTCCTTCATTGAGTACTTGAGAGGGCATTTACTCAACTATTTGCACCCCTTCAAAGTCCTAAGTAGAAGGTCGCCTCTCTTTTGTCTTACTACCTTGTTGGACATCCATCTTTTTCCTCGATTGACATCTTAAAAAGGGTAGTTGCATTCTAATAAAAAAGACAAGGATGATATGCATGAAAATTGGATGATTCAATGGATTGGGGAGAGGGAATACCTCATCAATCAATGACTTATTGAATTACTTACTTACCCCTTTACAACATTGGTTTTTCAATACGAAAGTAATGAAAATATTAAGAATTAGAGCAATAAATCTCAAGTATGATCCAATCTTGGTAAGATTTCAAGTATAGATGCAATCAAAAGGCCATTTAGGTTACTAATTTGATTAGGGGATTGATTCTAACAAAGAAATGGCTCTAAATTTAGGAAAAAGAATAATTATTTAATCTTTAAAAGCAATTGAATTAGGCTCAGCAAATGGATATGAAAGACAGATTAAGAATTAGGTGTGGGTATCTCTTCAATAAGATTAATTTAGATTTGAAGATCATGCCACCCAATAGCAAACCAACTTCAATCTTCAATAATCTCAAGCACTCTTTGAGGCTTAGAAATGAAAGATTGAACCATTTCATCCATAATTCCCAAATCAATCTTGATAATGGCTTAATGATGAAGAATAGGCTTCAATACTTTGAATCTACACACGCACTTGTACTATTGTTGTAGATAAGTCTTAGGGCCAAGATTTGACAATTGCAAGCTTGAACCAAGCTTGAACCAAGCTTTATTGGTTGTCCTTGTCCTATTTAGGGTTTCCATGAGAATGACATGTTTGAAAGAGAAGAAATGAGAGTTTCTATTGATTAGTAGGAAGTCATAGGTGTCGCTTAATGCTTGTAATAAAGTTTAAGAGCTATAATATAAGCCATATGCTAGAACTTTGCGACCTAAATGCTGTCTAGAAAAGCATAAATTTCATTGATCTCTCGAGCGGTCGCTATCAACTCTCCATGAACCCTAGTTAAGATAGTGGTCTACATGAAGTTTATGAGACTTGAAAGCTCTCTCATCATTCCATTATTGAAGAAGAATAAGAAGAAAGCAGCTCTCTTGAAACATAACCATAGTTTGAATCTCCTCCAACTCTTATAGACATTTTGCCAAAATACCTCTAAAACTTTCCTACTATATGAGAGAGAGTCGACCTAACATTTTGACCTTGATCCCACCCAACTTTTCCACAGCTCCATTGAATAGCTCCAGATATGGTTCTTCTCATGAGTATAGAAATAATTCATGTATACTTCAGCACACATGCCATCATTTTGTAGCTTGATTCTTGTGCACTCAAGCCATTGATGATAAAGACATATACAATTATATGATTGCAACACAACTAATTCGTATACAATAAGATGCAAAACACACATTGAATTACAAAGTATATGATTGCAATGTAGTTAACTCATATATAATTGGATGCAAAACACACAATTGAATCACAACGTATATGATTATAATGCAAATAACTCATATGTATCGGACATAAAACACATGATTGAATCAATACAATAGGATGCAAACCACATGATTGAATTGCACGATACACAATTGTAATACAAGTAACTCATATACAATTGGATAGAAACACAGAATTGAATCACATAAAGTACGTAATTGCAATGCAACTAACTATTATATGATTAGAAACAAAGCACATCATTAAAATGAAAATTGAAAGAATAATCAATATAATATTTATTTTATTAAAACCATGATTGAAATAAAAATTCAAATCGTGATCAATACTACTATATGTTTCATTTAGATCACAATCTCATTCAAATCATTGTTTTAATCAGATCACAATTGATCAATACTTGTATTGATGAGAATTCTTTATTCATCATTATTCGAGCAGAGACCACCATATTCATAGAGTTGAAATACATGGTGCATACTCTACAATGTAGTTGATAATTTTTCCAACTCCTAGACGTGTGTATGTATCATTCCTATTCATAGTAAAGCTGGAAAGTTTTTCTAAATGCTCTACAAATTTTTTTTCCCTACTCTCATATGGTACACCTTTAGCAAAAGGGGAGCCTATGAACAATATAACCAGTGGAAAATTTTTCTTGCTTTACATCAAAGACAGAGGATTTGTTGAGATGTATTCTAGAGCCAAATACTTGCAAAGATTGTGTTGCCGTATTATTTCATCCAATGATTGATTTGTTGATTAAGGAGGATACATCACTTACATATTAAATTCTATTGCCATACCCTAATCAATGACTCGAATAAACACTCTCCTTGTTGGTATCTTAGCAAAGTGAAACATGATGTTCAAGTGTTTAAATCATTATGAAGTAGTCATGTACTTGTTGGAATTGTAGTAGAATAGATTGTCTGAGAGAAAATAGGTGTGAAATGGATATGAAGGGGAGTAAAAATGGATCAAAAGCTTGTAGTCTTATACCACCTTTCAAGAAGTGAACTAGAGGAGAACGAGGAGAGATAAGACTGTAAAAAACTAACTTTTTACCCTATTCTTTAGTTTTGCACATGATTTTGTTGATTTGATAAATAAATTTTAAATAATGGACCGTATAAAGTAAATAGCAAAGCATTCCATTAGAAAAACCTATTTTGATTCAAAACAATATCCTATCTTAAATCGAATACTCTCATGTTATTTATATCAAAGAGATATAATCAAATAAGTTAACATTAAATAATTCAAGTAAAATTATCACTAAAGGAGATTAAACTTATAATTCACAAATAATTTAAAATTTAATAGCACACGATATCATATTTATATAAAATAATATTATGTGTATGTTTACTATTGTAGCATCATGCCTACTTTATAGTCATTTAGAATTCATTCATATTCTAAGATTCTTCAATTCAAAAAGCTTAAAAATAAATACTCTACTAGATTTAAATTGTTAACTCTATAATATAGTCATAAAACATCCTAGCAATAAAATTTTCTATATTAAGATTATCTAAATAGTTGTGATTTGGCATCACTCATAGCCTTTTGTACCCATATATCTTACTATTACTATGTTGTTGTGTGAGTTTTTCACTCTTTTGTGCTACATTATGGCTTTTTGTTGTTTATGTGATGTATCAACACAATGGATATTAAAATATTATTGAAGATTTATGTATGGTGTTTTTGTTAATGTATATTGCACTTTAGTATGTTCTATGATCAAATACATTTCCTATGTGGACCTTGTTGGATTACATTTGGCAACCACAATGCTCAAATTCTACCTAATAGGGGTACATGAATACATGCTCAAGGTTTCCCATCTCCTTTAACACAACATATTGGATTGCAATGAGGTCATCATGTCATGCGTGTGATAGGATACCAAATTTCTTGTGGCTTTATTGGCACGTCAATCAAGGTGGCTATTATATTACCTCCTTTCAAGTCAGCATTTGGATCATAACAGTGACTCCTTTGGAATTAGTGGTGCTCAATCTCTAGATTGCAATGGAGAACTCATTACTACCAACAATGGAGGCAAAAGGAGCAAGTAAATTGGACGTCTAAAGCCAAAGCATTTGAGTGGGTCACTCAATGTGAGTGTTCAATATCCTAATGGAAAAATCACTAGGCAAACTTAAGTCTCAATGAGTAAAAAATTTTGGATTTACCATGGATATGATACTAATGTTTTTTATATTACTAAATTTTAGGGATTTCTTTGCTTACACATAATAAATGGGTTTCAACATTGATTGTACCAACAAATGGCCTACAATTCCCTTTTCAATTTATGAGGACATGAAAGATATTGATACATCTATGATGACTATTAATGATTATCTTAGTACTTGGGGCCATAATAGTGGTGCAGTGATGTTTGCATCTCCCTTTTTGAAGGTGTACTACCATTGACAACATACATTTTCTAGCTTTGATCATTATTTGAAAAGTACTTGAAGTCATACTAGATGATTGTGTGTCCTAGCCCTCAAATATTCCCTTAGCTAAAGACATAGAGATGCTAGATGATTGTGTGTCCTAGCCCTCAAATATTCCCTTAGCTAAAGACATGGAGGTGCAGTTTGGTGACAGAGTCAGTGGTGACTCATGATTACTATCTTAGTGATTGCCCAAATGGAGGAACTCAAGGAATGCTAAATCTAGGAACAAGCTAATGTATTTGATGATTTTTTATGGATGAAATATATTATTGATACCACATGTGTATACCAATTTGCATGAATTTAGACAATGTAGCGGGAGGTCTCGAAGAAGGCTACTCGTTTGGTTGCAACTACAAGTTGCAACAAGAATGCTACTTCTAAGCTCAAGGAAATGCTACATTTGTTGATTCTTATTTGGCCCTCCTCCTTCTAGATGTCTTTCTGTGATGGTGTTTAGGCTACCTCGACTTCTTTTCCTATGTCTTTGTCAACTACTTCAATTATGATGGTGTTTATGGAGATGTTTTTTGGTTTGACTATTGCTCCTATGGATCTAATTATCTCCAAGGGTACACCTATGCCAATGGCTTTGGTTGTGGTGGTTGTGGTGGCCATACCAACTTTAGAATTTGGCATGCAAAACTATTCTCTACTTGTAGAAGTTATTACGCTTGTGGTGCTAGGTAAGCGGCATGTTGCTCCAACCATTACTCCCTATCAATCATCATATAAGTAGTGGAGAATACACTCATGCAATAGGTGTCATGCTTGCAACCATCTTTTTTCGACCCCTATTGGTTGTACCCTCACCGATATTACTATGATTGTGGTGGGTGCCCTAAAGTTGCTTTGGTTTTCCCTCAACTGTTAGCTTCAACCAAAGCATCTGGTGGACTGTGCCATCTTGTTGAATCATGGGGATCAACAATGGTCTCATTGGGTGGATGAAGGCCATGATGTCCCCCTTGGAGGAGGAAGTCATTCATTGGCAAGCTATAATGCGTATTTGAATTATTGGCTCAATCAAATGAAAAGCATGTGGTGGCCATACCAACTTTAGAACCTAGCATGCAAAACTATTATTTGATTGTACAAATTATTATGCTTGTGGCACTATGTAAGTGGCATGATGATTCAACTATTATTCTCTATCGGTTATCATATAAGTAGTGGAGGAACACACCCATGCAATAGGTGACATGATTGCAATCGTCTTTTTGCAATCCTTATTGGTTGAACCCTTATTGGTATTACTATGATTGTGGCAGGTGCCCTAAAGTTGCATTGGGTTTCCCTCAACTATTAGCTTCAACCAAAGTATTTGGTGGGCTCGACAACCGTCTCATTGAGTGAATGAAGGCCATGATGCCCCCATAGAGGAGGAAATCATTCCTTAGCATGCTACTAATGTGCATTTGAATTATTGGCTTGATCAAATGAAAAGTGCTATGTTGACTTCATGTGTTGTTATATTTGAGGCTCATTAGGTGCGATTGCATAGTAGCATATAGATGCTCAAGTTAAGGATGCATTAGTTGAGGTTGTAGTGTTGGCAACGTTTTTGGTGTAGCTCTGCCTAAATATGGATCTGTTCATTTGGTGGACACTTTATGTCACAAAGTGGAAAGTGTGGGGTGAGAGAAAATGGGGGAATGAGACTTCTTCAGCTACATTTTTTCAGTTCTTCCTTCCTCACTTGGGATGAGCCACAAGTTGATAACGATGCTTGTATTGGTGAGATGCAATTGGTGATTGGTGTTGTAGGGAAGGTCGTTACTCCTTTGATTGAAGCTAGTTTGTGTGCCCATTCCCTTCTACATGGGCCTATTGGTTTTGAGAGCAATGGAGACCAAGTGGCTATTGATCATGCATGCATGCTAGAGTAGTAAATAATGTATCTCTAGGATAAAGTGAGAATTATTTTTGAGAAGTCTATACATTTGATGATCATTAAGGTAAAACTAAATGGTAGATTCAATGTATAAATTCATCAAAAATTGGGCGTCGAAAAGTTTTCTTTTGGGTGAAAATGATAAGCCATACCTTGTCATGCATTGTTCAGGGAAGACAACATGGTGGGATGAAGCTAAGCAATATTTGAGTCTTCATTTTGATTACTATAATCAAATTGGTGACTTTCCAACTCATCCAATTCTAGTGGTACCAATCCCCTCATTTGCTACAATGACTTTAGAATTTGGAAGACTAAGGAGATTGGTAGTGCTAATCTTGTCCTCCAAATTAATCCATGGTCTCTACTTTGGTGGTGCCTTGTAGGCATTGACTAGTTGTAAATGAGCAATAGTAGAGCATGGCACGTATGAGATCGACTCTTTGATGGACTAATTCATATTCGATCTATTTTGGATCCCATATTTGGTTTGGATGCTTAATGGATTGCAAATTTCCTCCAATGTGCCAAATATTAGGGCTAAATTGGCATACTATGTTATGCTCGAGTGATTATGCTAGTGTATTCAGAGTTATGGAACTTGGATCATCATATTGGATGATGTTCTAGTGGCAATACCTATTTGTATCTAGATATCTTAGCACTACTATGCTATGGGATTTGGATTCTTTTGCACATTATGCTGCACATTTTTGTGGCTTATTTGATATATTAGCACAATGGGTATTATGGTGTTTTCATTAGTGCATTTTGTCTTTCTAGTGTGTCTTTGGGTTCCATTACTTGTGTCACATGTATTTACATTGATCTTGTCTAATTAAGGATGCATTGGCATAAAGGACTAGAGGAAATAGAAGACAAGGTGTGTGTAAACAAATCATCATGTTTGTACTTCAAAGCATCATCCCATCTAGAGATTCCATGCATGGAAGAGTGAAGAAGTATCATACTCAAGGCCCATATATGACTTGGGAAGTGGACAAATGTTCAAAAGCATGCCGTTACTTGGTTGTCTCTTAAAGTTGTTAGCAAGCCGATTGTGTTGGGAGTAAAGGCACCTATGCCTAACTACCCATGTATTCATTGCATCGATAGTACCCACACACCTATACATTACAAGTGGCATGCACCAATCGCTGTGACTTCATTCTGTATTCTTTCAGTGACATTTTAATAAGGGTTACACATGTGAATGTTGGAGTTCCTAGATCCTGTATCTCTTGCTCTTTCTCTCACTTTCTTGCTTCTTCCACCATAGATTTTGCTTTCGTTCACAGGCTTCCACTCAAGGATTTCTCCCTTCAATTGGTATTAAAGATGATATCGAGGAGATCTTCCCTTTAGTTTGCTTCAGCCTAGATTTGAAAGCCTCGGTTCTTCATCAATGGCAGCCATGGCTCCTTCACCCCAAGATATGCATTGAGTTCTACCTTCTACTGAGCTTGTTTCTTCCACTTGAGGTTTGTTCCAGGGCTTCTTTGGGACTTATTGGAGCTCCCCTCGTGCCTCATCTTGCCTAGCATTGGTAGTAGACACTAGCAGTAAATCAACATGAATTGCGCCTATTTTAGGCTAGGTCTTCCTCTCTTCTTCTGGCTCTTGTGGAACTTGGCATTTATTAATCATTGTTTGCATTCCTCCCTGGCATTGATGCTTAGTTTGGAGTATTAGTTTTGGGCTTGAATGCTTTAGCTATTCACTATTTTAACAAGACAACATGTTATTATAAAATAGGGATAGCCATTACTTCATTGTTTAAGCTCCACTGATGCTCATATACCTATGATTGATGCTGGGATGAAATGTCTTGAGGTGCTAATGGTTGGATTTGAGCTTGCATTAACTCAATTTTAGCAGAGATTTCACTACTATAATACACTAGGCTGCAAGATCTTATTAGGAAAAACTAAATGCCTATTGCTCTCAGATGTCATTTGAGAGCTTCATATCAATGTATTGATGCTTAGAATTGGTCCATGCAATCAAATATGCTATTGAAAGCTTTTAAGCTTTTATTTTAAGCTTGGTGACATTTATCTTGGTTGTGGCTACATGCCTCTGTTACTTTAGTGGCTTATACAATTACAAGCTTATTGGGTTTTATACTCCTACCTAATGCTTCATATATATTGGATACTCAAACATCATGTACTTGATGTTTTAGCTTGCATTGCTCATTTGGCATTTGATTTTGTTCTAGTTGGAGTTACTTGTTCTGTGCTACTTTGGATGTTACATAGAGCTTTGGATTTATGCAGTTGATTCCATTGAGACAATGGGCTCCTTGTTTTATGTCTATGTCCTCATATACTAGTTGGATTCAAATATTGCTTACTAGGCTGATTTGATCTATGCTTTGAGCTCGGCACCTACATCTATCAAATTGTTGTCAGTGATGCATACACCTCATATGCTCATGTATTGAGCTTCCATTATACTTGCTTAATCAATTATGTATCTAACCACTATCTTTCTTTGTCTTGAAACCAACTATATGCATGAAAATTGTGTCTTTTGGATGTATCTCTATCTGACACATTGAGTTTGATAGTTCTCGGTATTGATTGCATGCTCAATGACTGCTAGTGGTTTGTGCATATCCCACTTCTTGCAGAATATACCTGACAGTTGTTTGCAAACTGGATTGTATTGGTTGATTGCTCACACATGGCTCTAGGTTTTACTACCATCATTATTTTCAACTTGTTGTAATTGCATGTTTATGCATCCTTTATGAGAGCAGATGCTTTAACTTGACCGTCATCTACTGATAGTTAGTGGACAACCCTACTCTTTGCTATTTCTCCTCTATTAGACATTAGAAAGCACAAATTTGGCAGGTTCTAGTGCAAAAATTGTAGATTAGACCATTGAGACATGGGGGCATCAAGCCTGAACTGGATGAGTTATAAAAATCTACAAGCATTTTGTCACTCTCTAAGCAGGTCTACTATAATGTTGTCTCTGACGGGCAGACCGCCTAGTAGTTATGGGATAAGATTCGTAATGTCTATGATAAACAAAGCCCTGTCTCTCAAATGTATTAGTTGAAGTAACTCATGGATCTTCTTATGAAAGAGGAAACTTTCATGTTTACCCACTTGAACGAGTTTCATTCTATTTCTAGCCACTTGTATTCATAGGGGATTGAATTTAAGAACAATCTTCCTCCCTTGTTCTTGTTACTTACATTACCTGAGTCATGGGATATATTCTGCACTGTTAAATGTGCAAATATGCATGTTGATGGGCTAAAATTGTAGGATGTAGAGGGTGCTCTCTCGAATAAAGAGGTTAGCCAAAAGAATGTAGATGCTTCCCATGCCTCTCATGCTTTGACAATTAGAGGCAATAATGATAGAAGCGATAATAATTACCATGGGAGAGACTCTTAGAAGTCTTGTTCTCAATCGTGTGGACAGTCTCATAGTAAGTCCCATGGCCATAAGTCCACATTGGCTTGTCGCTATTGTGGGAAACATGGTCGTATTCAACCATGGTGCTATAAATTTTGTGATGACAAGTGCAAAGAAAAGAGAAAGAATAAAGTGTAAACACCATATTACAGATTTTGGGAAATTTCCAAGTTCCATTTTCAAATAAGTGATAAATATTTAACCACATGGCTAAATCTTGATTCGTATTTGAAAGGGGGATTTGGGAAGGTAGCTTATATAGTATTTAGGATAAAATCCATCTTAAAGTAAGATAATAAGATTTGACCATATGGTCAAATAATAAAGGTATGGGGGGTTCCCAAAGTGTATGGAAATTCCCTAATTCCCTAATATAGCGTTTGTAGGAAAAGTATGATGATCACAGTATTGTCCCTAGCAAGTCCAGTGTCAAGATTGAAGAGATTAATGTCATGCTATTGAGATTGATTTCAATGATGACTATATACTTGCATCTTCTTCTCTTAATGTTTTGTAGTTGACTGATGCCTCACCTATCTATGTTCAATTATTAGTTACTTGATTCAAGGGCTTCATTTCATGTCACCCCTCATTGAGAGTGGTTCCACTCTTATCAAAGTGTGACAAGATCTATCAAATTGGGTAATGACCTAGCATTGGATATAATTGGTATTAGAGATGTCCAGCTACAGTTTCCTTCAGGCAATATGTTTACTTTACATGATGTATGCCATGTTCCAGCTTTGATCAAAAGCTTGCTT
This sequence comes from Lygodium microphyllum, assembly GCF_053477565.2. Taxonomy (NCBI): domain Eukaryota; kingdom Viridiplantae; phylum Streptophyta; class Polypodiopsida; order Schizaeales; family Lygodiaceae; genus Lygodium; species Lygodium microphyllum. Next base: position 122,498,922 of record NC_141154.1, read on the forward strand.
TCAATTGGACAATTGGATAATGCAAGTCATGTTGTATGTTTTGGTGATTGATTATGGAAGCTTACTCGTGGAAATCTTGTCTTAGCACAAGGTGCCAAGTTTGGCACTCTTTACTCTTTACTTGTATCTAGATCTATCAACCATGTTTTGGCAGTGGCTGTAGTATCACATGTATCATTATGGCATCGTCACCTTGGGCACATGTTATTAAAGGGAATGAAAATGCTCACCCATTTTGTAGTATCTTTTGCCCCTCGATTATAAGTGTTTTAACTCTTATGATCATTGTCTTTATGGTAGGTAGACTCGTAATTTGCATAAGAAGTCTGGCATTACGCGTATGGGTGAGCCTCTGGCTCTTGTTCATGGACCTATGCTGTGCAAGTTGTTAGGTTGTGCAAAGTATTTTTTTACTTTCATTGATGATTATTCGCATAAGATCTATACATATCCCATAAAGCAAAAACTAGACATATAGGCTACATTTTAGTGTAACCTTGCTTTTGTTGAAGACCAATCTAGATATAACCTTAAATGCCTAGGATTTGACAATGGGCGTGAGTATGTATTTGAAGCCCTTAAGCAGTTTTGTGATGAGAGGGATATTAAGCATCAATTGATTGCCTTGTACACCCCACCCCAAAATGGTATAGTTGAGTGCATGAATAGGATGATTCAGGAGCGAGTTCATAGTATGCTTAGCTAGCTAGGCCTTCTGCAACACTTTTTGGTTGAGGTAGTTACTATTGCTATACATTTGATTAATCAATTGCCATGCATTGCTCTTGACTATCAAGTTATAGAGAAGGCAAGGTTTGGAAAACCTCCATCATATACTCATTTATGTATCTTTGGTTGTGAGACATTCTACCATGTTCCCAAGGACAAGTGCAACAAGTTGGATCTTAAGTCTGTGAAATGCATCTTTCTTGGCTATGGGGATATAGCTGAGATAGGTTATCACCTATGGGATCCATAGGCTTGGAAGGTCATCCGCAACCATGATGTTATTTTCCATGAGGAGAAAATGCATAAGTAGCCTGAGCAGGTCATTGAGATATGTAGGGTGATATTTCAAGAGAAGCCTCCTGCTATTGTACAGCCAGGTAGATAGCCTACAACACTTGATGTTCTAGTGGCCAAGGACCTTGATGTTAGGTAGGATCTATAGGCCCCACAGTCTATTTTGCGGCGGTCTACTGGAGATAGATGTCAACATGATCATTTGTGCCGTCTATGCATTATGTTATGGCGTCAAATGCTAGTGAGCCTCTTATTTATGATGAGGCCATGTGTAGAGATAATAGTCACTCTTGGGAGATGGCCATGCTCTCAAAGTATGACTCATTGTTGAAAAATCATATGTGGGATTTGGTTCCTTTGCCTAGTGAAAAGCGTGCTTTGCTATGCAAGTGGGTGTACATGTTGAAAAGTACATTTGGACCCCCCAAGCCTGCCTATAAGGCCAAATTGGTTACTAAGGATTTTAAGTAGGAGCATAATCTTGACTTTGATGATGTCTTCTCTCCTGTAGTCAAGATGACTACCCTACACTTGGTATTAGCTTTAGTTGCGTAGCTCAATTTGGGCCTCTATTAGATGGATGTCAAGATAGCTTTCTTACATGGGGACTTGCATGATGAGATTTATATGTAGTAGCCTAAGGGATTTCAAGAAAAAGGCAAGGAATACATAGTATGCATGTTGAGAAAGAGCCTATTATAGCCTTAAGTAGGCTCCTCGGGAATGGTATCACAAGTTTGATACTTTCATGCACTCATAAAGGCATATCCGCAGTGATATAGATCCATGTTTATACATGAAGAAGGCTCATGATGGTAGCCTTATGATTTTGATACTCTATGTGAATGATATGTTGATTGCTAGGAGTGTTCAATATGATGAGCTGGATGCCTTGAAGGGTTAGCTCAAGAAGAGCTTTGAAATAAAAGACATGGATTAGGCCTTGCACATTCTTGGGATGTGCATTATGCGCAATCGCTCTAAGGGGCTTCTCTACTTGTCATATAGGAGTATATCGAGAAGGTCCTTGAGCCTATGGTTTCCTCCCTTCAAATTGTTTGTATTGCTTCATAAAGCATCTTCTAAATCCTTATAAATGATGAGTATTGAAGGGTGTTAAGAATGAACATAAATAGTTGGGTATTGCAACACACAACAAGCAAATAAGATATTTTCCTTGTTGTTGGGGGTAAAGGCGCCTTCGCCTAGCCGCCCATGTATTACTACACTGACAGTACCCGCCACTGCACACTGCAGGTGGCAAGCGCCCGTCATAGTCACTTATTCTTTATTCTTTCAGTAACAATTTGAATAAAGGAAGGCCCAGCCGCACATTGTGGTTGTTAGAGTTCCCACTTTTGAGTCTCTCTCTCTCTCTCTTGGCTCTTGCTCTCCATCCGCCATAGCTTTCACCGCCAAGCTTCTTCCTCCTGGGTTCCACTTCCCTTTCAACTGGTATCAGAGCAAAGGCATTGGAGCTTGCCCGACATTCTCTTTAGCCTGGATTTGAAGAGCTTCAACCCGAGCTTCAATGACAGCCATGGCACCTTCATTTGCAGGTATGTTTTTATCTCCTGCCTCCTTTGCAAGCTTCCAGACCTTCATCGGCTTCTCCCCGGGCTGCATTGGAGCCCCCTCAACATTGCCAAGTGCCCTTGAGGGCTGTTGAAGACCCCCCCAGTCCCCAAGAACAGCCATCGCAATTTTCGGTGCATTTTTAGGGGGTTGGGCTGACATACTCCTGGAATTTCCCTGCTCTTCTTCGGCTTCCCGGCACTCTTGGCAACCTTTCCGACCATTGCTTGACTCCCCGACATTAGTGCTTGGCTCCCAGTGATCGATTCTAGTGCTTCCCCCTTCAGCCCTTTGCTGTATACATAGTCCTATGAGTGTCAAAACAGGGCAGCACTTGACATTTACTATTTGATGCTTCTTGGCATTGCCCGTTTGATGCCCATTGATGCCCAGTGATGCTCAGATATTATGGGATGCTATGTCTATGCTTTGGGACTGATTTGGAGAAAATTTGAGCACCATTTGAGCTTTATTTAACAATAAATTGCTTGATGTAATACAGTGGGCTGAAGCTCATTTACTTGGTGTATGCATTGGTTCATGGATACGGGGTGCTTACCGGAGGTTTTGAATGATCATACCGATGTATTTGGAGGTTGTCAAATGCTTCTTCTTGGTTTCGGAATGCTTTTGAGCTTGGATTAGGCTCCGACTTGGCCGTTCTTCACTGGCATTTGGCTTCAGTTGGCATCCTTTGGACCAGTCTATGCCTATTGTCACTGCTTGACATTTAGGCCTCTTGCATTTATGCTTTGGTCAGATATGGATGCCACTTGGTTTGCCCATGCTTGACAGTTACTTGGAGCTTCATCTTCAGACATATTTGAGCATTTTGGATCTACAAGGCATTACATTTGGTTGTCAATTACATGCTCTTTGAATGCTTTCAGGCTTATGCTTTACGGGTCTGAGATAGCTTGAGATTTATGCTCCGGATGTACCCTACTGGGATTTGGCATGTCTGATGCTATGTATTCGATGTATTAGAGTGTTTCTTGCTCTTTTTACATTTGACTTCACTTCCAGTGGGAGCCTCTTGGTATATTCGATGTACACAGAGTTTTATTTACAGATAAGCTTGAGCTTGTGGAATAGTTACATGCATTTGCTCTCTTGAGAGCTTTATGTCTGCAGTTTGCTTGTAGTGGGCTGATTTGATACACCTATTGGGACAAGCACATATCTATGTCACAGGTTTTTCAGTTTTGTATGCTTTTTGAATGATTATGTATTGAGCTTCTTGCTCTATTAGTTGTGCTTGTGCTTGGTCTCTTCTCTTACCCTGAGTCCCATTACATGCATGACTTCTAGACCTATGAGATGTCTCTTGCTTGACAGGTGACTGGTTTGACAGTTCTTGGTACCTTCTTGCCCCTGGAAACTCGTTGTTGGATGTATCTTGCACCTAGCAGTTGCAGTGACATATGTATCAATGATTGCTTCATTTTGGGATAGTTTTACATACTGTTGTCATTTATTACAACAAGCTGAAATCTGCAGATTTTGAGCAATTCTATGAGGGTAATGCTTACTATTTGATATTATATTGGTCATATTTGGTGGACAGGTGCTTCTCTTGGTGAAATCCACCCTTTCAGACAGTTTTAGTAGTGGTTTTAGTACATTTTTTACTAATTACATCAACATGCAATTTTGCTTTTTTGCTTTGATTTGGGACAGTATTGTTGAGATATCGAGCTCCACTTGTGATATGCCAGGGTGACCGTTGTGCATTTATGTCACCAACGTGTTAGTTGCAGATGCGGTTCGTACACCGCCCATGAATAATAGCTACATGATAGCTATCCTTATCTACTCTAGTTCGTGGCTCAGTTAGTATGCCACCTTAGTTAGTTGAGTTTGGTTTGAGACCCATATTTAGGGTTCTTCTATTTCTTTGTACTAGAGTTCTTTTTGGCTTACACAACTAAGAAGAGAAAAACAGTTTTCAGCCTCCACCTTTGTGTGTATTCCCCCATTGTGCAAGCAAGAAAGCTACAAGTGAGACTCCTTCCTTCTCTCCCACAATCTTGACATGGTATCAGAGCCTTGTTCGTGGTAAGGAGCTCAAGAAAGCAAGCCAAGCTCGCGGTGTTCTGGTAAGAGGAGCAGTGTTGCTTTCATTTTCTGTTTTGGGAGCAGATCTCTGCAGGTAGCACAGTCGAAAATTGCAAGAGTGCATTGTCTCAGGTTGAGACGCCCTTCGCGGTGAAGCAAGAGGGCAGTATATACTGCGGGAAAGGGCATTTCCCTTTCGGCGACCCTGTTTTTTTGATTTGAGGCCATTTCGGGGCCTGTTTTAGAGGCGGAAGTTTTCTGCACGCACTCAGGAAAAGGCCCAGTTTTATGCTATGCGACCACTGTTCTACAGGTCGGTGAAAAGTTACTGTAGAAATTGCATCGTATGCTTGTGTGCAGAGACATTGGGAGTTACAGATTCATCCTTGTTGCCTGTTGATGCAAAATCGTCACTAGGAAGTGACTGTGTGGTCAAATACCACTTTCGCCAGTTTTGTAGATTTGCCCTTGTGAGGGTGAAGCTGTGTTTTTTGCAGTGACAGAATTTTTTGCAGTATTCTGTAATGGCATCTGATTCTCTCTCACAGATTGTCACTAAAAAGCTTGACAAGAACAACTTCCAAGCATGGAAGTTTAGAATGACGAATTTCCTTATGGGAAAAGGATATTGGGAATTTGTTGCAGGAAATGAAGAAGAACCAGTTCTTCCTGATGTTCCCAATCAACAGCAAATGCAAGCATTTAAAGCATGGCATGAGAGAGCCAGGAAAGTTATGTACTGGCTGTCTATCAGTATTTCAGACTCTATGATTGTGCATATTCAGGATGCAAGTACGCCAAAGGAGACATGGGATACTTTGTCAAAAATGTATAGCACAAATACGCAAGCCAGGAAAATGCAGCTCAAGCAAGAGTTGCATAATGTGCAAAGAGAAAATATGAGCATCAATGACTACCACATGAAGGTGAAAAAGATTGCAGATGCACTTGCTTCCATTGGGTCGCCAGTGGAAGATGATGATTTAGTTTCTGTGACCTTGAATGGTCTAGGAAAGGATTATGCACAGTTTCGGACATCCATTTCAGTTCGTGAAAGATTTCCTGATTTTGAGGAGTTGATTGCTCTTCTAATTTCTGAGGAGCAGAGAAATGGTGGTGCATCTTCTTCAGGAGGAACTTCAAAAGAAGCTGTCTTCTACTCAAATGCTGGAAGAGGTAGAGGCAGAGGTAGAGGAGGCCGATTTGGAGGCCGTGGTAGAAATCAGAATATGCAGCAAACTCAAGAAAACCAGTCCTATGGAGGAGGACGTGGTAACTCTAGAGACAGGGGGAGCCAAAGAGGTCATGGTGGATGGCAAAGAGGCCAAAATGCAAACAGTAATGTTGAATGCTACTACTGTGGTAAAATGGGTCATATGGCTAAAGACTGCTATAAAAAGCAGAATGACATCATGAATGGAAAACTACAACAAGGAAATTATGCATCTTCTAGTAGATAGGGTGATGACAAAAATGAGCATTTGTTTATGGTGCAGCACATGAACAATTCTGTGACAATTGCAGAAGAAAGCAACGATGTGTGGTATGTTGACTCAGGTGCATCAAACCACATGACAGGTCATGCAGAATGGATGGAGGATGCAAGGAAAATGGAAAAATCAGGATTTGTGGAGACTGGTGATAATACTGCACATCCGATTGTGCAGATTGGAAAAATTCATTTGTCTATGCAGGATGGGAAAAAGAAATACCTGTCCGATGTATTTCATATCCCGAATATCACCAAGAATCTAGTTTCTGTTGGTCAAATGGTTGAACAGGGCTTGCAGGTCAGATTTAATCCTCATGGATGCTTTGTTGAGGATATGAAAAATAAAAGTCGCTTGATAGCAAAAGGAAAGAAGAAGGGCAGAATGTTTACGTTGGATGCAGACATGTCTGAATTGAGTGCAGCAATGTTTGCACATGGGACCGGTGTAGTTGCAGATATTGATATCTGGCATAAACGCATTGGTCATGTTAATGTACAGCGACTTAAATCAATGCAGGCCCAAAATATTATTGCAGGATTGCCCAAATTCAAGGTTGCAGAAATGCATAAGATATGTGAAGCCTGTCAATTTGGAAAACAGGCAAGGAAACTATTTCCTAGACATGTTCAAGAGAGTAAGAAGCCATTGGAATTAATCCACTCTGATGTGTGGACTACTAAAGCTGCATCTCTTGGAGGCTGTCATTATTTTGTCACTTTTATTGATGACTATAGCAGAAAAGTTTGGGTGTATTTTATAAAAAAGAAAAGTGAAGTTTTTGGGCATTTCAAAACTCTTAAAGCTATGGTTGAAAAAGAAACAGGTTTGCAAATAAAATGCCTAAGGTCAGATGGAGGGGGAGAGTACCTCTCAAATGAGTTTGCAAGGTTTCTGCAGGAGCATGGCATAAAGCAGCAATATTCATGCAATCATACCCCACAACAAAATGGAGTTGCAGAAAGGAAAAACAGGCATATTGGAGAGGTATCTCGTGCCATGCTCAATGAAAAAGACCTGCCAGATTTTTATTGGGCTGAAGCAGTTGCTACAGCAGTCTATATAATGAACAGGACTCCCACTGCAGCAATACATGGGATGACTCCAGAGGAGAGGTATACTGGTAGGAAACCAGATATTTCTCATTTGAAAATTTTTGGTTGCATTGCCTATGTACATGTGCCAGATGAGTTGAGATCCAAGTTGGATCCAAAAGCTGAGAAGTGCATCTTTATTGGTTACTCTCTGCACCAAAAAGGGTATAGATGATATAACCCTTCTACTCGTAAGTTTACAGTGAGCAGAGATGTTGTTTTTGATGAGATGAGTAGCTGGTATAAACCAGTAAATGTGATAGATGATGTAGATGCACAAAATGGTAATGCTGCACAGAATTCACAGCAGCAGTCACAAAATATTAGTGGACTTGGAGCGTCCTCTAGCAGTGGTTCACATTCTTCGCAATGGACAGGCAGATTGAGATCAGGAGAATCTTCTCAAGGCAGTGCAAATAGTGGTATGCAGGCATCACGAAAAGGAAAAGAGAAGGTAGATCAGCCCATGTTTGATGTGAATGCAGGTCACTCTTATGTGGATGGTGAATCCAGTGGCTCAGAACAGAGCATTGATGATGAATTGGGTATTCCTTCTATTGTTATACCTGGAGTAAGGAAGATCAGGGATGTTTTGAGAGCACCTGGGAGTGAACCTACTTTGCGCAGGTCAACCAGAGTTAGGTATCCTGTAGATAGGCTGAAATATGATGGATTTACAGCCATTCACTATGCATATATGATCAAAGTGATACAGGAACCAGAACCCACTTCTTTTGAGCAAGCCATGGGAAAAGAAAAATGGAAGAAAGCCATGGATGAAGAAATGGATGCCTTGGAAGCAAATGCTACATGGGAATTGGTACCTTTGCCTAAAGGTAAGAATGCAATTGGCTGTAAGTGGGTTTATAAGGTGAAGCACAATGCAGATGGTTCTGTGAACAGATACAAGGCAAGATTAGTAGTCAAGGGGTATGCACAAACATATGGCATTGACTATGAAGAAACATTCAGTCCGGTTGCAAGAATGGCAACCGTAAGAGCTGTCATTGCTATGGCTGCATCAAAGGGATGGTCTTTACATCAGATGGATGTAAAGAATGCCTTCTTGCATGGTGATTTGCAGGAAGAGGTCTATATGGAGCAGCCACCAGGTTATGTGCATGCTGTTCATCCTGAGTTTGTTTGCAGGTTGAAGAAAGCCTTGTATGGTTTGAAGCAAGCACCTAGAGCATGGTCTGACAAGATAGGACAGTATCTTGTCACTATTGGCTTTCAGATTTCCAAGGCAGATTTCTCACTTTATGTGAGAAAAACAGAGAAAGGTATTATGCTACTTGTCATTTATGTTGATGATTTGATTATGACAGGTGACAGTGATGAAGATATCCTTCATGTGAAAATGCTATTGAAGCAAAAGTTTGAGATGAAGTATTTGGGAGAGCTGCGTTATTTCTTGGGCATTGAGGTGATTAGATCACCAAGTGGGATACAGCTCTTGCAGAGGCAGTATGGATTGGATATGCTGTCCAAATATGGGATGACAGGCTGTAAGCCTATTTCAGTTCCTTTGTAGCAGAATGTGAAGCTGAGCGCAGATGCAGGTGAGCTTCTGGAAGACCCTACTATGTACAGACGCATAGTAGGAAGCTTGATTTATATGACTATTACCAGGCCAGATTTGAGCTACGCTGTTGGATTGGTAAGTCAGTTTATGCAGGCTCCAAGGAAACCGCATTTGGATACGGCTAGACGCATACTCAGGTATGTGAAGTCCACATTGCAGTATGGACTATTTTATGAGACTGGGGTTCAGATACAGTTGCATGGATACACTGATGCTGATTGGGCTGGTAGCATTTCTGATAGACGATCTACCAGTGGATATGTTTTCTTTTTTGGAAGTGCTGCAGTCACTTGGAGCAGCAAGAAACAGCCTACAGTTGCCTTGTCGAGCACAGAGGCTGAGTACAGGGGTGCAGCAATGGCTGCATGTGAGGTAGCTTGGTTGCATAAGCTACTTTATGATATGCATCAGTCTACAGATGGGCCAGTTGTCATTTATTGTGACAATATGAGTAGTATACACTTGGCAAATAACCCAGTCTATCATGCTAGAACAAAGCACATTGAGGTGCATTATCACTATGTGCGGGAGAGGGTTTTACTAGGTCTTATTGATCTAGTTTATGTCAGCACAGAGGATCAGGTAGCTGACATATTTACGAAGGCATTGGGCGCAGAGAAGCTGCGCAAGTTCAGAGACCTGCTTGGTATGCAGGAATTGGGATTGAGCTCGAGGGGGAGTGTTGAGATATCGAGCTCCACTTGTGATATGCCAGGGTGACCGTTGTGCATTTATGTCACCGACGTGTTAGTTGCAGATGCGGTTGGTACACCGCCCATGAATAATAGCTACATGATAGCTATCCTTATCTACTCTAGTTCGTGGCTCAGTTAGTATGCCACCTTAGTTAGTTGAGTTTGGTTTGAGACCCATATTTAGGGTTCTTCTATTTCTTTGTACTAGAGTTCTTTTTGGCTTACACAACTAAGAAGAGAAAAACAGTTTTCAGCCTCCACCTTTGTGTGTATTCCCCCATTGTGCAAGCAAGAAAGCTACAAGTGAGACTCCTTCCTTCTCTCCCACAATCTTGACAAGTATGGCTGGTCATATGAAAGATACAACTCTCTTTAACATTTCCAAGTCGGATGGTACCAACTATGGGTATTGGAAGTCCCAAATATGGCAGGTTTTTGGTGCAGAAGTTGCAGATTAAATCCTTACGTTTCAAAGGTATTAAACCTGAGGATATGGATGATGATGTTTGGATGGAAGTTGATGAGCTATGCAAGTCTACCATTATTTTGTCACTCTCAGAATAGGTCCATCATAATGTTGTTGAAGATGAGAATCAGAGTGCATAGGATTTATGGGAGAAGATTCAGGAGCTCTATTCGCAACAGAGTCCCGTGTCACAGATGTATTGGCTGAAGCAGTTAATGGACCTTTGCATGAAGGAGGGGACCTCCCTTTCGTCTCATTTCAGTCAGTTTCATGCTATCATAAAGAGTCTATTGTCACAGGGTATTGAAATCAAAGACAACTTGCACCCGTTGTCTTGCAACTTGCCTAAATCATGGGATGTCTTCCGTACTGCCATATGCACAAACAAGCTTGATGGGCTAAAAATCAAAGATGTTGAGAGTGCTTTATTGATTGAGGAAATCAATAGAAGAAATAATGATGCTTCCCACTCTTCACATGCATTGACCGTTAGAGGTGGCAGACATGGTAGGCATGATAATGATCATAAGGGCAGGGATTCTCAGAAGTCCAGGTCCAAGTCACGTGGTTGCAGTAAGTCCCATGGATGGAAGTCTAATCTTACTTGCCATTATTGTGGGAAAGCATGACATATTAGGCCGCAGTGCCATAAAATGCACAATGATAAGCGCAGGGAAAAGGGAAAAGAAAAAGTGCAGGAAAAGTCTTTTGAGCGCAGTATTATACCTGCAAAGTCCAGTGTGAAGATTGAAGAGGTTAATGTCATGCCACTGATTCAGATGATGATTACATACTTGCAGCTTCTTCATGCGATGCCTCACAAGCTTCTGAGATACATTCTATGTATGCGCAGTGCTGGCTCTTGGATTCAGGTGCGTCCTTTCATGTGACACCCTATAGAGATTGGTTTCATATCTATCGTACCATGTTTGGTGATGACGGGTCTCTTGACATTGTGGGCATTGAATATGTCTCTTAAAGAAATGAAAATGCTCCGTGCTTTGCAGTATCTTCCACTTTTTGACTCTTCGTATTTTGATTCTTGTGATTATTGTTTGTATGGAAGGCAGACTAGAAATACGCATAAAAAGTCTGGTAAGAAAAGAAACGCATGGGTGAGCCCTTGGCTCTTGTGCACTCAGATGTGTGTGGGCCTATGCCTTGTCAGTCACTTGGTGGGGCAAAGTACTTTGTTACTTTCATAGATGATTACTCACGTAAGGTTTGGTTTTATCCCATAAAGAGAAAATCTGATGTCTTAGACACATTTTAATGTTGGCTTGCATTGGTAGAGAACCAGTCTGGGAAAAGGCTAAAATGCCTAGGGACAGATAATGGGGGTGAGTATGTATCACGTGCTTTTGAGCAATTTTGTGATGAGTGGGGTATTAAGCGTTAATTGACCGCCCCTTACACCCCTCCCCAGAATGGTATGGCTGAATGCATGAATAGGACCATTCGCTCCGTAGCATGCTTAGCTAGGCTAGCTTACCGCAACACTTTTGGGCTAAGGCAGTTACTACTGCAGTGCATCTCATTAATATGTCACCTAGCAGTGGCATTGATTTTCAGGTTGCAAAGGAGGTATGGGCAGGCAAGCCCCTCTCTTATGATCATTTGCGTGTCTTTGGATGTGAGGCATTTTGCCATGTGCCAAGGACAAACGCAATAAGTTGGATCTTAAAAGTGTCAAATGCATTTTCATTGGCTATGGAGATGCAGGAGAGATGGGTTACCATCTATAGGATTCGCAGGCGTAGAAAGTGATCCGTAGCCATGATGTCATCTTTCATGAGGACAAAATGCATATGCAGCCTGAGAAAGTAGTCGAGGTATGTAGAGTTATCTTTTAGGAGGAGCCACCTGTTCCCGTTTAGCCCACTCCATGGCCAGCTAGACAACGTGCAACATCACCTGATGCTCATGGCCCAGATGCTAGGCATGCTGATGTTAGACAGAATGTCGGTCAGGCAGCAGAGTCTGGGTTGAGGTGTTCTACTAGAGATAGACGACCTCCTGACCGTTTTGCGCCCTCTATGGATTATGTTCTGGTTATAGATGGATGAGAGCTTCTCACTTATGATGAGGCTATGCGCAGGTGATTGTCACTCTTGGGAGAGGGCTATGCATTCTGAGCTTGACTCATTGCATAAGAATCAGACTTGGGATTTGGTTTCCTTGCCTCAGGGTAAAAAGGCTTTGCCATGCAAGTGGGTGTACAAGCTGAAAAGTACCCATGGACACCCCAAGCCGGCATACAAGGCTCAATTGGTTGCTAAGGGTTTTAAGTAGGAGCATGGTGTTGGCCTTGATGAAGTCTTTTCTCTTGTGGTCAAAATGGCCACCCTACGCTTAGTCTTGGCCTTGGTTGCACAGCTTGACTTGGACTTGTATCAGATGGATGTCAAGATGACTTTTTTACATGGAGACTTGCATGATGATATTTACATGGAGCAGCCTAAGGGCTTTGCAAACTCTGGTACGGAACACCTAGTGTGCAAGCTAAAGAAGAGTCTATGTGGCTTGAAGCAGGCACCTAGGGAGTGGTACCATAAGTTTGATGCATTCATGCAGTCATAGGGCTACAGCCGTAGTGCTATGGATTCGTGCTTGTATACGAAGAAAGCCCGTGACGGTTCTTTACTGATTTTGGTACTCTATGTGGATGACATGCTTTTAGAAGGGATAGCTCATGAGGAGCTAGATGCTCTTAAGGCTCAGCTCAAGAAGAGCTTTGAGATGAAAGATTTGGGACATGCCTCTCATATACTTGGTATGCGCATTACACACGATAGATCTCAGGGACTACTCTATCTCTCACAGAGGGAGTATATCCATAAAGTCCTTGAGCGCTTTTGCATGCAGGATGTTAAGCCTATTAGCTATCCATTACCTTCTCATGTTAAGGTTTCATATACTGATTGTCCGCAGATAGATGAGCAGAGGACCGAGATGGCTAAGTTTCCCTATACATCAGCCGTGGGCAGTCTTATGTATGCCATGATAGCCACCCGTCTAGATATTGCTTTTGCAGTTGGGGTTATGGCACGTTATATGGCTACACCTGGCAAGAAACATTGGGATGCCATGAAGGGTATCATGAGATACCTGAAGGGCACAACAGGTATGTGTCTTTGTTATGGTAGCCAGGATATAGGAGTCGTAGGGTACATTGACTCTAATTATGCAGGACATGCAGATAGTAGAAAGTCCACTTCTGGCTATGTGTTCACTTATGCTGGAGGGGCTATCTCTTGGATGTCCAAGGCGCAAAAGTGTACGGCCCTTTCTACTACAAAGGTTGAGCATATTGCAGCCACAGAGGCTTGCAAGGAGGCTATCTGGTTAGGCCGTTTGATTGCTGACCTTGGTATGACAAATGCTATGCCTACATTGCATTCGAATTCTATGAGTGCCATTCAGTTGGCCAAGAATGGCCAAGAATCCGGTCTTCCATGCGAAGACAAAACATATTGAGGTGAGGTATCACTTCATTCGCGAGGTCATTGAGGACAGGTCTGTTGACCTTGTCAAGATTCCGAATGAGCATAATCCTGCAGACTTGCTCAGAAGAGTCTCACTACAGAGTGCTTTGCCTTCCTCAGGAGATTGATGGGCATTGGATGAGATGACGTCTTTTTCCTCATCCTGTTATACATGTGTACATGTTGTATTGTCTTTTCTTTTTTCTCTCTCATTGGGGTAGATTCATATCTAAGTAGGAGGTTGTTGGTGGTAAAGGCACCTCCGCCTAGCCACCCATGTATTACTACACTGATAGTACTCGCCACTGCACACTGCAGGTGGTGGACGCCTGTCACAATCACTTATTATTTATTCTTTTAGTGACAATTTGAATAAAGGAAGTCCCGGCCACACATTGTGGTTGTTGGAGTTCCCACTTTTGAGTATCTCTCTCTCTCTCTCTCTCTCTCTCTCTCTCTCTCTCTCTCTCTCTCTCTCGGCTCTTGCTCTCCATCCGCTATAGCTCTCACCGCCAAGCTTCTTCCTCTTGAGTTTCACTTCCCTTTCACTTGTGTTACAAAAACATTCTATCCATGGGGCAGACAATTGCTAGATTAATAGCTCCAGGAGTGCAAAAAAAAGGAAGTAAAGAGACAAGTAGACTAGCATTTTTGTGAAACTAAAATGCTAGTCTACTTGTCTAATCAAGTGAAACTAAAACCAAGATCTAATCAGGTGAATATCAGATGCATATGGCCATGTTAACAAAATTTACGTGAGTTATTCATGTAGGCCACATCATAATTATTCGAATATCCCCTTTCAAATTCAAAGCAAATAATTAGTTAAAGTCTAAAATGAGCCCCATCATTGCCTACAGAGAGTGTCAAATTAAATTGCAAATAGATATTGATGTGGGACTTACCTTGCCACCACATTTGTATTATTAGGTCTACTTTCTATTATATGGATCCCATCATACTTCTCAAATCTGACTTCCCAACCATTGATCCTAGAGCTCTACTTAGGCACGCTACAAGTTAGCTCTTAACTTAATAAAAGTAAAACTAATTTTTGAATGATGAGTCATCTTGCCACCATACCATTGGAAAAGCATCTATGTTCTCCAATGAGTTACTCAATTGCCAAGATGCCTATATCATAAATGCTAGGTCAAAAAGTTCAAATCCTACGATTGAGCGATTAGTCGTGCCTTACCCTTAGAGGTGCAAGGATTGGGATGAATCCTATCCTATTACAAAAAACACATTTGCCCTAAAGAGCAACATGTAGCGGGAAAGAGACACCCAATGTGCAAGGTTACGTATGCCCATGGAAAACATTTTCGATGGCAGATACACACATTTTACTCAAAAACTTTGGAAGGAAATTTGAATCAAATTACACGCATTTGCCGTCCCAATCGTTAAAGTTTCAAACTAGCTTAGGTGCGTTTTCTTTGGTCCACTTCGCACAAACATTGGGTGCGGATAAGATCCGTTCCCTCTCTCGTCTCTCTCTCGTCTCTCTCTCTCTCTCTTCTCTCTCACACACACACACACACACACACACACACACACATTGCGTTGTCATGGTGGTCACCATGCAACGAAGCTGCCCTTTGGCTAGCGCATTTTCGATAGACGGAGTCAGCAGCCATGCCCTGCCGCCGTTTTCTTCCTCCGAGGTAAGTCGCTTAACTTCACTTCTGCGTCCGCTTCTGACAATGTAGAGCGAACGGGACAATCAAATTAGGCTGTCAAGGATGACTATTTGCTGCATTGCAGCAGAGAGAGAGAGAGAGAGAGAGAGAGAGAGAGAGAGAGAGAGAGAGAGAGAGAGAGAGAGAGAGAGAGAGAGCATAATGTATGAAGAGCAGAGATCAATCACACCACACGATGAATCTTCGCCTTTGCCTCCCTGCAGACATTGTCTCGGCTCCCTCTTGAGTTGAAGAGTCGCCGTGCACATGCAATCAAGGCATCCCTCAATGAAACTGAGACAGGTTTGTGCTCACGGGGTTAGATTATAAAGCACAATTCACTGTCCAATTGGTGACATTCTGTAACTCTCCAGGTGTGACTTTCCCAACCGCACGGCGGCAAGCACTATTTGGAATGGGTTCTCTTCTTTCATTTTTACTCTCCACTTCTGGTGATGCACTCGCTGCAAGTGAGTTCTCTCTATACATGCTCAGCCACTGACAATATGAGTCGGAACTCTTTACATGCATTAGCATGTTTATTTTGTGCCCATCGGTGAGGATACAAAAAGGACTCGACATCTTTTCATGTCAATGATTTTGTGTGCTATTCATCCATAAGCACGTGTGCATGTATGATACATGAAAATGGTGATGTTCTAGTTTATGCTTATAGTAAGCACACTGGTTGTTTGCAGTTCTGATGGATATCCCATGTGAATCAGCTTGACATGGCTTTACCTGCAATGGCTGCAGAAGCTCCTAGTGGTTTTCAAGCTGTGTTGGACAATTTCGATAATTACCAATTTCTATATCCTTTTGGATGGCAGGTAAACCTTGTCCATTGTTTTTTTAAAACCTTATTTAGTCCTGCATTGCTCACTTTGTGTCTATCTGAAATAGACTGCTGCTGATCAAGTCTAATCATTTTAGGAAGTTCAAGTGAAAGGACAGGACTGCGTTTACAAAGATGTTATTGAGCCTCTAGAAAGTGTATCGATTAGCATCATTGAAACAAACAAATCTGATATTCATGAACTTGGGTCAGCAGAAGAGGTAGATCTTGATAATCTTAATGCATTTCACTAAGGTTTGTATTTCATAGCCTGCATATTCTTAAAGTCTGTGGTTTGACAGGTTGCAAAGGCATTGGTAGGAAAGGTTTTGGCCTCACCTTCTCAAAAAGCTCAACTCTTAGATGCAAAAGAAGTGAGTGACATTGAAATAGTAATAAATATGTATATCTTTGTTTCAGTTTTCATTACACAATAGCTCACCACTATACACACAGTTCTCATCTTTACTTTTTTCTGGACAGAATTTACTTTTGAAATAGAAGTTCATGAATGAAAATAAATGGATATCTTGTCCGCAAGACCACTTTAGCTTATATTTAGTGGTTGGTTTCGTAGAGGGTTACTGATGGAAGGGCATACTATACTTTCGAATTTGTTGCCAAAGCTCCAAACTACACGAGGCATGCACTTGGAACTGTGACCATTGCAAATGGTAAGAAGACATTGAGGTAGTCTGTTAAGTATGCTGGCTTGACAAAAACAAATCTTTGTGAGTGTTCTCTTAATTTCATGATTATCACACAAGTTCAAGAGCATATTTTCAAATTGAAAAATGTATTGGATTCAGCTGGGTAAGTCTAAATTTTGATTTAAGTAGATAATCAAAAGCAGGGCTCATGGTTCGATGGTTGATATTATCAAGCATTATTAGGGATACCCTTTAAGGGGATGCACAGCACTCAAACATATGCTTGCATGGGTTTTGGACAATTGTGGGCAGAATGTAATTACTGAAAGCTTGTTACATGTCCGTTATCAGATTGCGATAGCAATAACCATGACAAAATGGAGTACTAGGTGGCACTATGGATGACGGCATTGGCAGAGAATGTGCACAAAAACAACACCACAATTGAGGACAGCTCACTTGGGCTGTGAAATGATAAAAAATGCAGTCACCTCTATACACTGATCATGGAGGCACCTCTACACACTTATCCTGAACATAGCAATGTGTATGCACATTAGGCACTAAACAACCATGAACTGCTGGGTGACAGTAGGAATCGAAGTTGCCATCAGCTAGCCCAACTGGATGGCCAGCCGGAAGACAAAATGCAGTAGGGAAGTGTGCTGAATCAGGTTGCCATCAACAGGAATGAATTTGCCATCAGATGGAATGAAGCTGCCAGGCTTGTTGGAGACATGGGCAGCTGAAGAAGAGGAGAGAACGATCTGAATTTGGAGAATGATAGTGGAGGATGGAGAATACCCACAACATCCCTATTCAAAGGTGATTTGTGGTGCATTTGTCCTACCATGTACAATAAGTGCCAAAAATACAAATGAACTTTGAGGCCTTTTTGGGCTGTTAATGGAGACCTAATTAGGGAATTAATGCAATACAATCAAATGTTATGCATGTGATGACTTTACTTGGTCAACACCATGCCTATTCTATCTGATTGTTCATCATTGAGTTCCATAGCAAAGATCCTCCATGTTTTGGATTTGGGCTTCCATCTCCTATCAATTTATGGTCTTATATGTTTTGGGACATGGGTTGCCTTTATAGATTAGATTGTCCTTATCAAGGATGTTGCTTGGGAAGCTATTCTTTGGACGAGTCCTCAAGAGTGTTGGCTTTATTGACTCATTCCCCTTCTTTTGTGTAGGGTCCTCGGCATCTTCTCATTGCCTCACTCGTCCGGCTACCTTCTCTTTTACAAGTTCTTACTTGTTTTCCACCATCTCCTTTGTTGGTTCCCTTGGATCCCCTATCCCTTTCAAAGAGGGACATCGATATCGATGATGCGGCTATGGATTCCCGAGCCCTTCTTTAGTTTCAAAGGGGGTTCCCAAGTTCATAGGAGCACTTTTGGTGATGCACATGATTGTATGGCCTTTATCCCATCTAGTGGCTACTTTCCCTCTTCTTTGAGCCCCCCCTTTCGATGATGTGGCTATGGATTCTTGAGCCCTTCTTTAGTTTCAAAGGGGGTTCCCAAGTTCATAGGAGCACTTTTGGTGATGCACATGATTGTAGGGCCTTTATCCCATGTAGCGGCTACTTTCCCTCTTCTTTGAGCCCCCCTTTTTTGTTTCTAGCTTGCCCATCCCATGCTCTTTGATTCTTGATACTTTTTTTGGTAGGAGTACCGTAAGATGCCTTGGATAGCTCCTCACTATCGTCTCTTGGTAAGGACTGAGACTTGGCTCATACATTCCCAATTGGACGCATTTAGTGTGACTCATTTGAGGCCCCTCGACTTCCATTTTCTTGCCATCCTTTTAGCAATTTTCATTTGAAGAGGGATACAAGTCAGAAGTGGTGCAGCAGTGGAAGCACAAACATGTACTGAAATAAACTACTGAACACAAGACAAAAGAAAAGAAAGAGACAACACAATACAGATGAGAACTCAGATGTATTCTCGGGAAATGAAATCCATATACCAAGACATGAGACAATACAGATACAATGTGAGTCACCGGTTGTGGAGGCACTGGCACCTGCTCCCTCTCTCCAAGAACTGTCTAGTGATGAATGAATAAGTCGAGGAGGAAGCTAGACAATATATAGGACAAATAAATGCCCAAAATATGACAGGTCAGTCAGCATTAAATGCTGGCCGATTGGCTGTAAATAATGCCTAAACCATAATAAACAATGGCAAATAAAATGCCTAAAATGTTTTTGTGCCCAGTCTGTTGTACCACAAGTATAGACTCAACCATGAACTAACTAATCTGCTAACACCCTCCTCAGATCATGGGTGACGTGATACAATACAATATACAATGATAATGTCGCATCATAGTACACACAACAAGGTCCACCAGAGTAAAACCATGGATACCCAAGTAGTGGGTGCACAAGCCACCACCAAGGTGCCTCGGAGAGAACTTGATGTCGGTGTTGATCGTACCAGCTCCTGAAGATAGAGAAGATCATAGCAGCTCTCAATGTCTGTCAACAATGCCCCTGATGTAGCATACGTGACCATCCTGTCACCAATGCCGCAGTGCAAAAATGACCATGGATTCCCCGTCTTTGGCCAGACCGCCAAAGTGTCCCCTCATGTGAGCTCTAGACGAAAGCCACCCGCTCTCTGTCAAGTAACCAGTCCATCATGAATCTGGATGTCAATCCCAGCTCTAGGATTTGTACTTGCCAAACTTCGGTCGATGTGTCAAGGATGTCCCTCTTTGGATCCTGTGCATCTATATAGAAATATAGATGAGGTGCGGCTGCCCCATCTCACCACCCTCTCACACTTCCTCTCTGGCACTGGAGAGTCATGAGGAATGACCACATCACCACTACTAGAAAGCAGCTGAGGAAGAGAGTACTAAGCCCTTCTCATGATCCAAAGAAGAGGATCCCGTCCACGACTTGGACTTCGCCTTGGCTAGAGGATCCAAATCGAAATCTGAGGCAGATGATGACTCGTTGGAGGAGTCCACATCCCGCTTAATCTTTTGCTCCTTGTTCTTCCTAGAAGCTGCTAACTCTTTGCAATCCTTCTTGAAATGACCTTGCTTGCCACAGTGGTAACACTAGTCCTTCAATCTCTTCATCTTCAAACCTCTCTCTGAAGTTGCAAGAGCCTCACCTGAACCCCCATATAGCATATCATCAGTGGATGTGCATGGAGCAGCCATCTGGAGAGGATTGAGAAAAGAAGTAGAGAAAAGAAGGGATTGGGAGAGGGAACACAGCCAAAGCACGAGCACAAACTGCAAAAAAATAAGAGTTCACATACAGTATAACCCAAAATCTGATCTAAAGAAGACAAAAGCTGCTGTGGGAAGTCAAAAAATTGGTTTAAAACTGCCAGAAACAGCAAAAACGGCCTGTTTTGCCAGTCACCCAGCCCAAAAGAGTGCTGAAAACAGCAAAACGCAGGCTGCACACTGCATAAACAGGTGTAGGGAACTGTCGCCAGCAGCCTGATGACGAAAACACAGGCTGAACCAGATGCATAGGTTGTATGGATGCTGACATCAGCAAAAAACGCAGGCAAAACTGGTTGCCTGATGGGAGCAGCAGCTGCCTAATCAGCAAGAGGGAAAATAGTCCTGAAATCAGCAATAAAACACAACAGAAACTCAAATCCTGAAATCTGATACCATGTCAGAAGTTGTGTAGCAGTGGAAGCACAAACATGTGCTGAAATAAACTGCTGAACACAAGACAAAAGAAAAGAAAGAGATAACACAATACAGATGTTCCCTTTTAATCCCTTTTCTGTCACAAGAGTCTTGAAAGGCTTTGGACACATATTCCCCACCATTGTCAGAGTGAAGACACTTTAATGTCTTGTTGGTTTGATTTTTAGCAAGTGCCAGGGATTTTTTAAATTTATCCAAGGCCTCATCCTATGATAGATTGGATAAACCTATACTTCGCACATGGCATCATCAGCAAAAGTAATGAAATACTTCTTTTCCCTTAGAGATAACCTTGGTATTTGACATACATCTGAATGTACCAACTCTAAGGATGAAGACTTTACAAAAAGAGATTATTTATGTGATGTTTGAGTATGCATACCATAAATACAAATGATCACACTGTTCAAAGTCAGCACACCTCAAAGACGGCAAATAATCCAAGCGAGAAAGCACTTTCATTCTAGTGATTCATGTGTCCCAATCGGCTATGACACAAAGAAACACTTGGCTGCTCGGTTATGGTGACTACATGGTCACACACGCTAGATACATGCAAAGGATACGGAGTATCACTTTTGGAGCCCTTGGCAACAATGCAAGAGTCCTTACAAAATTTCCATTTGCTATCCCCAAAGATGGTGTGATAGCCTTCATCATCTAGCTGTCTTGTGCTTATCAAGCTCTTCTTGAGCTGAGGTACATGCCTCGCATTATGCAAAACAAACACGGGGCCATGTTGAAATTCCAATTTCACACTATCAATGCTTGCAATTTTACATGCATAGTTATTCCCCAAGTAGACAACACCACGTGCACCACCATTGTAGTCAGAAAACCAGTCACAATGTGGTGTAACATGAAAAGATGTACCTGAATTAGGTATCCAAGTGTGCACGTCATCCTCAAAATCTGCAATCAATGCATGTGCACTCAAAGAAGAAGCAATAAGTACATCACTGTCACTATCATTCTCATGTGTGACTACATTTACCTTTTCTATCTTCACACTGCACTTCTTTGCAGGTTGGCTGTCCTTTTTCTCAGCCTTGTTGTCTTCAGTGTTTTTGTTTTTGCCTCTCTTTCTTCAATTAAAAATAGTCCCATCTATAGTGTCATTTCTTGCCACAATGATGACACTCCACATTTTTGCCATGAGACTTGCTGCGTGCTCTATTTTCTTTAAGCTATTTTCGCTGGCTCTCTTTGCACCTTGGCGTCAAGACAAAACCTTGAATCACATAACCGAATTGAACTGCCCTTTTGTTGAAATCTGTCCCTAGTATGCAATGCATTAGAAGACTTGTTTGTTGAGTTATTTTGTTTGTTGAGTTCTTCCAAGCAAAGAACTCTACACATGAGAATATAACAGTTGCGCATTTGAGTTACTCAAGGTTGTCTTGAAAGTATCCCAACTTTCAAGCAAAGTGCATAGCAAGAAAATAGCTTTGAACTCATTATCAATATGGAAATCCAAAGCAATCAACTGAATGAAAATGGAATTGAACTCGTTCAAATGTATAGACATGGTTGTATCTTCCTTCTTGCAAAAGTCCATTAACTTTTTTAGCCAATAAACCTTGCTAGCTGTACTTTTCTAAGCATACAATTCTTGAAGTTTTTGCCACATTGCATATGCTGAATTCAGCTTCTCAATATTACAAAGCCCATCTATAGTGCCCTTTCTTGCCACAATGATGACACTCTATATTTTTGTCACGAAACTTGCTGCGTGCTCAATTTTCTTTAAGCTATTTTCGTTGGCTTTCTTTGCACCTTGGCGTCAAGACAAAACCTTGAATCACATAACCGAATAGAATTGTCCTTTTGCTGAAATCTGCCCCTAGTGTGCAATGCATTAGAAGACTTGTTTGCTGAGTTATTTTGTTTGTTGAGTTCTTCCAAGCAAAGAACTCTCCACATGAGAATATAACAGCTGAGCATTTGAGTTACTCAAGATTGTCTTGAAAGTATCCCAACTTTCAAGCAAAGTGCATAGCAAGAAAGTAGCTTTGAACTCATTATCAATATGGAAATCCAAAGCAATCAACTAACTGAAAATGGAATTGAACTTGTTTAAATGTATAGACATGGTTGTATCTTCCTTGCGAAAGTCCATTAACTTTTTTAGCCAATAAACCTTGCTAGCTGCACTTTTCTAACATCATGGGTATGGCTGCGTCTTAAAATCCCAATTACCAAGGTTCCGCGGCATCGCAAAAGGCTGCACTTTTCTAAGCATACAATTCTTGAAGTTTTTGCCACATTGCATATGTTGAATTCAGCTTCTCAATGTTACAGAGCAAGTTGTTCGACAGTGAGAGCTCAATGGTAGAGCGTGCAAGCTCATCCAAATCATCCCACTCTTCTTGTTCCATACATGCTGGTTTTATTCCCTTCACTTTGATGGGCTTCACCTATTTCGTTTGCACCAAGACATTGTAGCACTGTTTTTGCCATATTGCAAAATTATATGCACCCTTAAGCTTCTTGATGTGCAAAAGATCGTTGCTATCATTGTTTTTAGCCATAATTTGCGGCACTAAATTGACTCAAAAGTCACCAAATATAAGCCCAAATGTCACACAAGTGACCACCGCACACTGCAAGTACGAAAATAAAAAAAATTGCAGAAATTTCAGATCTGCAAATAGATTTTCAGAATTAGGGTGTGTGCTACTGCACTCCACAAGCAATTACAGCCACATTCAAACACCAAGGCACCAATTACATGTGAAATCTCCAAAATTTGATTGCAATTCTTGCTCCAAAAGCATTCACAAGCACAAATTTGACAATTTTGGTCAAAAGCCCCAAAATTTCAAAAGGAAATCCGTCCAAATTGCATCAATACATGTACTTAAGTGCATATACCAGGCAATTGTTGCACAATTTAAAGAAATTTGCAAAAGCCCCAATTTCCTTGGAACGTGTGTGCACAAATTTTAGTGAAATTAAAGAAATTTTGCTAAAATGTGAAAAGCCCCAAAATGTCTAGGGCAAATGTGTACCAATTTTGCAATTTTTGGGTCAGATTGTCCTGTTTTGCATCACAATTCCCAAATCTAGGAAAGGCCCCAAATTTTTAGGCCAAGATTGCACACTATGCTTGTGCACGTGAACAGCTGGTAGTGGGGGAAGAAAAAAGGATTGTAGGACATTAAAAATAAAAGGAAACAATTAGGCCTGTTAAGACATGGACTAGGTGTGATCTTCACTTGGGCCGAATCGTGGCCCCGTCACCTGCTGGGCCTGTGCCGGTCGCCCGCTGGACTTGTGCGCCTGCACACGTGCCACATTTGGTCGCCGCCTAGTCACAGGCCATCGCTTGATCCGTCACGTGCTCCTGTCGCAGCTATTGTAGGTCGTGTCCTTTGTCGCCTACCTTGTTAGTGTCGCCTGTAGAAAAGGTGTCCCCTTGGTCCGTTAGCTGCCTCCGTTAGGCAGTGAACTGTTGACTTGGACCTGTGCTTGCTGAGCTTGCGCACGCCTGTTGATTGTCTTGAGACACGTGCACACCTGAGCTGTCTCTTGCCCACTTTGATACTAGTTTGATCTTGATGTGCAAGGATCGAGACAGAGTGTAGATCAACTTGCATGCAGAGTTTAGAGTAGGGAGAGTGAGCATAAAGAGTGAGAGCACGACACACACAGAGTTTTGGTACAATGACAAGAAGTACCACTTTAGGTTTTGATAATATATATAAAGTACAAGGGTGCATGCACACTTGAACACCACCCTAAAAGGCACGGAAAGCCTTTATTCCCAACATTTTATAGAAGGGTGGTTGAATCCTAAAATGCATTAATTATAGCAATATAGAGCAAGTAATAACTTCATAAAATAAATTGATAAATTGAAAATGCTTTGCCACGTTGGGCTATATTGCCCTCAAGAAAATTGAGAGAGCCAACAATTGATTGGCCCCAAAATGTTGGCACCCCTTGTGGTATTTCTTTCTTATATTTATTCCAAACACCTTTTGTACAACTAAGAATTGATTGAGCCAATTTTGCAACAGTATTTGGAAAATAAGCTGTCCTTTGTAACCAACGTCAATCAAATTTAATTTGCCCCTTGGTTTGATCCATAATGTGGCACAAATTGGGTCTAGGAACACTTCCATGTAGGTTTACAATGACCAGCCACATGAAGTCTCAAATTGCCCCTAGATTAAAAGCACATTGGGTTGTGAACACTTGTGTGCAAGTCTCAAATGACCACTAGCATTGAGCCCCAAGTTGCCTCTTCACCGTTGCATGCAAATCAATCAATTAGTAGATCTAGAATCTCACCTATTCCACTCATCAAATTTGCATTGGCAACCTTCTCTAAAATGGTGCATTACAAACTTGAAATATTAATTGACTCTTTAAAAGTCCCAAACTCAAAATGACCAAACTTGATTAAAAATTACCAAAGTGATTATGTCCCATAAGCCAACCCTCAAACTTTGGGAGGATCCACATCTATAAAGGGGAGGCTGCCCATCCACTTTTTTTCCATCGTGTTTTTGCAGATTCTCCCTCAGCTGGTGCTAGTTTCCAACTGTTGGCTACACTTCTCCTTGGTGGATGCCTTAGTTTGTGGTGTGGCCAAACCTCCATCAGTTCTAGGAAACATGTTTCCTTAGCGTAGAAGGCTGTGTTTGCTGCAGGCAACATTGGCCAAGCCTGTTTACGCATATTGCAACTGTCGTCATCTTTTGCCCATTGCCCATTGTTTTTGAGCCATTGCCTTCAATCAACTTGATCCAGACAGGCTCATTGCATCTTGATGTGCGTTTGCAATTGTTGATTGCATCTAGAGACCACATGTTGCATTTTAGGATCTATTCAGAGTATGACAGACTCTCTAGTTGCCCTGGTCCATTTTGAGACACAAAGGTTAGAGGTCTTGCATTCACTCTTGCATAGTGTCTTTACTACATTAGTAAGTCATTTTTCTCTTATCTTTGAGTTACTCTTCACCTTTGAGCTCAATTGTATATCACTTCGTGTTTTGTTGTACACTTGGTTTTATCTTCTATGCTCAAGTGTTTATAAGAGCTACGCAAACATGCATTCTAGTGCTGCCATGCAAAGCCTAATCTTTGTTGATTACACATTGAGATCAGCAAATTAATAGCCACAATATAATCGGGTCCAAGTCTAAGGCTCAAATCTCCAATTTCCTTCACCAGATGGCACATCCATCAAGTCTAGATCAGAGAGAAGCAAGTGAGAGAGAGCATTCTGCAATCCAGCTGTGAAACAGTGACCAATATCAATTTCTCGTGCAAACACAGCCAAAATTAGGTTTCGCTGTACTTTGCAAATTTGTAATTGTGATGGACCCAACAATTTCAAAAGGGGAGTAAAACCAACATGGCTATAAGTGTGGTTGGCCAGCCATTCTATTTTGCAGCCAACTCTCTTTGAGGCAGAGGAGAAGATTGTTGCCTTTGTCATATCATGGATGCATGAGTGCTACTTGATCGATAGCTCTAGAATCCTCTCTAGATCAGGTCTCCTTGTTGCCATGGTTCTGCAGCAGCTCTCTCTATGCTTGAAATTGAGATCTCTTTCCTCACATTTGCCCTAAATAGCTTTACATAGCCTTGCATGGCACCCAAATTTGGCTGATTGTTGTGCCAAATCTCCCCATGCAAACTTAACCTCTAGATTCAATTCCTAATCTCTTCGAACCTAAAAGTGTTGAAACTTTTCACAAACCTTAGTCTAGGACATTATTAAATAATTTAAATCTCTAACCCCCATGATCCCAAAAGTCATTTCCAAGGGGGAAATTCAATTTACTTGACCAAGATTGGACTCAAGCACCCCATTGGCATTTGTCCACAACAACTTTTTGTCAAAAGATTACGTACCAGCGAGACAGTAGGGTTTGCAAGGAGGAACACGGAGTGAACTCGGCAAACATGGAGAAGAGAAGAGAGGAGAGAAGAAACTCTGGTGAATGGAATGATGAAGTTCTAAATCACGGAGTGAATATGATACAAGGGAACAAGGGTGTCATAGCACAAGGAAGATGATGAAGATAGCCACGAACCACGAACCACAATGTCCTCTTGAAGGGATGTGAGGGCAATGGACAAATTGAATGAATCAACCATAAAGAATGAGTGAGAGAGTGGGCCTACAAATAGACACAATCAATCTAGGATGGCGCCCCTTTTTGGGGCTGCAAACCCTAAATGCAAAAATACAAACTGCGGGTGAAGGGTTTCTCAACACCCCCTCTTAGGCCCAAAAAGGAAAAGAAGAGAAGAGTGAGGTGGAGATGGAATGCTACATGTTGAAGAATGCTCATGTAGCAGGTGCCACTTGGACAATGTCTCTCGTGGGGAAATTGTTCACTTGCCGAAGTGTCCCAGAACAAAGATGATGAAAACATGCAATGCATAGGAGGAATGTCGGATTTTGTGTGGTGTCGAGAACCATAAGGATATGCCCGTACTCGATCTCGGGAGTTGGCTTCATACTGACCAAGTGACCAAGGCAAGAAGAAGAAGAGGAGGAAGAAGATGTAGAGGATCCCTAAGATCCAAGATTTCCACCTGAAAGGTAACTTGCAGTAAAGAACAATAGATAGAGTGAACTGGAGAACCCGAAACTCAACCTTGAGAGAGAAGCCACTAGCTCTGTGCATCCATGCAAGAAGGAATACGAAGGCCTCGTTACCAAGTATCGGCTAAACCTCTAAGGCCCCGATCTAGGTAGATCCTCGAGATTTTGGGTATCAATAGGTGAGATGATCACTGGAAGGAAGCCACCCCATCCAAGGGTAGAAGAATAAGGTAAAAGGCCTCTGCCATTGAGCGGGGGGTGGGGACCCCTCTTGTGAAATTGAAGGAATAGGAGCCTGAAGTCGCAATAGATGTAGATGCCCCCTGAGAGGGCAAAGAAAGATCAGTCCCCTTTGAATCTCCCTCTGAGGTAGATAGGAAATCCAAAAACTCATGGATCACGAACTCTGAAATGTTTGAGGATGAAGGAAGTGCTGCCGGTCGTGTTGAAGAAGGTATCTGGGGTGGTGAAAAATTCCCAAAGGTGGCCTCTTGAACCTGAGTAGGCGAGGGTGAAGGGTGGGGGTCAGACTCAGCATTTAGTGGGCAATAGTCGCTGCCTCTCAATGGAGCGGACCGGGAAGCCGAAGTAGAGGGAGGAGTCGAGCAGCCATTGTCTCTTGAAGAAGCGGATTGACAAGGAGACGGTATCAAACAATCATTATCTCTCAATGAAGCGGATTGCTGAACTGCGGGCCATGGTAGCCATTGTACTCGAAAATAGGTGGGAGAAGATTGCCATTAGCATTGCGACGATCTCCAGGAGGTCGTAGCGGCAATCGATCCTCCGTGTGCTCGAAAGAACTTAGTACGCATCGGATGCATCTTATTGCCTTGAGCATAGTACTTTGACATAGAAACAGGGATCAGCCGTTTCGGCCCGTAGGAACGGCTTAACACGTTCGAGACCCTCAGAGGAGGTGAAACGGCTAAGGAACGTTCCTTGCCGTTCCCAAGGCCGTTCCCTACCGTTCCCCCTACTGTTCCCTATTCGGAACGGCCGTTCTAGGCCTATTGACAAAAAAATTACATTTTTTCGAGTTTTTTCTTCTTGCTTGTATCACACTCCTACCACCACATGTTCACCCATATCCATCGCCTAATGTGCACATACTAATCTCTCTCTCTTTCTCTCTCTCATTGAAGATTCAAAGTGTCAAGACAACTCATAAGCCAATCAGGAGTTCATGCAAAGTTCAAATTTTATGCATTATGAACTCTTGCAAATCACAATCAAATTTCAATCTATTCTCAATTCCAAGGTAATCATCCATTTATATTGTCTAATTTCAAGGAAAACCGGGATAATTGGGGCAATTCAGAGCAATTTGAAGCTATGGGGGTAATCGAGTCAATTTGGGACATTTGGGTCAATTCGGAGCATTGAGGGGTATTGGGGCAATTAGAGGGACATTCTTTGGGGCAACTTGGGTCATACAGGGCATATTTGGGGCACTTAAGACACGTGCCGTCCTCCTCGTTCCTGTTTCCCCACCTTGGACGTTTCCCCCGTTCTAGGGGGTCCCGTTCCCATTCCCCGTTCCAAGTAACTATGTACTCTGATAGCCGATCTAGAACAATCTTTGTGGCCCAGAAAGGAGAGGTGGCACAAGGAGTGCTTGGTGGAAGATGCATATACTCCGGGGGGTGGAAAGCAAAGGTCGAAGTCGGCAGGCATCGGTGGTGTGTCTGGTGATGCCACAGTAGGAGCACCTAGTAGTCTGGTCATCTGTTGGTAAAGAAGCCATGGGTACCAGTGTGCCTTGCTGAAGAAGAAAGCAACAAGGAACAGTTGAGATTGTGATGTCCTCTGCGAAAGGGGTGTGGGCAGCAAGCTGAAATACTTGAAACCTGCAAAAACGAGATTTTGATGTAGCGGAAGAAGAAGAGAAGTGGATGCCAAACCCGCCACCGGTCTTTGCCGTCACTAGAGTGGAGGATCTTTGCCACTGTTTGAGTAGATCCAGCTCTAATACCATGTCGAAAGATGACGTACCAACGAGACAGTAGGGTTTCCAGTAGGGAGGAACACGGAGTGAACTCGACAAACATGGAGAAGAGAAGATAGGAGAGAAGAAACTCTAATGAATGGAATGATGAAGTTCTGAATCATGGAGTGAATGTGATACAAGGGAACAAGGGTGCTGTAGCACAAGGAAGATGACGAAGACAGCCACGAACCATGAACCACAATGTCCTCCTGAAGGGGTGTGAGGGCAATGGAGAGGCTGGAGAGAAGAAGTGACGGATTGAATGAATCAGCCGTAAAGAATGAGTGAGAGAGTGGCCTATAAATAGGCATAGTCAGTCTAGGATGGCGCTCCTTTTTTGGGCTGCAAACCCTAAACGCAAACCCTAAATGCAAAACGCAAAAAACGCAAACTGTGGGTGAAGGGTTTCTCAACACTTTCGCCATTGTCATCCATTGTCAAAGCTAGGATTATCTGCCACATCCTTGTGACATTTAAAGTGCGCATTGCCACATCATGGTGAGGCAAGAAATGTGAGTGGCAACACACCATGGTGGGGGAGTGTTGTGACAAATCAAGTTTGGTGTGTGCAGTCATCAATGCCATATTATGGTGAGGCAAGAACGTGGCATCTCATAGTGAATGAAGAGAAAAAGAGGTGCAATCTGTAGTATGCTGGCAGGCAATTATGAAAGCTATGGTTACATAACATAGGAAATATATTTTGTTGTCTGGGAGCTGGCTACCATATAAGGGTACCACACGCACGCCATAAGAAGTGTGCGCTATGTAATGTTCACTTTATTTGCTGTGGTAAGCAAATGTGTAAGCAATGTTTTTTAAACTTAGTGTCTTCCTTTGCTACAAGGAGCTGTGGCCATCATGTACCTGACACGAGGTGTATGTTGTGTATGAGTGGTGTGATTGAACACATTTGTGTAAGCAAATGTTTGCATGACTTAGTAAAATCTCTTCAACTGATGCAAGGAGCTGGCTACCACTGTACAAAAGTGCAGCACTAGGACTTCCAAGAGGTCGCTCATCCTAATCATAGTAACATGGGATGCGTTTTGGAGGTAGGGATGGGGACAGGAATTGCCATCCCCTATCACGATGAGAGGCCTGATGGGGCTCTAACATGGGGACAGGATTGGGATGGTATGGTGATGGGATGGTAAGCTAGAAAATGGCCATCCCTAGTTACTATGATCCTAATGCACTGTTGAGTGATGTGCTACAGACCAAAGGTGAGTGAGTGCTGGTGCTTGCACTCAAAACACCACATCCAAGTGATAGAGCTCAAGTCTTAAATTTTAGGGCTACAAAAATGCACTGCGTGTGGATTGTAAATTTCAGCTCATCTTTTTGAATTCCTGGAAAATCAAAGCTTAAAAGTCAGTTGATGTGTCTCTGCTCTCTTCTCTTTTTCCTATAAAGCTGTACCTATTCACATATGGAAGTGGCATTTTTGTCAGGGAATCAATATATACGTGGCTTGTTTTTGGTCAAAACAACTGCAGAGCAGCCCTCGTGCTAGAACAGCTAATTTCTGCTAGGGCAGCCACTTCTTCACCCTAGGAGAACATCCAAACAGCACTAGCATAAAACAGCAGTTTTTAGGTTCAATTCCTTTATTGCAGGTGATTTGAACAGTCCAGAATACCCGACAGCTGCATTTTCTGTTATTACAGTAGGGCCCAGATCGTCTGTGCAGCAAACTGCTATTTAGGGCGAGGAGCTCATCCTCAACCAGTTCTGATGGAACGTCTAGAGGCCCTGTAGATATATATTCATTTGCATGCATCAGTAGAAATTCCACATTTGCATTGTGTTGGGTAAATACCTAGAAATCAGTTTCTGCCTGTAGAAGCTAGCTGCTACTTTGGTGATGCAGTAAGAAAAGTTATGCGGCAGGTTTGACTAGTCTTCATTATTGATTAAGCTGCATTACTTCCACCTTCCCATTAGTGCATAATTGTCATGGCTCGGAGTTGGAATCATTGTTTTTCAGCAATTGCATTAGGTGTTGAATTTATTTTCAAGGGCCTCCCTTCTTTTGATCTCATGCGAGACTTGCACAAAATCTAGCCTGTGAGTTTCACTGATTTTGATGGGGGTTTTCTCTGTCGCTGACTATCTGCCTTATAAGCCTTGGAGTTAACTGTTGAACTCCTCTGCTCTCAAAACTCTAGGACTACAGTCACATTAACAGGGTTTTCCTGTTCTGATTATTCATTTAATTTCTATTTTAGTTGAGAACTTTGATAGCCTTGGAGCACTTGCAGCTTGAGGTTGAGTGACTATGGGGCTTCCATTTCCTTGCCTTCTTGGAGTAGGGATCCTTGAAGTAAGCTGATGAGCAGGCTCTAGATCAGTATCATATCCAATATCCAGTTTAGCAGATTGCTTTTACCCAACAGCAAGGTTCTGAGGCAGCAGGAGACAACTAGAGTCTAGTCTCAATTGTTAAGAGTCTGACCGGTATTGTCTGGTGTTCTTAGTTGAGATGGTGATTGCTTCTGAGTAGTTGCTCCTTGAGGTTGAGTGTTTAATGTGCTTCCACTAGTAGTGTTTGAGTTTTTCCAATCCATGGGGCCTGGAGTAAGGAGTCGCTGCTCTACTTTAGTTGAAAGCAGACTCTAGTTTTCATTATCATACCCAATATCAGTCCCAGCAGATTACTTCCAGCCAACTGTACAATCAGTTAGGCTGAGTTCTGATGCAGCAAGAGACAGTTTAGTCTCGATTGCAGGGATTGTTACCATCTTGGGCCTTTTTGTGTACTTTTTGGGTTATTTTTATGGCCTGCGGAATCACACAGAGGATTTGGGCACTGTTAAAAAATGTATTTTTTCACTTATCTATGGTGGCCCGGCTTTTCTTGCATAGGTGTGCTACTCTCTTCATCAGTGCCTCCAAAGCTTTTAGCATCAGCTTGAGTCAATGATTAGTCTCTATCTTATCATCTTCATCCCCTTCGGAAGTCTGTGAGAGGTGCTGAAAACATCTCTAGAGGTAAGCCTGATACAATCGGATGGGGGAATGAATGACGCGAGCTAATCGTGGGATTTGTCTGTCATGCGCCTGTTGAGTTTCTCCTGAATACCCTCAGAGAGCTGATAAGTTATTCAAGTTATCGAGCCTCACATGCACTGAACACTGACTGATTTCTTGAAATGATAATTCTCTAACTTATCATACCCTTCCGAAGCCTGTGAACGGTGCCAAGAACATTTGTAGGCATGTAAGCCTGACACAATTCGATAGGGAATGAACATGATGAGCCATTTATGAGATTCTATCATGCACCTGTTGAAATTCTTCTGAACACCCTCAGAGCTGACAAGTTATTCAAGATACGGAGAGTAAGATGCACTGAGCACAGATTTCTTTGCAATGGTAAGCAATGCATTATCTTCCAGGACTCGGGAAACTTTTTCAAATCCTTGGGTGGCATGATATCGCTCTAAAGTTTGGTGCACACTTGAACCGATATATGTTATCATCTTAGTGAACATTGCAGCTACATTGGTGTGCTGGAAGAAGTTCACATCACAAACTCATTGCACATATTCAACCCCATAGTCCATGTGAATGTATGTAAGGATGAGGCATTGGATACTGTGGTGGAGCAATCCATTAATTGCCCTTTGTAAATTTAGTGGGTTGTCAGTCCCTTCCTCTACCCGAGTGCCTTTTTTCTGTATTGGAATTGAACTGATAAACTCCTGTTAACTTTTGGTCGCTTGGCAGGGAAGTTTTATACTCTGACGACTGGTGCTAATGAACGGCGATGGACGAAAATGCAAGACAAACTTAAGACCGTGGCAGACTCATTTGCAATTCTTAGTTGAGGCTCGCTAGACTCGGATCATGGTCTTTTTCTTCCCTTTTTGCATCGTTTTGCGGTCCGCACGGTATATATATATATATTGTATTGATGCTGTTCTTTTGCCCAATTTGTATAATAGCTTGTCTACTTGGCCAACCATAGCTGGTGAGCTAGCCTTGCCCCTGAGAATGTGTGCTGGTTACACATCATCTGTTGTTAAGCATGTGACAGTGAGTGAGGTTTTTTCTCATTTTCTGCTCTGAAAGGAAACAAGGAAAGTGGAAAAACTCAGATTCCTTAATTTAGAAACATGTGAGATATGTTGAGATTTTGTAGGTTGGGTAGACAATGCTAAAAGGGATAGAACATGTATGTACACATTTTCATGCCACCATGCATGGAAACCAACAAACAACACAGTCAAATTCAATATTGAGGCTAAAATCTTTAATCTTTTCCACCAGATGACATGCATCGAGTTTACGCGAGAAAAGAGGAGCATGAAAAACTTTTGCAATTGCAACTATCAAATCGGACCTAGCATTATTTCTTTTGTAAAAACATGTGGACAAAGTTAATTGCCATTCATCATGCATTAACTACAGTCACTTTGTATTAATTGCTGTTGGTGATCATTACTTGTGTTCCAAATTAGGGTATCTGTCTAGATTGTTGCATTTAATGCCATCGCGAAATGTGGCACATCCTTCAAATGCTGTCATTTATTGTTGATGAGCCTCTTGAGGAGGTTGCTTCTTGTAATTTTGGGTTTTCTTGATGTTTCCAGCCTTCACATCCTCCTCGGATCAAGTTGCTTGCTATCATGATGCTTCAATAGTTGTTTCTCTCTAGAACCAAGATCTTCATTCTCAAATTTGCTCCAGGTATCTTTACACAGCCTTGCATGGCACCCAAACTTAGCCAAGTGTCAAAGCCATGCATGCAAAGGCAACATCTAGAGGAAACTAGGAAAAACAAAAGTCTAGCCCTAAACTTTGGCCTTGCCTAGTTTTAATTTTGAAATTCTAGCCTTGTTGAACCAAATGTATTGAAACTTTTTGCAAATCTTAGTCAAGGATATTAACTCAATTAAATCTCTAGCCCCACCATGACATTGAAATTCATTTCTAAGGAAAAATTTAATGTCCTTTATCGAAATTTGACTTGGATGTCCACAAGCACTTATCCATAACAAATGCGAATGTCTCCCACAGTCAAAGCGAGGTTTTGTTTGTCATCGTGATATACATTTGACTTAGATGTCCACAGCACTTATCCATAACAATTACAAATGTCTCCCATTGCCAAAGCTAGGATTTGTATGTCATCTTGATATACATTTAACTTGATCTTACACGTGCATCTCACTTGTGCATAACTCTAGTGTTACAACTTAAGTGTTAAAAGAGCATTAAGGTAAAACTTCATGACCTTATGATAGACTCCCTCTCTTGTTTCCTCCTTAAATCTTTATAGTTATCCTCCTTGATTGCCTCGTAGTGGTATGAAGGCACCAATTGCCATTGAAAAAATATGTCGATATCGTAGTCAAACATGTGTACCTATTGCTTAACAATGCTCATGTCACTTGCATGTGTGAAATTATCATTACCCAAACTAGTAATGATCCACACATATGAATCATGAGCACTGTGAAACTAATAAGGCATGCATTCACATGGCAATATCCAACCAATCACTAAGGCAAAGGAATGCATAAAACTTAGTATAAATAGACTTATACTAATGTGTATTGCATACATACACTTGCATCACATTCATTTAAAATGTCCCATGCCAATGTACATTGCTAGTATATTGCTTGTAACTCATGTAAATGTAGTTTTCTTATAGTACTTGTAAACATACAAATACATGCCTTACAAATACATGTTGCGTCAAAATGTATGTTTCATGTATTCCATGTATCCCATACATATGCAAACAAATAGTCACAGATCCTAGTTGTAAAACATATGCACATGTGACTAAGTCATAATGTCTACTATAGTAAATAGTTATCCCAATGGTGGAAATATTGTCAGCATATAGCACCTTGGAGATGTAAACTCAATATGTCTAAATTCCACTATATAATGGAGCTATCCATCACTAGGGAAGTGAAAGTATAATCCTCCCCTTTAGCGTTAAGCAATACTTAGGATTCTTTTATTGTACTAAGCTTGAATGAGCCCAATAACTAATTAAAATACATTGAGGTAAAGCACAATGTTGAGAATGATTTGCTTGTTATAAAAATGGCATATGAGACACAATTTAAGCTTGACCAACATTAGACATTGCATCTAGTTGACCAACCTTAATCTCATGTGCATTGAATATACTAGGAGCACTAAATGCATGGCTAAACATTCCCATTTGCATATCGGAGACCATTTCAATGTGATTGTACTTGGGATTTTGCATACCACTATTCATCCCAAGATACATTTTTCCATGCATTCCATGCATTTATGGCAATGAATCAAGTATATTTTGGCATGCATACCAAAAGGTGTAGTATAATGACCAATATAGCATGAAAAATCAATCTTCCATCCATGTATCTTAGATGTCTCACATCTGGATGTATATCATTCTATTTAAAAGGAAGTGTTTCATTTTTAAAGTTATCCATGCATTTGAATTATCTTCATCTTGGTGATTATTAATGCTAACATGCATTTAAATCCCTAATTCATTAATAAAACTAACATCTATAATGTTACCCATGTTGTGAACATGTCCAAGATCAAACATTGAATTATTTCCATTGTCTTTTGACAAGGCATTACTATAGTGTGATATTTCATTGCTTCAAAAGATATGCTTGTTGACTTTTACATAAGTGAGAATGAAT
The DNA here is from genome assembly GCF_053477565.2 of Lygodium microphyllum. Classification (NCBI taxonomy): domain Eukaryota; kingdom Viridiplantae; phylum Streptophyta; class Polypodiopsida; order Schizaeales; family Lygodiaceae; genus Lygodium; species Lygodium microphyllum. Next base: position 122,534,498 of record NC_141154.1, read on the forward strand.
TCAATAACTAACTTACAATCTTTACTTGCAAGCAGGTGTCTTACTTCCATCTACTTAAGGAAGTTGATATATCTCCTGATGGAACCATGAAACTAGTTGCAATATAAATCTTACTTTTTAAGTTTTTCATGCCTATTTTATCTTCTTGTTGATTTTTAGCGTTAAATTGCATTTAAATCCCAAATTCATCAAGAAACTTCACACTTATAACATGGCCCATGTTGAAAATGTATTGCAATATCAAACATTAAATTATTTCCATTGTCTTCTATCGAGGCATCACTATAGTGTGGTTTTTTATTGCTTCAAAAGACATGCTTGTTGATTTTCACGCAGCTAAGAATGAATTCTACAACTTACTTACAATCTTGACTTGCAATTAGGTGTTTTAGTCTTGCCTACTTAAGGAAGTTGATATACTTGCATTCGATGGAACCATGAAATTAGTTACAAACCTTAATCCTTCACCAAAATTTTTTAATGTCAAGTTAAGATGAGAGAATCAAGAGAGAAAATCTTGCAATTTAATTACCAAACAATTATTTGTTTCAATTTTTAGCACGAAAATATGCTACAATTAGGTATTATGCCCTTGATAGCACATTTAATGTAGCTATCTATATTAATTACTAGTGCCAAACTTTGTTTGTGCCCAAAATAACTCACTTGCTCAGATATTAGCATTTAATGTTGTTGCCAACTGTTGCATGCCTCCTAAGAGCAATTGCATGAATGGTTGACCCTCTTGAACTTGCCATCATCTCCAAATTTGGGATTTCTTACTATTTCCAGTCCCAAAATCCTCCCTAGATTAAGTTGCATGTTGCCATGATGCTTCAATAGTGCTCTCTCTCTCTCTCTCTCTCTCTCTCTCTCTCTCTCTCTCTCTCTCTCTCTCTCTCTCTCTCTCTCTCTCTCTCTCTCTCTCTCTCTCTCTCTCTCTCTCTCTCTAGAGTTGAGACATGACATCCAAACTTAACTAGCTTCGAAGTGTCAAATTTTCCCATGCAAACATAGCCTCTAGACTTAATTTCTAGCTAAGAAGATTTGATGGAAATTGGAAAAACATATCCAAGCCCAAACTTTGGCCTTGTCCAAACTCAATTTCTAATTCCTAGCCTCTTTGGACTTGAAAGTGTTGAAACTTTTTAGAAACCTTAGTCTAGGATATTAAATCGATGAAATCTCCAATCCCCATGACATTGAAAGTAACTTCCAAGGGAAAATTGAATATCCTTGACCAACATTTGACTTACACAACCATTGGCATTTGTCCACAATGACTTCTCCCAATGTCCCCCACTATCAAAAGTAGGATTTGTTCGTCACTATGACACACATTTAACTTAACTTCACATGTGCACAAATTAAGTATTATAACTTAAGTTTCCAAAGAGGATGAAGCTAAAAATTCAAGTCCTCATGATATGCCTACTTTCATGTGTAAGCCTAGAGTGAACTATGTAAATTATCATTGCACATCTTGTATTGATATATAAATATTGCCTTTTGGCTGCTTGCTACATAAGGAGATTGGCTTCATGGTATGCAATTTAATGTGTTAATTATAGAAAGTCCATTACTACATAAAAAAAACGTTCCCTTCACTTACTAGTGAGAGTATACACATGCATCATATTTAAAACCTGTTGGGGATAAAGGCATATGTGCCTAAATGCTCGTGTATTACTACATTGACAGCACTTGCAAACTTGTACACTACTGCACGTTGCAAGTGCCCATCATTGTCACTTCATTCTTTATCATTTCAATTACATTTGGATAAAGGAAAGGCCAATCACACATTGTGGCTGTTGGAGTTTCCACATCTTGTGTGTGTGTGTGTGTCTCTCTCTCTCTCTCTCTCTCTCTCTCTCTCTCTCTCTCTCTCTCTCTCTCTCTCTCTCTCTCTCTCTCTCTCTCTCTCTCTTCCACTATAACTCTTGCTTTCATTTGCATGCTTCCACTCTAGGCTCACACCCTTTAATTGGTATCAAAGCTATCTTCCCCAACAGTTCAAGCTCAACTCGACATTGCAACTTGTGGAGAATACCTATAGTTCACGCGTTTCGTGGTAGATGTGGATAAGCTTGGAGAGGTATGAGATGGTAGACTTGTCATTCTCGATGATCAAAGGCTTATTGAAGCTTGCTCCAAGCCTTCCCCTAGCCATATTGAGCATTGTTTTGGGGCCCTACTGTGGGCATCACATGGAGTAGCAAATAGGATGGTAGCTGGTGTGATTTGTGCTTGATCTTTAGGCTGCTTGGATAGCATATGTGGCACCTTAGTGATTGCAGAGACACTTCCATAATCAATCATTGGGCATTGTTGGCAACCCTCTATTGTTAGCATTATGGGTTTGGATGCTCCTATTAAGCTAAAATATATTAGATTGGTTGTATATTGTGGCCAGCATGCTGTAGTACATACATGGACAACCTTTACCACATTGTCTGGAGGCCACTTATGCTTCCTCGGCTATCTATTTTCTATTAGATCACTTAGGGATGCTATGTCAATGTCTTGGAATGCTATTGGGATGATTTGATCACATATTTGGCTCAATTTTCTTAGAGATTTCATTGATGTAATAACAGGACTAAATGCCATTTATTTGGGGAAAACATATGCTCCTTGTCATTTGATGCTTTCGGGGCTTAGTATTGATACCTGAATTTTAGATCGGCACTTGGCCATACTTGATACATGATTGGAATGCTTTTTGATTGAGCTTGCATTGGCTAAGTTTTGGTAAATATTTCACTGTTGCAATACAGTGAAAAATAAGCTTTTCTTAGGAAATACTAAATGCCTATTGCTCTTGAATGTCATTCGGGTATTTCATATACATGTATTGATGCTTAGCATTGGTCTATGCACTTGAATATGCTATGGGATGATCTTGAGTTTTGATTTTGAGCTTGGAAATATTCATCTTGAATGTGGTTCAAACCTTGGTTGCTTCATTGGCTTATGCAGTTATGAGCTTGAATAATATATTGGGTTTATGCTTATGGATGTATGCTCTATGAATCTTGGATGTCTGGATGTCATTCACATGATATTTTGAGATTTTCTTGCTCATTTGGCATTCCACTTTTTCTTTAGTGAGAGCTACTAGGCTTTGTGTATTGAGTAACATTGACACTTGGATATACTACAGAGCATTTGATTTATGCAGGTGAGCTTGAGCTTATCATAGTGAGACAATGGGACTCATTGTGACATGTATATGCTCTCTTGATATTTATTTGATGTAGTTACCCTATCGTGGGTTGATTTGATCTCTTGGCTTGGACCTCGTACTTATGTGCGTGAAATCTATGCTTATTGTATATATGGTTTTTGACACACTGTAGTTATGATAGTCCTTAATGTTGGTTGTTCTTGGCTTCTTTCCTCTAGGTTGCTCACAGTTGGTTGTTGGTATATTTTTGTAATTTATTGTAGCAACCTATCATTTCATTTTATGCATTCTATTTGAGGGGAGTCACCTAGACTTGATAGTCTTTTGTTTACAGGTTGTGGACAACTCATTACTTTGGCAGTATCTTCTGTCTCTTGCTTGATTTAGCAATGGTTTTGGGGCTGATTTGTAGGGTATTAGAGTAGCCCATCTTGCCCTTCTTTATACTTGCTTGGTCTCATTATGGCTAGTGGTTCTCATGATAGTGCTATCTTCAATATTGAGAAACTAGTTGGGACCAATTACAACTATTGGAAGATTTAGATATGGCAAGTTTTAGTGTAGAAATTGCAGGTTAGACCACTCAAAAATGGGGATGCCAAACTTGAAAACATTGCAGCTGAGGATTGGGATGAACTGGATGAGCTATGCAAGTCCACAATCATTTTATCACTCTCTAAGTAGGTTCATTACAATGTTGTAATTGGAAATGAGACCACATATGAGCTCTGGATATAGATTAAGAATCTTAGTGACAAGTAAAGTCATGCATCTCAAATGTATTAGTTGAAACATTTGATGGACCTTTGCATGAAGAAAGAGACCTTTATGTCTACACACTCCAATGAGTTTCACTCCACCATTAGCCATTTAGCTTCGCAAGAGATTGAGTTCAATGATACTTTGCATCCTTTACTTTTGGTTGGTACTATACTTGAGTCATGGGACACTTTTTGTACAACTCTTTGTGCTAAGGATGGGCTGAACTTACAGGATGTTGAGTGTCCTCTTCACATAAGAGGTGAACAGAAAGAATCTGGATGCTTCTCTACATCCCATGCTTTGATTGTGAGAGGCTGACAAGATGAAAACGACCGTGATAGAGACTCTAATAGGCCTTAGTTTAGGACATGTGGATAGTCTCCCAGTAAGTTCCATGGCCATAAGTCTGGATTTACTTGTCATTATTGTGGGAAAGCAGGTCATATTCAGCCATAGTGCCATAAAATGCGGGAAGACTAGTGCAAGAAAAAGGGAAAGGGTAAACTGTAGGACAAGAATGATGATCATAGCATTGTGCGAGCAAGTCTAGCATCAAGATTGAGGAGGTCAATGTGGTGTAATCTAATATATATGATGATCTCATCTTGGCAAATTTTTCTTTGGATGCTTCACAAGTGATTGATGATTTGTCAGGATATACTCAGTGATGGTTGATGGATTTAGGGCTTCCTTTCATGTGACACCTCATAGAGAGTGGTTTTACTCCCATCGCAGTATGTCTAGATTTGTCTGTTTGGGTAATGACTGGCATTGGAGATAGTTGGTATTGGTGATGTCCAGTTTCATTTTGGTAAGGTAGCATATTCAGTCTTCATAATGTATATCATGTATCGACTCTCACAAAGAGCCTTATCTTTGCTGGAACCTTAGATGATGCAGATTATGTTGTCTCTTTTGGTAATTCCTCGTGGAAGATTACCCATGGGAATCTTGTTATTGCATGTGGTGCTAAGTCTAGTATCCTTTATCTTTTACTTGTATTATGGTTAGTTGACCATGTTTTGGCTGTGTTCGTAGTTCTACATGTATCTCTTTGGCATCGTCGCCTTGGGCACATGTCTTTGAAAGTAATGAAAATTCTTACAAGTTTACAGTATCTTCTGCCCCTAGACTACAAGTGATTTGAATCTTGTGATAATTGATTATATGGTAGTCAGATACATAGTATGCAAGCATAAGAAGTTTGGCAAGCATTACTATGGTTCAATGCCTTGTCAATCACTAGGTGGTGCAAAGTACTTTGTCATATTCATTGATGACATAAGGTCTAGGAAGAAATTGGATGTCTTGTCTACCTTTTAGCATTGGCTTGTTCTTATTGAGAACTAGTCTAGGGATAGGTTGAAATACCTAAGGTCAGATAATGGGGGTGAGTATGTCTTAAAAGCTTTTGAGAAGTTTTGCGATGAGCATGGGGTAGTAAGTGTCAGTTGATTTCCCCCTATACCCCTCCCTAGAATGATATTGCTGAACGCATGAACAGGATGATTTAGGAGAGAGTCTGCAGTATGCTTAGCCAAGTAGGCCTGCCACATCACTTTTGGACTAGGCAGTTACTACTATTGTACATTTTGCAAATAGATAAGAGGGAAGAGAGGTGAAGAGACTAAGAGCACACATACACAAAATCAATGGAGACTTGAGAACATAGAGAGATAGGGCTGAAATCTTTTTCTTCTTCTTTCGTCTTCTTCCACACAAAAGAACTAAGTCTACAATATGACACAAGACTAATATGAAAGTACCATAACGTATGTATATATAGTCACCAAGTGTGAATCCACTAAGAAAGAAGAGGTTGCACAATAAATGAGCCATAAGCAAGGATGGACTATATGGTATAGTCTAGTTGTAGAATCATTGGTGTATCCTCATGTCAGTCACCTAACTTGCCAATGAATAATATCATGCCACATCACCAAGGCACATAGTGGATGCTAGCTCATATAGAGCTTAACATCTTAACACTCCCCCTCAAGCTCAACATGAGCTCGTAAACTCCAAGCATAGTCTTGAAGCATTGAAGCTTCTCAGCTCCCAAGGCCTTGGTGAAAATGTCAGCAACTTGTTTTTTGTGTTGACATAAACCAAGTAAATATCACTTGCTAGAACACCTACTCTTGAATGAAATGGTAATGGACATCTATGTGTTTGGTTTGTGCATGATACACTCGATTCCTAGCAATTGAATTGCTGTTAAGGTTATCACACTACTAGACGATAACTTTGTTATCCACTTGTATACCCAAATCACCAAGTAGCTTATGTAACCGAGCTACCTCACATGCTGCAATTGTAGCATCTCTATACTCTGCCTCTATAGTACTAGACAAGGTAATTATTGGCTGTTTCTTGCTACTCCAAGTCATAGCACCATTGCAAAAGGAAAACATAAAACCACTAGTAGATCTCATATTTGAAATACCATCATCCCAATTTGCATTTGTGTAACCATGCAAGTCTAATGACATACATGTAGTATAGAATAAGATATAGTCCAATGTGGACTTGACATAGCGCAATGTGTGCCACACTATATCCAAATGTGGCTTCCGTGGAAGTTGCATAAATTGACTCTCCAAACCAAATGTGTAGTTTAGGTTTGACCCGATGAACGTGATGCATAGTTACCTTGCTGCTTTTTTCTATTTCTAATTTTAGTTTTCTTTTTGAAGAAGCAATCTTTAAAAATATAGCCTTTTTTACCATAATGTTAGTATTCTCTATTATCAACAAAATTCTGTAGCCTATTAAAATTTGCAACTTGTCCTCTTTGACTCCCTCTTCCTTGGGACTGTCCTCCTCTATTTTGCTGTGTATCATAACCTTGACCACATCCACCACCTTATCCTCTCCCATGACCTCTACCTTTGCTAGTAGAGTTAAACACATGTTCAAACTTGTTTTACTTTGAGAAGAAGAGGAATCCAAGCCAAGGTTCTTGTCCTTAAGGATCGGCATAAAAATCAAGTCTACAAAATTAAGAAATATCATCCCTCATATTCATAGATGATCTGAAGCTTTTGTATTCATCTCCAAGTCCATCTAAGCATGCATGCACAACATCATTATTATAAACTACCATATTGATAGATCCAAAAGCTTCCAAAATACTCTTGATCTTCAAGGTATAATAATTAATTAATAGGTTCCCTCTTTTCACTTGGTTCAGCTTTGACTTGAGCTGTAGCTTTTTGGTCTTTGTACTTACTTCAAACAGTCTTAGCAAATTCTTCCATGCAATAGCAAGGGTTTCAGATTCCTAGAATTAGCCCATCATGCTATCTATGACACTGATAAGCAACCAATACATGACTTTACTTTGTGTCTGTTCCCAATGCTTTTTAGCCTTTAACTTTTCTGTAGTAGCATTTCATGTAGGAACTTCGGGTGCTATTATCATGTTTCCTTCAATGTAATTCCAAATACCTTTGTCCTTCAAGAAATTTGTCATCTTAAACTTCCATGCAGGATAATTATTCTTATCAAGCTTCTTATTGACAATGTAGTTGAAGTTGTGAGATATTTTGACAAAATAGAAAACCTTGCAATCTGCAAGCAAGATGATACCAAGTGTACCACAAATAAACACAAAACCTTTTTCATTGATTGCACAACATACGGAGAAGGCTCTTGATGGAAGACTTATGATTTTGGTTCTCTATGTAGATGATATATTTATTTTTTGAGAGAGCTCGTGATGAGCTGGATGCCTTGAAAACTTAGCTCAATAAGAGCTTTGAGAAGGAGGACATGGGACATGCCTTGCATATTCTTGGGATGCATATTGCACGATTGCTCTAAGGGGCTCCTTTATCTATCACAGAAGGAGCATGTATAAAAAGTCATTGCGCGATTTCATACGTAGGATGGTAAGCCTATTGGATGCCCTCTACCTTCTCATGTGAAGGTTAGTTAGACTGATTGTCCATACTCTGATGAGCAAAAGATTGAAATAGCCAAGATCCCTTGTGCATCCATCGTGGATAGTTTGATGTATGCCATGATAGCCACTTGTCCTGACATAGCATTTGCAATGGGAGTTGTGGCATGCTATATGGGTACACTTGGTAGATGGCATTGGGATGGTGTCAAGGGTATCATGACATACCTAAAGGGCATAGTAGCTATGTGCATATGTTATGGTGCCAAGATACACATAATGGGGTACACTGACTCTGATTATGTAGGACATGCAGACAGTAGGAAGTCTACCTTTGGCTATGTCTTTACCTTTGTTGGAAGTGCTATTTCTTGGATGTTCAGGGTGTAGAAATGCATGGCCCTCTCTACTACCAAGGCTAAGTATGTTGCATCCACCACTGAGGCTTGCAAGGAGACTCTCTGGTTAGTCCATCTTGGTATTATTGATGTGGTCCCTACACTACATTGGATTCTATGAGTGCTGTCTAGTTAGCCAAGAATCTTGTCTTCCATGTGAAGATGAAACATATTGAGTTGCATTACCACTTCATCAGAGAGGTCATTGAGGATAGGTATGTTAACCTTGTCAAGATCTCAACTGACCAAAACCCTGCAGATCTACGCACGAAAAGTCTCTTAGTGGAGCATTTTGATGACGTCTTTCCTCATCATGTTATACTTAAGTACATTTATAATTTGTCATGTTTTTTCTTGTTCTCTCCTCACAAGGGGAAATAGGATGAGGAAAGACGTCATGTTCTCTCCCCTAGTGTCCCTTGTAAATGTGCCAATCTATGAGGCTCCCAATGATCTCCCAAGCCTTTGATTGTGATGTTGTAGGCTGCAACACCTAGTAGCCAGGTAGGGCCTCCAAACCAATTGCAACACAAGCTCTCATCATGCCTTGATGATGATCACATCATGCATCTCTACCTCATATGATGTATGAGGTAGAGATGCATGCCTCAAAGATGACCATATCATGCATCTCTACCTCATATAATTGCTCGTAGCCCTAGCTAATTGACTGCTAGTAGAAGTCCCCCACCCCATGTTGGATGCAACTTGATAGAGTAGATGACAGACCCCTCTTTACACCAGGTGGACTACCTTGCATGGCCAAAGACAATACCGTAAAGTCCCCAAACGCCACTATGGGCAATGCTTGCAAACTCCATCCTCTGTTGCAATGCTCGACTATTCTTCTATGATGGTTTATTGAAAGCACAAAATGGATAGTATGGGAGCATGTTGTTGCAATAGAATAGAGAATATATAGATTTCGGTTGAGTAGTCAATGGAGAGAATAGGGCATGCTTTCTTGTAGCCTAGATGACTTTAACATGATTTTACGCAGTGACTTTGCACCTTGTAAATCATAAAAGATTGCATCGTGAAATGGAATTGTGGCAATTGCATGCTCTTGTATGTACTTTATGTGACATATCAAACATTGCTATGTCCATATTGGATTTGGGACTCCAAATACAACATATATTTCCCATGCACATGCACCCCAAAAGAATACTTGAACTCTCATAACATCCATTGAATCTACTTAGCATACTAGATCTAATTATTTAGTACATCGTGTTAGATTGTAGGGATATGATGAAAGCTCCCAATACCATTTGTGGTTGAAAGTAATACAGGAGCAAGATCGACTCCTTCCTACTCGCAATTTGTCAATGGCATCTAATACCATACCCAATGTAATTGTTTGCTACTCACACATATCACAAGAAGTAGCAATTTACAATTATTGGCATAGTCAATCATTTTTTAAATAAACATTGGCACCCTTGCATCTTTTTACTATTATTACTATCAAGAAGTTGTGGGGGGGCCACATGTTGTCTATAGGAGCTCCCCAAAGACGTCATGGATGAATGCCACATGGCGCGGTCCACCCTGACTGCTTCGCAGGCCACCATGTGGCGTTCCTCGAGGATGTTGAGTGTCCACCTCTCGATGCTCCTCGCTACTGGGAATGTGTGCCACCTCCTTGAACTGTACGTGTGGCTACTCGATTTGTGTGTTGACCTTAGTCCTCCTGAGTCCTCACACGACTAAGAAAGAATATAATATAAGTGTGTGTGTGTGGGTAGATTGGTGTTTGCTTATATGCATTTATATTTTCATATGTTTATATTAGATGCAATAAAAAAATATATATTTCTCCATTTTTATATAATAATATTTTAATATAATGTTAAAAGTGTATTCATGCTCTAAATTAGAAGTGTGTTTGAATGGAAACTTAACTATACATTTATATTTATTACATGGAAACAATGTTTATTAAATATATACTCTCTCATCATTTATTCAATGTATTCTCTCTCTCTCATCATGAGTATTGTGTTGGTGCATATCAATACTTTAATCAATGCATGCATATTGACGTATGCATAATGCTTTAATGATGTATTTTTTCAAGGGGTGTGTGTATACTTCTAAGGATGTTTAATAAAGGGCCATGTTTATTAATGCTTCTCTCTTTCTCTCTCTCTCTCTCTCTCTCTCATGAGTAGTGTATGGGTGTAAGTATTAAAGGGGTGTGCATATACTTTTAAGGATGTTTATTAAAGGGCCATGTTTATTAATGCTTCTCTCTCTCATGAGTAGTGCATGGGTGCATATTAAAGCTTTAATCTATGTGTCAATGTTAATGTGTGCATAGATATCTATCTTGATTTTTTATTTGATGTATGTGTGTATATTGATGCATGCTTAAATACATTAATATTTTCATGTTATTAGTGATGTCCATATAGATATATATTTTCTATACGTTTATGCTACACGTGCACGCACACACACACGCACACACACACACACACACACACACACACACACACACACACACACACACACACACACACACACACACACACACACACACACACACACACACACACACACACACACACACACACACACACACACACACACACACACACACACACACACACACACACACACACACACACACACACACACACACACACACACACACACACACACACACACACACACACACACACACACACACACACACACACACACACACACACACACACACACACACTTAATGTATGTGTGTATATTGATTCATGCTTAAATATATTAATGTATTTTTATGTTATTGGTGATGTCTATTAGAAGTGTGTATGTATATAAAATTAAATGTGTGCATACAAACTTTAGTGTGTTTTAAGTGACTCTCTTCCTCTCTCAAGATGTATCTTGAGGGTTAACATTATGTTTCTAAAAATTCAAGTGAAAATATCATGGTTGCAAGTATATGTTTTAACATTGCTCTTCATGCGACTTGCACTTGATTCTTACTATTGTTCTTTTGAGTTTACATGTATCTTACTATTTTATAGTGTACATTTTGCACAACATGGAGCATGCTGTCATCTAGTGTGAGAGAAAATGGCTTACTTTTTAGGTTCATGGATCAATGTACCATCACATAGGTTCCCTATTGCCAAGTGAGAATGGAGGTCAAATGCCAAAGTTTGCACAACTTTATATTTATGATACCAAACATGAGTTATCAAATCACATGGGTTTGTTGTTTGGGCTTAATAGAGGGGCTTTAAAAAATGATGCATGACACAATCTTTATGCTCAAATATTTAGAGCAATGGGTGCCAATTTGCAAGCCAATCCTTCTATTGAAATAAGAATAACAATATTTGAGAATTGATGTACTTCTAGACAGTATTATGTCCCAATAAAGAGTAAAGTTGCATCAATTATGTTGGGACAAGGTGATAATGATACTCTTCAATATTGTGGAATTCAGGTTTGCATTAGGCAAGGGCATTTGATTACTATGTCTAACTTGTATAAGGCCTATATGTCTTTATTGTATGTACTTCTCTTTCCAAATGGAGAGGATGGATGGCATATTCGAGTTCCTTATAACTATGTGAATCCTCATGTAGATATTAAAAGTCTTACAAACAAAGGTTGTGTTACTCAATTGCATTACTATGGTTATTGACTTCAAATTCATGATGACACCAAAGCATGACTCTTGTGCGATGGTTGCTTGCTATAGCAATACATTGTTGATGCTTATTATAGTATTGAGAATTGCAAATTAGCTTGGTGTCATCGTAATTAAGTAACTTTGTGAATTGAACTTTACAAGGGATTTGTTGATATGATAAATGTAATGGATGGAAATGATAATAGCATTAATGGAGTTGATGTGGGCAAGAGAATAGTGTTACCATCCTTGTTCACATGTGGACTTGGGTTCATATACCAATTGTATCAAGAGGCTACGGTAATTGTATGTAGTAAAGGGAAACCTTATTTATTTATGACCAATGCAATCGTAAGTGGCAAGAAATTATAGATGCTTTGTTGCCTCTACAATCTACATATGATCGACCAGATTTGACAGTACAAGTTTTACATGAGAAACATAGGGACATGATGAAAACATTAATCAAGAAGGAACTATTTGGGAAAGTTGCTGGGTATGTATCTGTTATAGAATTTCAAAAGAAGGGCTTGCCTCATTCACACATATTGTTGATATTCGAACCATGATTTAAGCCCTTGGAACTGCAACATTATGATAGATTTGTATGTGCAGGGTTCCTGATAAGTAGAGATTTCCATCTTTATGTGAGACTATTACTAGATATAATATGCATGGTCCATGTGGAGAATTCAATGCAAAAAGTCCTTGCATGATCGATGGTAGATGTATAAAGGGCTATCCAAAGAAGTTCATGTGTGAAACTACAATTGATAAGAGTGGTAATCCTGTGTATAGGTGATGAAATGATGGGAGGAAGCATAATGTGAAGGGTAACAACTTAGACAATCGATGGATAGTGCCCTACAATCCTTACTTAAGTTCCAGGTACAACACTCATATAAATGTAGAGGTATGCTCAACAATTGTTGCAGTAAAGTATTTGTATACGTACATTTACAAGGGCCATGATTGTGCAACTATTAGATTTACCAGCATGCATGCTTTAACATCTAGTAGTAATGATAGGATGGATATTGATGAAATTGAGAGGTACTTCGATGCATGATATGATTTTTCTTCTAAAGTGTGTTGGCGGATATTTGAATATAAACTTCAGGATGAGAAACATGATATTCAATGATTGTAGATACATTTTCCTAGAGAAAATAATGTTGCTTTTCGTGACATTGATAACATTGAAGATGTGATATAGAAGGAAAATGCAAAAAAAAAAAAAAAAAAAAAAACTACCTCTTATAGAGTGGTTCACTTGCAATCTCCTACATCCTAAGGCTAACACCACTTTATATCAAGACTTTCCGATGTATTGGGTTTGGAATGTGAAAAAAAGGGTAGACAAAGAGAAAGCAAGGAAATACATGTGGAAGAATATATTTTGTGGCTCCTACATGTGGAGAGAAATATTGCTTACGTTTGCTTCTCATTGAATGTAGGGGATGCACTTCCTTTGAGGCATTGTGTATGGTTGACAATGTTCTCTATGCCACATTTAAAGAGGCTTGCATGGCCAAGCGCTTATTAGAGACTTATGATAACTGGGAATTGCGTTTGCATGAGGTTGCATTAATGCAAACAAGTGCACAATTGAGAATTTTGTTTGTGAGTATTTTGGTGTTTTGTTCACATTCCCAAGCTGGTGTACTTTGGAAAGAGTCCTTGGAACCATTAACAGAGGATATACTACATCGATTGTCTTTACAAAATCGCCAATTAGTTTGCCTGCAAGATGTCACTAGTAATGAAGCTTTGAAGCATACTGAAGGGCTTTTGCGTGAACATGGTTGTACTTTAACTGACTATCATGGACTACCTGATCTAAGAATATATGTCCATTCAAATCCTTATATCCTTGATGAACAAATTTATGATAGAGTTGAAGAAGAGAGAAAATTCTCACATATGGAAGCTATGCTCAATGCTAGACAAATAGATTCCTTCTTGGCAATAATGGATGCTATTGAGATTGGTTCATGCATAACTTTTTCCTTGAATGGGTCAAAAGGTTCAAAAAAAATATTTTTGTAAAAATGTATGCTTGCAAGGCTCTGTAGTCAAGGTCACATTGCCATAACTACATCATTGTCAGGTATTGCAGCCTTATGTCACGCAACCCATTCAAAATTCAAAACACTATTGCAAGCAGGCAACAACTCTATGTGCAATATACTTGTTCAAAATAACCTTGCAACATTGCTAAGAGAAATAAGTCTTATTTCGTGGGATGAAGCTCCAATGATACATTGTTATAATTTTGAAGCATTTGACATAACTCTCAAGGATATTATGCATTGTGATAAGCCATTTGGTGGTAAGGTTGTTTTGCCGGGTGGATATTTTGGGCAAGTATTGCCTATTGTGATTAAGGGGGGTAACCATGAGGATATTGTTGGTGCTTTGTGTTGCTCCATTTTGTGGCAACATATCAAGGTGTTAAAACTTACACAAAATATGTGAGTGACTATGAATGAGGACCATTTTATTGCATGGTTGCAAGGTATTGTGGATGAAAAAGATTATTACATGGTAATAATTTGTTATAGATTCCATCTACAATGATATAAAAGGGAGGATCGATGCAAGACTTAATACAATTTGTCTATCAAAATGTGCATTGCATACATGATTATTAATCATTCTTTAGTGAGCGTGCCATTCTTACACCTCGAATTAATGATGTGAAAATTTTGAATAACCATGCATTGCAATTGATGTCGGGTAATGATGGATTTACAAATGGATATTTCCATTTGTATATAGAAATTATCTATTTTGGATATGTCCAATGCTATTATGTTAGAAAAACAGAAGAAGATTATTTCATATCCTGCTCCCACACTAGACGTATACCAAATGACTAGACCAAGTGGGAGTTCCAGGATTTGTTGTGTTTCATTATTTTGCATCAGTTCCATACAAACTTTGTTGATTGCTCTACTAATGTTAAAGTTGATTGTGCTATGCCCCCATGCAGTACGTAAGTTTTTTTGAATTGTTTTATTTCATAGTACTTACTCACTTTCTTCATAAATATTTTGCTTTCATTTTTGGGTGTTGCAACATAGTTTGGGAGAGGGAATGCCATAGCTTCACCATTGCATGTTCCACATGCTACATCCACTTTGAATAACTCTATTCAGAAAAGAAGGCTTTCTTTTCAATGAATGATTTAGAACATTATATGCTTTCTTCCATATTTTGCTTCTGTTATGATTGGGATACTACAATTACATTTCAAAATCACTTTTCTTTCATTCATCTTTTTGTATTTGCATGATTTAAATAAACCATGTTAGATTACTTTTCTTTCTTTTGTATTTTTGAAAATCATGTTATTGTTTTGATAGTTGATATGGAAGTGCAATAAATAAACAATGGTTTTAGGGTCTCATGCTTTGTTTTTTAGATTTTTGAGTTAGTCCCCATCTCTCTCAAGTTTGGCATGAAGCGCTGGGAGGAAACTAGGCGTGGAGCACCTAGTTTGCATTTATAGGGCAATCATGAATGCATTTTGCAAAAAGTGTATCATCGACATTTAATTTATTCTCATTATATTATTTATTTCTTTGATGATTTTTATTCTAGTTAGTGTCTCTCATTCTTTTCATATTATGGATCTCTTTGATGATTTTCTTCTAGTTGATGTCTCTCATTCAATAATTTCCATTGGTTACCTGTCTAACTACCATTTCTCCACTCAATATTCTTTTAAATTAAAATGATATGAAGGTGTATTGCATAATATACCTTTGAGAGCTCAAAGGGCAATAAACTCTTACTTTGCAAACACTAATTTCAATGTTAATAGTATAAATTTAGAAAGTGAAATACTCACAAAGAGAGCTAGAATGCTCCTACTTTACTTAAAGACATTGATCGACCTCAAAGCTTGGTGCCCTTCCAATATTTCTTAAATTTGATGAAGAGTTGGCCTTGGAAACTATGATTGAGACCAACACTACTAGTCTTGCTTCCAAGCTTGCAATTTAGGTAGATTTGGTTTTGGGCACTTATAATTGATCAAATAGTAGGTTAGCTTGCAAACCCTAAGACCTTAATCAACTAGAAATTGGTACCCAAAACCAAAAGGAGAAAATGTTCCAATCCTTTTCCGATGTTTCCTCCCTAACTCTATCTTGAAATCCTCCCACAATGCAAGGCATTTGTTGTGACAAACCATCTATAGCTCACCTTTTAATGCATTTTGTGCAACAAAATTATCAACATCAATTTGTTTGCAAAAAGTGTTAACCAAGTGCTCCAATGCTAAGATCTTGAAGGAAATGAATAGACATTTCTTGTATATGGAGATATTGGAGAAGAAAATTAAGGAAACTAGCAATAGAGGGAGAGTGTGGTTTTTTGTGCTCCAAAGTTGCCATATTGAATATCTAAGCACATACGAAGAGAGTGACTACTACCCTAACCCATGCTCATGATGTACCTTCAATCTTCATGGATAAAAGCCTCAAAAGCAACATAAGTGCTCATTGAAATGGTAAGAAAAATGGGGCATGGTAGAGAGAGAGAGAGAGAGAGAGAGAGAGAGAGAGAGAGAGAGAGAGAGAGAGAGAGAGAGAGAGAGAGAGAGAGAGAGAGAGAGAGAGAGAGAGAGAGAGAGAGAGAGAGAGAGAGAGAGAGAGGGTGTGTGTGTGTGTGTGTGTGCACAAGTATAAAGCTCCTATATGCAATTAGTTCACATGCAAAGGTTGCCATTCCACTAATTTATAAGCGCCTATCCAAACTATGGCAACCTCATGAAGTAAGGTTTTAAAACTACTCTTGTTGAGAGTTTTATATTTAATATTAAAAACTTCAATGTTTCTAAGGCTTTAAGTTGATGCTTTGGACTTGCCCTTTTTCACCATAGCTTGCCCATTGCATGTCTAGCATCCATGCCCTTCATTATCAATGCAATGATCACCATGCCTAGAGCTAGGGGTACCAATAATAACAATTTAGAAAAAAACTGCTTGAAGGTTATTTAACATATTAGAAGTTTTTTCACATTTACATTTTGGTTGCGAACCCCTTCTTGAAAACATCATAAGAAACCTTAGATTGCACTCAATTAGGATCCAACATGGCATATCAAAAGGTATCTATACAATGAAAATAAATGCACCACCCCCAATGAGTATCATGCAATGCCTAAAACCTATGGTATATTGAGCCTAATTGAACCACTACCAAAGTTCCCTTACTAAGAAACATACATGTAAGACTATAATAATTGAGGTAACTTTGGTAAGCCAGCCTTCTCCATCCATTTCACAACAATTGGTGCTTGCATAGTTTTGAACATCACCAAATAGTGCAGTGAAATTTTACCTTCTATCTTCCTTTCCTTATGTTCCAATCTCTCATCAAACACCAAAATTTCATAAAGTTTCTAAATCTCTAGTTACATATCAATGACATCCTCAAGCCCATCAATGTAGAAAGGCCTAGAAGGCACATCAAAGGCATTATGAATCTTTCAATGATAAGGTAGTTTAAACATGTACACCACCTCATTGATCTTTTGCATCACTTGAAAAGGCACGTAGTACCTTGTACTTGTTGAGAATCAGCAATCACACTCAAACAGCCTCTTTGTATGGAGTCTCAGGGTCAAGGACATGCAGGCTAACTTATCCCATATGCACAATGGTGCCTACTGCAGTTTCCTACTTTCCTATAAAGCATTGTACTTGCTTCCTTTCTTAATGCAATGATTGTACTCTTTTCTTTTCAGTGAAGTGTCAATGTCATTGTCCACATACACAAGATTGTGTTTATGAGTCCAAGTCTCAATCTTGGAACCTAATTCACTTGTGTAACAAACAGTGTCCTTGTCTTCTCCATCATGAGTCCACACTTCTCATTTCATCCTCCATAGCTTCCGTGTTTTGCCATGCTCTAGATCCCGCATTTCTCACATGGTATCAGAGCCCAGTTGGGCATGGCATTGCTTGTCTAGCCTCTCTTGATTCCTTTCAACCTCAGTCTAGCTCAATGTCAGCTCATGACCTCATCTCCCAACTCTACTCTCACTGAAGCTTCCATGGCAGCCATAGCCAGCAGCACCCTGTCAGATTGAACTGCTTATATCTCACTCCACAGGTCAAATCTCTTGGAGCTTCCTTCTGGAAAAGTATTCTCCAACTCACAAAGCTTCCCTGTCTCACATCAATCCAGGACATTGGACCATCTGGAGCTCAGCATTGTGAAAATCCCCAATCTCTGCTCTGTGTCTGCCATAGCTAGACAGGACCTACCTTGCTTGGAGCTTCCATAACTCTTCAACCAGGCCATTTCAGCCCACGATTTCTTCTGGAGAGTTGTTCCTCTACTCAAGGCGCTTCATCCTGGCACGATAATCGATGACATTACTGCTCCCTAGCGTCAGCATTGCGCAAATCGCGGAATCCTGTCAGAAATACGCCTGCTGCTGTTCGACGTGCCTGCGTGCTGCATACTGACCACGATGTTGATGATCATGATAGGGCTTTTGTAGCCCATGAAATCAGCTTCCTAGGCATATAAAAATTTTTGAAAATGATCCACTGTAGCTCCTGCAATCAGCAAAAAACCAGGCCCCTGTCTCAGAAACCCTAATTCCACCATAGCCAAAGCTTCAAAATCTTGACATTTTTTCACTGTTTCTCTCACTGAAGTTATCAACAGTGATTTTAATCACTGAGCAATACTCTCTGAAGTTCATTAAAGTACTGTCACTCAGATCTGAAGGCATCAGCATCAAATCAAGAAGGGGAAGATCACTTGGATTTTAAAAGAGTAAAAGACTTTTGCAGATCTGGTATTCATTGACACTCAGTTAGTGCTTTTTAGCACTTGTGTCTCTCAATCAATTCTTCTGTTGCTCAAATCTAATAAGTCTGAAGTTGATTTGCTACTGTTCCCGAAAATCTAACATGGGCAAAGACTCTCCAAATGCTCGATTCAAAGGAGTCGGGTTCCACACTTGGCAAACCCGCATCAAGCTCATCCTGATGAAGAAGGGTCTCTGGGCCATCACAAATGGCAAAGAGAAGAAACCTCGGGACGCGGACCTTGCAACTACTTGGCAAAAGAATGATGACAGAGCCCAGGCCATTATCAAATTGGAGCTAGATGACAGTTATATCCATCATGTGGATAATTGTGAGACCTCACAGGATACATGGAAAAGACTTGACACCCTGTTCGGTGCACAATCTAAATCATCAAAGTATGGTCTCCTGATTGAGTTCTTCAGGCTTGAAATGAAGTCCAGCACATCACTTGCCACACATCTCAATTACATGGAAGGACTCCTAACCCAACTTGCAGGAATAAACATTAAAATGGATGAAGATGTTTGCATCGGCGTTCTACTTAAGAGCTTGCCTCCTGAATATAATAATGTATCAACAACTTTAATCAACATGCCAAATCCTGAACTTGTTGATATCCAGGCATCACTGTTAGAAGAAGAAAAGAAGCTAAAAACTAAAGAAGAACCAAGTACCTCTAGAGATGAGCATGCATTATATGTTGGCAACAGGTACAAAGGCAAGAAAGATCAGCTCTTTTGTGACTTCTGCAAAAGGACCGGACACACCGAGAAGTTCTGCCACGCAAGAAAGAGATCCCAAAAGGCCTATCTAGTCGCAGTCAAAGAAGAAGAAGAAAATGAAGCAAAGGAAGAAGAAAATGAAGACCACCAGGATCGGAAGGACAAGACTCATCAGTCCTTGTACTCTCATAATTCTGATAGGCTATTTTAAAAAGCCTTGTATTTCCTTTCCCTAATGCTTCCTGCCATAAGCTTTGTAAACTCCTTATGTAACTTGGCATTACAGTCCCTGTACACTTTGTGAGGCCCCTGTTACAGCCTCTGGATGTCCACCATGTTTATGGTACCCACACTTAGCTTTTTCTGCAACAGCCTCTGGTGTTTTGCCATGTCTGTGGTATGCCCACACTTTGCAGGTGGTTCTCATTACAGCCTCTACACACTTTGTGCCTTTCCTAGTTGTGATTGAGGAGGGGTGTTGAGAATCAGCAATCACACTCAAACAACCTCTTTGTATGGAGTCTCAGGGTCAAGGACATGCAGGCTAACTTATCCCATATGCACAATGGTGCCTACTGCAGTTTCCTACTTTCCTATAAAGCATTGTACTTGCTTCCTTTCTTAATGCAATGATTGTACTCTTTTCTTTTCAGTGAAGTGTCAATGTCATTGTCCACATACACAAGATTGTGTTTATGAGTCCAAGTCTCAATCTTGGAACCTAATTCACTTGTGTAACAAACAGTGTCCTTGTCTTCTCCATCATGAGTCCACACTTCTCATTTCATCCTCCATAGCTTCCGTGTTTTGCCATGCTCTAGATCCCGCATTTCTCACAGTACTGAGCTTAGGGAAAAGACACTTACCTTTCATTTTCTTCAATTTGGCCTTTTGAAAGTGTAATAAGACCTAATCACCCTCTCCAAATGCCAAAGCTCTTACTTGATGGCCACCTACTTTCTTTTGCTTTGCTGAAGTTTTTTGGAGAGTAATCTCACTTGAACATACACTTCATCCATGTTTTACACACATAATCTCACTTGAACATACACTTCACCCATGTTTTGCACTCATGCACACACATGCACGCACGTGTGTGTCTTAGAGATCTCATTTTTTGTTTGCAAAGTGGGTGAGACATTTTTCCCCTCCATAATCTCAAAGGTGACTTGCAGTAAAATTGCTAAGTCATTAGACCATCAATTAAGCCAGCCAACCCATTCACACAAAGGATTAAACCAAAGCCATAGGCCTCTTGGCCCAAAGCTACGTGCCTCTCGACCGTAGGCCTTTGTCCCAATAGGCCACCCCAAGCACTCGAGCAGCTTAGGTAGGCACTTGGCTAGGCCCTAAGGCCCTCAATTCAACTAGGGCCACTAGGCCCCTTGGCCTAACCTTTTGATCCTTAGCTACTACTTTTCCTTGGCCACACCCATTCAACACTTGATCTAATGAGGAACACAAGGCCATTGTCTCATGGCATTTTGGCCACCTTGCAACAATGGCTTGCTAGTTGAGGCCGGTTACACACTCGGAAAAAGTGCTTGGCCACCCTGAAAAGTGTTCTGCATATTTGTTTACACATTGGGCACCCATTTTTTTGACAAGTTTGAAGTGGTTGGCCCAGTGGATAGATGTTAACTCTATGTGTAGGGATTTGTCACAAGTTCAATACTTGACAGCAAACTTGCACTTTTTTAAATAAACGCTATTTCCCTCTTTCACTTGGGCATGTGCTTCACGCTTGAGCGGGGAAGATTGCCTGCCTAGATCTGTTATTTGTGTGAGTTTTGCATATCCAATCTTTTGCTGACATGTAGCTTGAACACCCCTTCATTTCACGAGCTAAAATGACTATCCAAGTTGGTGTGTAATGGGCCTTTAAGTCCTCGGCTAGCTTGTTAAGGATTTTCAACCATTATAACCATCCCTGCAAATCCACTTGGCCCTTAGCTTACACAGCCTCGACCCATACAGCCTTTGACTTCTCCATCCTTGGAGGGCCAAACTATACCCATGACCTGTATGGGATCTGATAGGGGATCTCCCAAGTATTGGGTCTCTATGGTAACGTTGGGCCAAATACTTCGTGAGATTGGAGGATAAATTGTAAATATGGCAAAAGCCTCACTAACAATCACTTCCTATAAGATACATGTACATACATGAATAGTTAATGCTAATAGTTTATGGAAGAGGTGCTGATGGTGGGTACTCTCCATGAGCAATCATTGGTAGTGTCATTGAAGGAGTTGCATGGAGCATGGGTAATGGATTTAGGGCCATTGATGTTGATAGGTTTTCCAATGGAGATTGAATCTTCAAGATGACTTGCAAGCCAACCTAAGGGATTCTCTCTACCTACTTGTGTAGTGAAGGTGCATATGCAAGTTCAATTGAAATATGGGTGGAAATTTGGGCAAGCTTGAAGTTGTTCCACGCTTGAGGACCTAGTTGATGTAACTTTCATTGTGTGTGGTGCAATTTCTAGGTAGACCTCAAGTGTTATCCCACACTTGAGGAACCAAGTGATGTGAATTTTACTTTGTGGTGCAATTCCTAGGGTGATAGGTCATGTAACCACCAATCCCAAGTTTTCCTACCCTTGATATGCCCTAAGATTATGACATAAGGGAAAATAGGGGCCAGAGGGCTTAGAGATGGAGCCAGCCGACCAAAGCCATCAAAACTATCCAACTTAAGGACCCCTAAGTGGAGTGAATGTGCATAAATC
This sequence comes from Lygodium microphyllum, assembly GCF_053477565.2. Lineage (NCBI taxonomy): Eukaryota > Viridiplantae > Streptophyta > Polypodiopsida > Schizaeales > Lygodiaceae > Lygodium > Lygodium microphyllum. The sequence goes on from NC_141154.1 coordinate 122,556,696, forward strand.
TACCTAAGGGAGAGCCTTTTCTCTATTTTTCCTCTCCCTCTTTTTTTTTTGGAGGTAAATAAGTACAAGGTGAATACTTCTCTTCCATGACTCCTACAATTGAATGGATGACTCCACATAAAGTGGATAACAATAACATGCAAAGAAGTTGTCCACCATATCTACAAACAATGTTGTACAATGATGATGGAAGTAATAAAGCCCATAAGTGAAGTTATACCATAGAAACTCAATCAATAGATATAAAATACAATGGGAGTACACTATCCTCATAGAGTATAGGTGCCTATATGATAGCTTTACAAGTCTAGGTGAAGGTAATTGTAGGTTGTGATGAATGAGAGGTCTAGAAAATTGGTAAATTTCCTAAGAAACTTGTTAAAAGATGGCAACTTGAGATTATTGGGTTGAAATAAGTGGATTTTACCTATTAACAATATATGCAAAATTGGGATCTTCAAGAAGTTGTATTGTCCATGCTATTGCTTACCATAGTTCCTAATATCATACATTTTGGGATAAGGACAATAGAGTACATTGGCCTGATCTTGTGGTTGTGAGTGGTAGAAGGCAAACCATGGAAGCTCATTTATCTCCAAGACAATGTATTGCCACTCTTGCTGGCACTTTAAGGACTTGGTTGTGAAGCTACCATCTATTCTATGGGCATATCAAACATATTATAAAGTTCCATCAAACTATCTTCCTTCAAGTTTGGTTATCATGACACCTTTGGAGTTTCTAGTTCCAAATATGAGGCTAATGGAACACCAACTCCTCCCTAAAATATTCTCTTTCATTCCAAATGGAGTTGGGAAAGTTGGATGAATGGTGTTTTAAGAGATTCTATCTCTTACCCGGATTGCAACTTAAGAAAAAGAAGATAACAAAAATATTGTCCAAAAGGAGGACTTATTGAACATGGCCAAACCACACTAATGTTAAATATTAGAATTGAGAAGCTATTGGGAAAACTTAGATTCCATTGGAGTGCACCATTTTTAGTATTCTAGTATACTAATTCTAGTGCTTTTGATATTATAGATCTAGAAGCATCATGTATTCCTTCATTCACATATTTTATGACTATGTAAGTTTGAGTTTTAAGTTCCAATATATTGTGCATTTAGTATTCTAATCAATACATGAGTTCATGGTCCTTTGTTTATTTTTGTTACTATATTTTGTTCTCTACTATTCAACATTTAGTGAAATAAAGTATAAACTATTCTACACATTGTGTTGTGTGTAAGTGTGTGTGAGTCTGCACATGTGATTACATTGATGTCTCAAAGTAGGAGGATGTTCCAAAGCAATTGACATACCCATTGGATCCACTCCTTTCTATCTAGTTCTATATGTGTAAAATATATAACATATCCATCAACAGCTCACTTTGTAGAGCTTGAGATCTAAAATTATGTTTTATTTTTAAGATTATGATTTTTAAAATATCTTTACTTAATTGTAGGCTTAGAGTCATGAAATGCATGGCACATTGGATAAGAGCTAGGTTGAGATCTACAATTATGTTTTATTTTTTAAGATTTATGATTTTTAAAATATCTTTATTTAATTGTAGGCTTAGAATCATGGAATGCATGCCACACTGGATAAGAGCTAGGTTTGGAATATGAATGTGGATTCAAAATGGATATGCATGTGGCCTAAGTTTGTTCACTTAACAAGAGTGACACTTTGAGTGGCAACTTGAGTGAGGATAACACCAAGGTCCAGAAAACACATTGACATACACCAAATTATATATATATATATATATATATATATATATATATATATAGAGAGAGAGAGAGAGAGAGAATGCATGCACACCATCACACGCATCCACACCAGCATGTACAACCATTTACAATTCACATGTACTAACACACAATTATATATTTATTCACACAAAACATGTACATTCATTCATACATATCCACACACAGTACACACCCTCCCTTGCACACATACAAATGTGAATGCACTCATGCGCACACATGTGCATACATGCTTACATTTATTTGTGCATCCAAGGCACTTTATTTAAGATCAAGAATGGAAATATTGCAACAAAAGGAGTTAGCAAATTTACTTCTTATAGGTCCTAAATCAGAAAGGAAGCATATGTATCTAACATGATACTTTTTGTATAGAAAGGATTGATTTAAGAAATGTGCATGTAGTATATCCTTTTGACCCATGAGTTTTTTCATTTTTTATCCTAATCAATCCTCTAAAGACTTGTTGATAAGCTTACTAGGCTACCTCCTAGATTGTATAAGGTTATGACCAACCTTCAACCTAAGGTCAAGATATAATAATGATTATACTTGGCTTTATCAAGTTTGGGAGATGCAAAGGGAATAAGTTAAAAATTCTAGTTCTTGCATGGTAATCACATATATCTAATTTTGTAATGTTAAGAGAACACTTCTAAATATGTGCTCATATGGACACACTCTTGTACCCATGTTTATATGTTTAGGACCGATTTCTTTGCTATTCATTTTGATTATGTAGAGCGTGCATAGGGGCTTTAATAATCACATGTAGAAAAGACAAATGGAAAGATCGTTGAAGGGAGAAGCAAGTTAGAAAATAGTTAGTAGATTGTAACATGTATATGACCTAAGGTTCAGTACTTTATAATTAATGTTAGGTTTAAAAACCTCGCAAGCAAAAAATATATGAAAAGGAAGAGGTTGGAGTACACCTATATGCTAATATAAGGTTCTAAAACCATAACAAAACATCATATCAATATACGTAGGGCCACTCCTTTTTCTAAGGAGGAGGTTTTGGTAGTTTTCAAAGCTTTGAAGAAAGAGGACTTACTTTTTAAAGAAGTCTATAAGCTTTTGGTCCAAAATAGCTTTGCTATGTAGCATCCCCACTAAAAATATTTATTAAAGTCTTGGAAAGCCAATATCTATCTCATTTCAAAATACTTTAAACTTACAAACTCATAGAGATATATTTTCACATTGAAAAGCTAAAGGGTCATTATCTAAGGAACATGATTATATCTCCCTCTTTGGTACAAGAAGAGACAAGACACCCTCTACATTTATCTATAGCCTCTTCATTTTGGTCGATGGCTAAACCAAAAAGCCAACCACTTAAGGCAAAGGTAGATCGACTCCTCTTTGGGTATGCCTTTCAAGGTTTACACCTCTTCCAATGTGCTTCTCTCATCTCTCCTAATTTCGTTCTTTACCTTCTCCATTTTTTACCATTGTTCTTTCTCATCTTGTTCATGTTTGGGTGCAAACCCATTTGTATAGCAACTTCTAAGATATGCAAAAACTTAAGGATTGTATAGGGCATTCTAAGATTTTATCTCATAAAGGATACAATGGCAAAATTGTGATCACTTTTGCTAATGTAAAATTACATCCTTCCATTGTTTTGTTCCTAAGATCATATACTCACATTTAGATGTAATAACCTAAAAATTGATAGAATAGGGATATTCATATGTAGTACTTTAATGTTTTCTTTCATATCTACCCTAAAAAAATTCTAGCATGCTAGCCATCATTAACTACTTTTTCTTCTCCCTCACTTCATGCTGAACACCCTTTCCCACCTCTCTTACCTCTTCCTTTTTAAGAGAGCAAGAAAATCTTCACCCCTATATATTCACTCCACCTTGTTCGATAGGCACATGTTTGATCTCATTGCTTACTATATCAGGATGCATGATGCTACATCATTCAGAGAGTGCTAATATACTATTTTCCTAAGTCTCATATTGTGCAAACTGGATGAGAATTGCATGTGTGGTGAATTAAAGAAAATTTTGACAAGATGGATGTTGATGCTTTGACTATGTCATGGTGCACAGACTTGTGTAGATGTATTCTATAACAACTCAATTATCATGCCTAAAGTGTGGAAAATTGCTTCATATTTGGATGGTTGAGTTTCCAGTGCAATCTTACCCCATGAGTTGGTATGATTATACGTCGTATTTCTTGACTAGTCTTAGCACCAAATCACATGTCATGGGGATAGAAAAATCAGTGTAGTGTTACAAGGAGTTAAATATTAATAAAATGCTATGGATTAAATTGTAAACAAGAGCCAAAGTTTAGCTATGGTGCATGTTTGGGTGCTTGCTCCACATATGTACAAATAAACATAGACATCCACACAAGCACACCTACGTGCACATCTGCACACACATGCACAAATTAAGACCTAGGATTGTAGCCAATATATACACAAATTTACATTTGAGGAATGCAAATATATGCATGCATGCATGGTATTCTTGGCATTAAAGTTATTCCATGACTTGATATGCTTTCGAGCTTCAAGCTAACTGCTTAGGAGTTTCTCGAAAAAGGGTTTTTAAATCTAGTTTCCTAAGTTCATCCACCATGAAATGGCTCTTGACGTGCACACGGTTATTATCATTGTTGGATGAAGTACACTATATATTCTAATCATTGAAGAATGCATGGGGGATTATGTGATTGGATCTAGCTCTGATCATCTATGCGGATGTAGCTAGGAATGTTTTGTAGAAGTGATTCGGTAAGTAATGTTCCTCAACATGTGAAATTGACACAAAATTGGGCTTCTGAAGCTCATAGTAAGCATGAGCTGTAGGTGATTTTGATCGATAATTCACCCCTTTCGTTCTTGAGCTAGATACATAGGGTACATGGTACTACAATTACAGAGTGTACACATGTACACCGTGAAATAGGCTCACAACAAATAGTTATGTTCACAAGACCATTCACACGCAGACATGCACGCATTGAAACTAAGACTTGTCATGCATCCCGAACAAATATGCCACTATGGGCAATAGAGTGTAGCATATGCTTGATTGCCACGATTGTTTGATTCGACAAGGAAGATGCAATATGGTTTCTATAAGAAGTGGCTCATGAGGAGGTCACAAGAAAACTTAGTGTTGGAACCTTGTTAATGAAAATCTCACAACAATAGTGGTGGTAACCTTTCCATAGGAAAAAAAGGCGCCATGCTATATATAATACACGATTGTCGGTCGGTCGGTCGGTGGGTCCGCCACGTCAATGCATAGATGATGCCCGCCGCCAGCATTCGTACTCATCGAAGCGGCAATCTATAGTGAAACCGTCGCCTACACAAACCCCACGCACTCCCTCTCATTCACTCTTCTTCATCACCGCACTCCTCACTCCTCACTCCCCCCTTACCAAAGCTTGTATGCCTATCCCTCCTCCACCACTTCCATCTCTCATGAAGCCCTTCTAAGTCTAGAATAACCCCATTCAATCACCATTCTTGTCCCTCCCCAATCTTCCTCACCAAAGCTCCTACTCCTATCCCCTTATCACTAGTCTCCTAGTGCTATACCTCTCTCCTAGAGCCCTTATAAGAGAAGCTCCTATAGCTATCTCTCGCTCTCACAAAGACCTCGACTAACTTGCAAGCTAATTCGCAATGACATTCAACAAATTGTAGACTCATAATAACCGATTATCTTTGCATCCACCTCTCTACTTCTCACAAGTGGATATCTTTATAAGGCAATCTCCTTACGAAATGGCAAATTTTCCTCCTCCCTATAAACTGGGTGATTGGAGCACTCGTTACTATCTAAGGCAAAAGACAGCTCCTATTTCTAACAAGTAAAATGTCTTCTTTGTCTTCTAATCAAGTACACTTATCATGGTGTGAAGGGGATGATAGCCGATGGTCCCCCCTGACACCTGCAACACATCAATGCTTTTTGGTCCTTACTAAGTAGGGTTTGTAGGTATTATGATCACTTGTTCACTATGAAATTTGCAATTTGTTGGGAAAATTATAATCTTATTTCATTATCGTAATAAGATTTATCTTGCCACATGTTTCCAATGTACTTTCCTATTGTGAATGGTGGTTCATAACTATCTAACTTGTATTTCTTTTCACTTTTACTCTTTGGACCATTTTCAAAATGATGCTCTAAATAATTTGCAATAATTGTAGTGTAATCTACATTGTTTACTTGCCACTTTGTGGTTAAGAAGAAACATACTTGTTAACTAGTCTCAACGATGGAGCTTATTGATAACACACACACACACACATGTGCATATTTTTCTTATACATTTAATCTTAGCCTAGTGTAAAATATTAGCTACCTAATAGAATAAAGAAGGACTATAGAAATATGTTTTAAAAATGCTTAAATAAACAAATCAATTGAGAGAGCAAGAGAGAGAGAGAGAGAGAGAGTCTTGGATGAACTCTGGGACCTAATGAAAGATGCTAGCTACCTCATAATGGGATATACATAGAATTGTGGCACTTCCAAAAGATAATGTTGAAAGATCTTAACTTAAAGGCTTTTGGAAGAGTTTGATTAGGAGTGGTTTAAACCAATATGTGAAAAGTAGATAAGGTGGTTCATTGAAAAGATCCTTGATATGAATTAAGAACTATATAGTGCTAATTGTTTTGTAGTTCTCCATGAGAAACATTAAATCTAAGGATAATAGTGGCCCTAGTGAGAAATATACGACAAAATAACACCTTGATGATGATGAGATGGTCATTCATAGTTGCCTAGTAGAGTTGGCACAATAACTAACACTAAAAAAGATTCATCACATGTATTGCAATATGAATCATAGTCACAATAGAATGAGTGATAATAAGACAAATCCACTTGAAAAATCGAACACTCCAACATATGAAGGGTATACTAGTAAAATGTCTAACAAAAATACATGCAAAAATATTTTAAAATGTTAGGTTTCACCACCATAATGCATGTCAATAGCATCACATTTGGCATAAATTCACTGATATAGGCACCAAAAAAGGCATCAAAATTTGCGCTAGTATATTGCAAAAAAACATATTGATGCAAATACATAATAAGTGTAGAGAAAAATTTTAAAACAATATGGCCTTTTTGAGGCCAAATCCCTAATGTCCATCTCTACTATCCTAACATACATGGATTCCTATTCAAACCTGTATAAAACCCCAACCAAGCATGCAAACAGAAGTATTACATATTGTAATAAATTCAAATGAGGTACTTGGACTTGGTATATAACAACAAAGACAATACTAAGCATTGAATGAAAGTAGTATGGAATTATAAGTGATATAACAACAAATGAAAATAATACAAATACAACCGACATAACTAGATCTATATAACAAATACAGAATTTGTAAAATATATGTCTATAAAATCAAATTTGTAAGAACCGATAAGATCCCTAATTAGGATCTCATCCTCATACATGCCTTCTTTGCCCAAAATACTACAACAAGAAAGAGACACAAATTTAGGGTTCTTAAATTAAACATAACATGCTAGCAAGTAGAATTCTATATAATAGCCAATTATCTCTCCTCCACACATCCATAACCTCTCCTTGAGCCACATAATCCCATGGCATTGCATACTCCTTCTCTAGTTTCACACTGAATGATTAGTGTACCTGTACCAAAAAAATAGTACACATAAAATAAATATAACCTATAAGATCCAAATTAGTGAATAGAAATAAATTGGAGAATACCATACTTACAAACTTTGTATGGAAGCAGGTCCAACCATCACTCCCAATATGAGATGATAAGCCAATTGCAACTCGTACACATGCCACCTCCTTCTACTACCTCCACTTGTTGAGATTTGCCTTTATTTTGTTCTTTATCTTCTTCTACTCCTTCTAATCAGGCTAGTTAGTCTTTCCTAATGTATAGTTATAGGCATCACATGCCTCTATTGAATGAAGTTGGGCCAGGTGTTTCCAAATATATGTTTGCATTAAATCATTGAAAAATCTATCTATGGTAGATGGCTTTGGAAACTCCTCATGGAGAGTATGAATGATATAACCCTTTAAGATGAGGTCCTAGTCTCTCGATCTCTTTGAGATGCTATACTTGTGTACCTACATAACAAGCTTATGCAACTTAACAGTGACTCTCTTCCCTTCATTGTTCATGACCTATTGACTTCTACGATCAATAATGAAGTATAACATTCTTGGAGGAGTCATGGGTGTCTTGAGCCTTTGGGGTGTAGAAGTCTCAGAATAGGAGGGCCAATTGCTAGTAGTTAGGTTGGCTCTTTAGTGTTATATCTACTTGTAATCAAAGCAGAGCTAGCCTAGTAAGGTATGGTATCAATAGGTGCAAGAGGGTGTAGTCCAGGGGGAGAGAGTAAGAGCTTGATACGTTGTAGTAAAGGGAAAGCCCTCAAGATGAGTCAATAGAATTTGAAAAAGATGGGTCGGCCATCTAGCATATGATAAGGGGAGAGGGGGATTTGCTAAGTTGAGAATTGTGGCCATGATGTCAAGATAACATCATCATCTTCACAAGGGTTACATCCACCATAGGCACAAGAACTTGAGGACCGATGACCATGAATGTGTTGACTCTATATGATATGAGCCGACTATTCTTACTCTACATGTGACATTGATCAACTTGAGAATATATATATACCAAGAGAAGTTCCTCTTGCAAGAGATGAAAACCTGCAACACCTAGTGTCATCCCTACCTCCATATCCTCAAGCCTAAGCTGGACAAGCTCACTCAAGAAGCCAATCATAGTGTCGAGTCATTTCTCAAGTACTTGTCTTCTCAAGGGGGTGAGCATCAAATAAGTACTTGAGAAAGGACTGGACTCTATGACTAGCTTCTTGAGAAAGCATGTTAGCTTAAGCTTGAGGATATTGAAGTAGGGTGGATGCTAAGTGTTGTAGGTTTTCTTCTCTTGCAAGAGGATCTTCTCTTGGTGTATGTGTACCTTCTCAGTTTTTTTTCTCTCAATGTAGGTATACCTCCCTTTGTCATGAACACACCTCACTCGTCTCGAGAATCCTATGGAAACCTTTGTTTTTTCTTGAAGTTTGAAGCTAGACCAAAAGGATCAGAAAAAGCTCACATATTAGTTATGAGATGAGAAACTCTCAATATGCTTTAGCATATTTTAAACACTCTTTTGGAGGGAGGAAGCCACTATTTTAGAAGAGGGGCGAGCCTTCATATGAGTTGTTTGTGATGCTCTCTCCCTATTTATAGTTCTCTCTCTCTCTCTCTCTCTCTCTCTCTCTCTCTCTCTCTCTCTCTCTCTCTCTCTCTCTCTCTCTCTCTCTCTCTCTCTCTCTCTCTCTCTCTCTCTCTCTCTCTCTCTCTCTCTCTCTCTCTCTCTCTCTCTCTCTCTCTCTACCACAAGCTAATATAGAAATAGGTCCTTTAAAAAACAAAATCATTTTTCTTTATAACTTTTTAATTTCATAATTAACTAATAATTGCATATATAACTAATGATATCACAATTAAATAATTCTCTTATAATTAATTTTTGTATAATGAAGTAATAATTTCATAATTAGTTAGTGGACATGCATATGCTTGTTGATAAAGACATCAATCAACTCTCTATACACTCAAAGCTTTCCTTCAATTTATATGTCCTATGAGACAATTTATAACTTAAGTTTGATAAAATAAGCACCTTCCCCTTCTCTCTCTCTCTCTCTCTCTCTCTCTCTCTCTCTCTCTCTCTCTCTCTCTCTCTCTCTCTCTCTCCCCATAACTAATCAAGTTCATATAAAATGAAATTATAAAACAATAAAATCCTTTCCCTAACAACCTACATTCAATAGAGATGCAAGAAATAACCCTAAACAACACATGAAAGTGACATAAACAATTTTAAAAACTAGGGTTTGAGCACTTGCTCCAAGCTTGACGATGTCGAATATGAATAGAGAAGGGAAACTCTAACTATATGTATTTTTGGGGAACGTGTCAAATTTTGCATTAGAATTCCCTTTAGCTCTTGTAATTTAAGAAATGTCCAAAAGGAAATTATCAACTGATAATAAAATGGTTTGCAAACATCTAGTGACTTTTTCCATTACCTTTAAATCACAAGTTGCACGTAATTACAAGGAAACCATGCGAGTACAATAATATATCTACCAAAAATTTTGTGAATGTAATCATTTGAATTGGCTATGGTAAAATGAATGTGGATTCAATTCAAGGATGTCTTTGAAGCAGGGCCAAGCCTCTCAACATTAAACATTGGAAGCTTTAGATGGACATTGCCCCAAAGTGCGTATGGCCCAAGAATAGATCTTCTTGAAGTGTGTAGCAAGCATTTCCACATTGTTGCACTAATTTCTTGCAACTTATGGAGTGTCAATGTGGCTAGTTACAACATGTTTTGTAAGAAATAAGATATCTTCTAAGGATATTTGTGAGTGCAAATTCATATAGTATAATAGTAAGGACTATTTTATTAGTAGAGGTAAACTTCAAACAATGAGCATGGTGTGCTTCTTAGAAAAAGTAATTGAAAATTATGCCAATGTAGAATGTCCTTCAACTTTTTCTTGTGGAGGAGGAAAGTGTATAGTGGGTGCAATTCTAACCATCTTAGAGGAATGGGTGAAGATATCATAGCACTTTTTGTATAGATGTAGCTTTATGCAACAATCATAATGATGACTTATTCATATGACAATGTACCATACATAATTGATACCTACACTTTATACATATTGATAATTTATATGGAAAGCGCTATAAAGGATCAATATTGCCATCACAAGGACTTTGTAGATTTGCAACATGCTACGCTCGCGCAAAATAAAATTACTAGATAACCATTATCATGGCTTCATATGACACATTCCTAGATGGAACTCTTTCTGGCTATTGTTTCTCAATCTCCTGTCAATCATTGTCCTTTCATACCATGTAGAGAGTTTAGGTGATTATTTTAAAAGAATGAGTTGACATGTTCATGAATGGATGCTACACACACGCACACACATACATATCCATACATACATGCATGCAGGGACACATACATGTTTGCGTGCACACACACACACACACACACACACACACACACAAAGCATGGATGTAGTCATCATGCATGTATGCACACACAGTGTGCATATGTTGCATGTACATGCACACATGCGTACATACATACATACATACATACAAGTGCATGCATACTCGCATACATATAGACATTGATAGGGGGGGGCAGATGGAGAGTCACAATTCTTCTATATATCTCTGTCTCTCGGTCTCTCTTGCTTCAGAGAGAAAATTATAAGAGGGCACGTAAAGGTGGAACCTTTGAGAAATTTAAATGAAAAAGAAGAATCATGCAAAATTTGGTGGGAGGAGAGGAAAATGAGAGAGAGAGAGAGAGAGAGAGAGAGAGAGAGAGAGGAAAAAAGAAAAGAATGGAGCGACTGTTCAACTGCGCCCTTTCTGATGGCTCACGCCATCACCCACAAATAAACAATCTTGGCCTTTTTAATGGGAAGCCTTTGGATGATGAGCCCCCTCCCCCCGCCTTCCCAAATTCACCTTTCCATCTTCTTCTTCCTTAATATTTCCTTTTCTGTACTCTTCCCATCGATCCCATATTCCCCTCTGCCTCTCTCAAGAAACCTTAGCGCCCACAACCCACTCCCACTAATTCCACATCAGATTTATAACCTCAGAGACAACCCACTTCCTACCTTTCAACCCAAGATCAGATACAAGCAACATGCCCAATTCCTTTGCTCTGAATATCCCGCCCATCAGAGGAAGAGACACCGCCAGCTCCATCATAATCTCCCTTCTTACTGATCACAATCATCCCCTTCTTAATCCACCACCTCTCGGCTGCACCATTCATCAAGCTCACAACTCATACAACTGCTCTACCAGCCAATTTCTCACCTATCATCTTCTGCTTCTTCTGACCTGCAGTCCTCTCCTGAACCCACCTCCTCCTCTCCTTAGCCATCGTCTCACCCCTCTTCTGATTAATCCGCCACCTCCTCCTCCTCCTCCTCTCAGTAAACACCTTCTTCATCCCACACCGAATTCCTTAATCCTCTTATTAATCCCTCCCCCTCCCTCGTCTTCTGTGTAATCAATCTCAGCAAACCGCCACCCCCCGCCGGCGCCCCAGCTTCTTAATTTGACGATATGTCTCTCTTTGCCTCTGCATGCAGAAGAGTTGCTGGCCCGCCGCCGGCCTCCCACCCTCATCACTGCCATGGACTCCATTCTTACCTCAAATCCCATAATCACATTAGACTGCACATCAGAATATGTGTCGTTGTCGCCTTCGTCGTCCTCCTCGGCTTGCTTTCTACACTTCTAGCTCAGCTCTTTGTTGAAGGTATATACAAAATTCTGCTGATGGGTTTGCTCGTCTTAATTTCACCGTCTCATCATCCAATCCTTCTAAATACCATAGCCCAATTTCAGACAGCTATCGTAGTAGTTTTGTATCGATCGCTTGTTCAGATCATTGGTTGTTGTGACATCAATAGCTTGCTTAGCTTAATTTAAACTTTTCAACGTGCTTTCAAGTAAATTGTATGCAATGCTCCGCTTTTCTAAAATTCTTTTGCGTACCTTTCCCTTTATTCCATGAGCACACATTTAAGCATGCTTTTTTAATACGTGTAAATGTTTAATCACTTAATTTGCATCAATAACTCCATAAGAGAGAAACTCAATTCCACTTTTACCTGCCATTAGACTGGACATGAGGGTCCTCATCACAAAAGATATGTCTTAATTTGTCATTTTGATACACTTTGCAGTGAGATCATTTTCAACCAAATGGAGTGAAGGTCATGATCTGGCGGAGCCTTTCATCCAAGACATTGTTCATCTTCCTGAGGCCGAGGTGCTTCTTCTTGTGCACTTGCCAAGCACAACTTATCGATTCCCAAGCCAGGAGAAGATCGCGTGCACAATTCAACATAGGAACAACCTCTTCCTAAGGGTAGTAGGTGTGGATTACGTGAGCAAAAGAGCTATGGTACGCTGCAAGCTGTCATCATTAGATCTCATAACATCAAGTCTAATGTTGGTGACAAAAGACACTAGAAAAGTATTGGCCCAAGCTTCACTTGTTGCAAGACTGCCAACTATCAGCCAGTGGGACAAATTGGTGTTCGAAGTGTGGGTCACTAACAAGGATGTGGTTCTTTTTGCAAAAGGTATAAATAAAAAGCAAGGCAAAAATGTGCCACCTGAAAAATTGAAGTGCATCTATGGAGGTGGAAAATACGAAACCCAAGTAACTGTGTCATCACAAGAGGTCTTCAGATGTAAACCGCCACCATTACAAGAAAGGGCTAGTATAGTGGGTTATCCTGTGACACTCAAGTGGCACAATGTCCTTTGGCCTAGTGTGGCATACTACGAAGAACAACATTTTCTAGGAAGAAGACACTCTATAAATACTCATCAACAGATGATTTGTGCATGCACAATGGTGTACAACCAAGGAAAGTTTCTAGATGAATGGTTGGCTTACCATACCCACATTGGTGTTCAACACTTCATTCTTTATGATAATGCTAGCGATGATGACCTAGGCTCATGTGTGAATGACCTCAAAAATCTTGCTAATGTGGATATCTACACATGGCCATGGCCCAAAACTCAAGAAGCTGGCTTCTCTCATTGTGCCTTGTCTACAAATGACATGTGTGATTGGGTGCTTTTTACCGATGTTGATGAGTTTCTATTCCCTAGGGCATGGTTGAGCAACAATAACTCTAGGACCCCTCTTCAAGACATGATCTCCACCATCACTTTTGATGTGGATAGTGGCAGGTTCAACCATTCCCATGAAACTAGCCAGTTAGGGCAAATCTCTTTAAAATGCAGAGATTTTGGCCCCTCTGGTCAAAGTGTGCATCCTGTAAGAGGAGTGACCCAAGGTTACACATGCCGCATTAAAAAAGAAGAGCGCCACAAATCCCTTGTCAAAACTAAGGCCATTTCCCATGAGCTTCTCAATGTGATCCACCATTTCAAGCTCAATCCACACTATACCACTTGGCATGTACCATCAATTAACGGGGTAATTAACCACTATAAATATCAAGTGTGGACAGAATTTCGACATAAGTTCCGTCGACGTGTCTCTGCATATGTCGCTGATTGGAAAGAGGCTAGGAACCTAGAGTCTCGTGACCGAACACTAGGGCTTGGGTTTCACGATTCCAAACCATTGATGTGGGAGACTAGCTTTTGTGAGATTAATGACACTGCTCTACGAGACTATGTTGGGCAAATATTTACATCCAATTGGCATATTCAAAGTGACAGTGAAATATAAGGGCATCAAATTCTATTTGAATGAGATTCTACTTCTCTTTAAAGTGTACAATGTTGAAAGTGATTCCCTTTTGACAATGCCATTGAAACCTTTTTCATCCTCATCTTATGCATGACAACCACTTACGCTTTAGAATAGGCTATGCAAAATAAAGTCTTTTGATATGAATGCTCCAAGTTATGATATCATAATCAAAAAGATAATTTCTTGAATAATGTTGTTAAAGTCTTCTTGGACCTTTTACCTCAAATCAATGAGAGAAGAAGACAATTTTGAACACATGTTATTTGTGTGGTAGATGTCCTTGCAAAATACTTTCAAAATTTCTTTATGGTAAAGAAAACTTTAAAAGTCTATATCTTTTGCAAATTTCACATGCTTTCTCTCTCAAGAATCCGTTTCCTTACATTGTCCTCTTTAGCCTAAACATATAGTGGGGCTACTCAAGGATGTCATAGGAACTCTTTATGAAACTCGTGAGCTATATTAAAAACATTTTTTCACGTCCTTGTTTCACAAATGAAAAACCTCTCTATTTGATGATTTGTTAAATGTTAACTTTTTAATAGTTGATTCAAAGTCACATTCAAGCATGCAATACCTTTGGGAAGATGTATGTTGAGAAATGGATGAATGCACTATGTGTGTGTGTGTGCGCACGCAAGCGCATGCACATGTGCGCACACACATGCACACACATATACACACACAATTGCATTGTTTGGTCAGACTATTGTTAATTGGATGATTCACAAGTTTGCATCATGTGCACATGTGCATTGCATGTGTATTGCACACACACACGCACACGCACACGAGCACACACACACACACACTTGAACATTAAAAAAAGCCTAAAAAAGTGAAGGATTTGGTGCTACTTCCTTCTTTTAAGACCCAAAACAATAGATGACTCTTCTTTAGAAGGTGAAGTATTTATCTAGCTTTATTCCATTGTCATCCCAACATTGTTTCCTAATCAAAAAGTGGTAATATTGGACCTTAAGTATAGAATGAGGAGTGTGAAGAGGCCTTGGGGTCTTGCACTATATGATCCAAGAGGGGAGTTGATTAAGAAATAGGTATTTAAGTTGGATGTACACAACTAATAATGAAGTGGAATATGTAATGTTGGAGAAATCCTTACAAGTGGTGCATGAGCTAGCGATTAGGAGGCTAAAGATAAGAGGAGATTGTTGATTGTGATGGAAGCAATTATTAGGGCATGGTAAGTGATGGATGCCAAGCTGTAATAGAGATTCGATAGAACTAGAAGACACTTGCAAAAGTTGGAAGCATGGAGTCTCAAACATATCAATAAGAAAGAGCATATTGTTGCACATGAAGTTATTATGGTGATGTTTGAGCTACAAAAGCTTCCATGTATTATGGGAGAGAAGTGTTGGCCCTTGAAGATAGGTTTTTTTTAATAGTATGGTTCCTAAAGAAGTGGAAAATACTAATAATTATGCTTTTATTAGGAGATTAAAAAAAGTATACAATGGTGAATGATAACCTATTTATGAAAGAAGTGATTCTAAGGAGGGAACCATAGAAAGAGGAGTTCTACAAGATATTGGAACAAAGCCATATAGGGGCTTGTGGAATGCATTCAAAATCACTCTTCAAAAGATACTATAAGAGTGGCATATGTGGCCTAGTCTATGAAGGGGTGTTAATCAGTGGTGTGAATCATGTTTGCAATGTTAGAGGATGAAAAAAATCTTGAAGTACAAGCTTAGCCATTGTATTCTAGCTCATGATGTTTTTGAGAGATGGGAAAATATAAGAAGATGATGGAAAGTTTGATCTTTACTACTAGCATCAAGCCATATTGTAATTACAAAGTTGTTTTGGCTATTGAGGAACACAATGTTTAATGCACTACAAAACACATTGCGGTTTTTTATCACTTCATTAGAGAGCAAGTCCTGGTAGCTAATGTTGAGCTCACATACGTGAACACAAAGAAGTAGGTTGTAGATATTTTCACCAGGCTCCCAAGAGCGAAAAAGCTTCAATGATTTTGGAGCTTACTTGGAGTATAGGTCATGGAGTTGAGCTTGAGGGGGACTATTGAAATGTTAAGCTCAACATGCCTAACACTCATGTACGTAGATGTAATATAACTAGCATGGTTGGTACCTACATTAGTGTATGTTCTAGTAATACTTTACAACTAGACATTAGTAAGTCCTCCTATCTAGTTATGTTATATCTATTTAACCAATTCAATAGTTAGTGTGTTTACATTATGCACCACCTATACATTATTATGTATGTTTTTGTCCCCTTATCTTTTGCGGACTATTATTATAGAAGGAGATGATGAACAAGGAGAAGATAATGATGATGAACAAGACTTTTAGCCTCTTAAGTTGTGTGCATTCTTTGTGTGTCTTGCAAGAGCTCAAGCTCTCTCTCTCTCTCTCTCTCTCTCTCTCTCTCTCTCTCTCTCTCTCTCTCTCTCTCTCTCTCTCTCTCTCTCTCTCTCTCTCTCTCTCTCTCTCTCTCTCTCTCTCTCTCTCTCTCTCTCTCTCTCCCCCCAAATATTTTCATCAAATATCACAAGTTGTAAGGAGGTCTAGCAATAATTTCATCATTTAGAAAAAAATAATTGCAGTATCTAGTATGGCTGAGGAAGATTTGAACTCCCTTTGGATTATTAGAGATGGAAGATTATCAATAACCTTAACCTTTGTAAATTAGTTCCATTCCTTGACACAAAAAACTCTAGAATATGATTTTGTTTTATTCAAACTTTGTCATGCAACATTTTTACCTTAGTTTTAGTCTTAAATCATGTGGACTATGACCTAGGTATAAAGGTGGAGATGTAACATGATGTGTATCTTTTTGCTATAGATCATCTTCTTGAGGGTTTCCAATAAACTCCCACCATACATGGAGGTGAGTATCCATATCCACCAACATGAGATGCATATCACGCAATTCACCATTGTAAGTATCATGTTCATTTGTAGCTATGGCTTCTTTGTGTCATGGTTTGCTAGAATGTAATAATCATGGCATAACTATGGCTAATATCTTCTTATATCTCTTAAAATATGATTAGTTTCTTTGTATTAGAACCACGTATATAGTGGTATTAGAGCATGCCTTTGATTCAACCAAGATGTCCTTTTCAAGCTTCTATTTGGTTCCAAGCATGGAAGATTGAGTGTAGCAGTTAAAGATCTGTTGGTTATTTTACATAACCATGACTGTATAGGCTCTGCTACAGTAAATCATGGCCATCTTGAAGCTTTTCAAGAAGATCACATGTTCACTAAATTAAAATATACTCGATATCTCAATGTGTGTTTCAACACGAGAATTTGGGAAAAATGATAATTAAGAATGAGCATGTCAATCAATATGTTTTTCATCTTCTGTAGAAGAAGAAAATAATATAAAATGATTTACGTTATGAACTTACACATGAATTAGTAGCACAGAGTTAGTCTCCTACACATTAAGTCTGGATTAAAAAAAACAACTTAGCATATTATTATTTTAATTTCTATGTCAGTGAGAATTGAGTGGAGGGGTCATAGTCTAAATTTTTAATCTAGGGAAGAATATATGGGGTTAAACAAATTTTGTTGTATTTGCACGAGGGATTGTCAGACACTTGATTTATTAACTTAATATGCTTTTCATGCATGTAGTTTAAAGGATCAGTAAGCAATGACATAAGTCCTATGAAACGATAAACAGAGTGGGGTTGTGAAGGAAATAATGTAAATTTACTGGGTTTTGATTTGTTGTTGGGATGATGGTTTTGAATGTTTTGTTTTAAAAATATATAAAAATAACTTAAATTGATTAAAGTTAAGAGAAAACCTTAACAACAAGGAACTTAAATGGTGATCATACTTAGATGAGTTGATCTGATCTCCTGAAACCAACTCAAAATTTCAACATAAAGAAAATCCTAGATAAACTATCGCAAGTAATAGGAGTTTAATTGCGAGGAGTGAACCATGAGAGATGGGGAGAATCTATAGTATACCAAGGATAGTTTTCTAGTTCTAGTTAGAGACCTTGTTGTACAAGTTTGTTTTAGGTAAGTATTAGAAGTTTTGGGGTTGGTTAAACCTTAGAGGTTTGATTGGTTGGATTGAGTGAGATTGAAATGTGAACTTTTGTTGGACTATTGAAGAGGTTTTTAGAATATGTGGAAGGGTGATAAAAGAGTGAAGTTATCAATGAGATCCACTCAATTTAGTGCAAAAATCCTTAGGGGTTGGCTTGTTACAATGGCTTAAAGTGACTTAGCTTTGGATGGTCATGTTTGGGAAGGGAACCATTCCATAGTGGCTTGGATGGAGCTTATCTCATAGGAGTTTCAGGATATGAGGTCATGCCATTTAAGGATTGTAAGCACTATCATTGATCCCAATAGGCTTAGCAAAGTTACTTTACTTGTTGGCCTTTTGTGAATGAATGAGTATGTATTAAACTATTTGTATCTATTTTTCACTATGTCACATGACTCCAATCTTTTCATCTTCAAGCTTGAATGAGTATGCATTTATAGTAACAAATCTCATGGACACATTGGTCAATGCCACACATACTTATGACTATGACATAAAGATGTACTTGTAAGAGCAACCATTGCAAGTGGCTAGAAGCTTGCAAAAGCAAAGAAAGAGGAAATGGCACAATTAGTTTATTAGGTATTCTCGTTTTGTAAATTTAACTTTTAAAGCATTCTCCATCTTTGGGTTTATAAGTTGAGTTTCAAAAAGAATTGCATACAGTAATTGGAGATGCAACAAAGAATCTTACTAAGGACTAGAGATCAATTAAGACTCATGTGGATTTGATGGATTTGAAGCATAAATACAATAATCACATGCAAGAGGTAAACTTTTTACTTGTGTGGAAACTTGTACTTATGTGGGTAGTTGCTATATTTTGAGATCCATGTGTTCAATTTCTTGCTTGGAACTTCTGACATTGATAGGTTTTCAATATAAGCACTCCTTCGCTAAGGAAGAAGTAGATGGAGATTTCATTTTCCTTGAGGTTTGACGGCCCTAAGACAATAGTGGGTATTGAGAAATTAAACTCGATAGCAGTTTGTTCTATTTCCATTGAAAAATTGATCACATGGTTGAGGATGCTTGAGAGCTCTAGAGCAGTGTGGAGTGCTTGTAAGATACTAACACAAATTTTAAATTTAGAATGTAAGATCTTGCTTGATCATTAGATTTATCAATTTCACTTGAAGGTTGTGTGTATGTATACTTTGAATTATCTAGTTAAAGTTTGTTTGAGTATAGATGGCTTTCTAGATAAGTGTTGTTGTATATAATTGAGAAAAATTCATTGATTAATTTTGAGGATGAGGTGAAATTAGTAGGAACCATTGGGAGTCCACTAGTTTGCTTGCCAAGTCCTCTCTACATGAATATTTCTCTCAGTTTTGATATAAAGAAAACAAAATATCTTTGGAACTAGAAGCAATATTTTCAAGAAAAGAGATGATGAGGATTATGCATTGGAAGAATTTGCAAGAGAAGAGCAATGAGAAGAAGCTCTAGTGTAGAAGAGACAGATAATATGACAGATAATCTTGCTGATATATTGGAAATACACAATGGAGAGATTGATCTGTTCGTGGATCTTGACGACAATGATCATGGATAGTTGGCCCATCCGGAGGATGCGCAGGATCAGAGGGGGTGGATGTCGTACTACTGCGCATCCGAGGTGTGGAATCCACCTCAAGGATTGGTTGGGAAGAAACGGATGGTCTTCAACAGCAGAGTTCAGATATGACATTCCAATAAGTGAAATAGCAGCCAAAGATCCAGAACACCACAGAAGAAGGTGGTCTTGAAAGCAGCTCCACATTCCCAAAATGGGAGAGGTTAGAAAGAGAAAGGTGTTTCCAAGAACAAGAATTGCTAAGAGAAGAGCGAGAAAGACTTAAGGAGAGTTTAAAACATGTGGATTCTTCTGTGGCCAAGGCTATACAGAAGAATTTGGAACTTTGTGCAAATGCATTGGCTCAGATGCAGCAAGATACATTGGAGCTGAAAAATGTGTTGCATGAAGCTTCTATGGAGTTGAGTGCATTGAGGGAATTGGAAAAACTACGGGAAAATAATGCAATGCCGGAGTATTCTCAGGTCCAAATGTGTTTAGAATTAGAAATACTCAAGTTGGACATGGATAGAATGTCAAAATAGTTAGAAGCTCTATCACAACGTAATAGGTTTGTCACTATAGCAGCATCCACAGAAGCTAAAGTTTGTGAGGAGGAGCTTGATTTCAAAGCTTCCTCACACAAGGTGTATCTTCTTGGTGGCCATAATGGTGAAATGTGGCTGGCTAATGTGGATGTTTACTGTCCAACTACATAGGAGCTAAATAGTGTCTCACCAATGTTGAATCCTTGGTCATATGCTCTAGCAAGTGTTCTAATGGGACATGTGTATATCTTTGGTGGGGAGCTCTAGGGAACCATTGACAGATGCTGCCATTCGTGTAGCGGTTCAACAACGAGATAGTGTCGTTTTTCTTCTTTGGGAAATTCTACTCAAGAGAAATTAAGCAAAAGGTCTACCTTTTCCCAAATTTTGGAGTTTATTAGTGGAGAAATCATGGCCGGCTACTTCGGAAAAAGCAAAAAGAAAAGCCACGGATGGCTATTTCCAGAGAGAGGGCTTTTTAGACCTGTTTTGTATCCGGTTGATGGGATCGATGAATGGAGGGGAATGTTTTGGTGATCGAATGGGAGAGAAAAAAAAGCTGAGAAGGAAGAGCGGCTACCGAGGGAGCTTATGATTTTTGGAGACCAACGTTGAAAATTGGAGACCGAGACCCAGAAAGATACCTTTTGACTCTTTGCCTGTGAGGTTTGGTCTTGGAATATATGGCTTGTTTCCCTCACCTACACCGTTTCGTGTTTTGGAAGGCTACAGATGAAGAGCATTTTACGGGTTCTGTGCAGCTCCGACCTCTCATAATGAAATTAATCATACAGTGATAATGATGCCAGTAAAGGCATTGACACCTCCCGCATTCAATTAGAAGGCATTTCATTTCAATGATATTAAAATGCATATCAAATCCATATCCGCTATCTAGGGAATTCTTGATTACAATAAACATGTACATCTTGCTCTTAGTATCCCCTTGATGCCAGGAGGCATATTCCACGGTGGATTCCACGGTGGATTCCGTGAGGTTTTACGGTGGATTCCGTAAACTTAGATGATCGGGGCTCATACGCAAAGAGGATTCTTTGTGCGATAAGTTGATGGGGACGCCTGTCCTTTTCGGGCGTTTCATTAATTTAGTGTGTACATGGGTGATTCCATAGCGGGTGATTCCGCAAAATGCATATTAAATTAATAAACGTTTATGAGTTTAGAGTGCGCACTCGTAATAAATTAAGGTTAGGATTTATTTCTAACCAGTTGATTTATTTATGTAGCTGAAGACTGCTAGGTATTCACTTTTGTCGGTATAATTGTGTTATTTTACTAACGATTGTGAATGCTTCAGTTGATGTGTAGAGATAGCAGCAGTGGCGGAGGAAAGCATTGGAGTCTAGCGGGTTTTCGACTCTTGGATTATATTTTGATAGGCGTCACGCCTATATTTGGTTATGTCTATTGAGACATCAATTATTTATTATTATTTTGTATGCGCTTATGCGCCTGGATATGTTATTTCTATTTGGACATTGAGATTGGGCGTGCCAGACACTATGGGCACCGTCCATTAGCTTTATTTTCCTATTTTTGGTAGAAAGCAAACTCAAAAGCTAAAAAGCTTGTCATATTTTTGTAATTGGGCTATTATTGAGCATGAAGATTGGAAATATAAATTAAATACATGCTTTGTGAAGCGCTCACACAAGGCATGGGGGAGATTGAACCCAATTTGTCTCTTGCCTCTTGTCGTGCTTGCTTTTACATGGGTTTTTGTGCTAAAAAGTAGAGTACTTTGTTCTTGGGGACCTTCCGGGATTCACCACGTGAGCTATCTGCGACCGATCTGCGCACCAGTGGTATCAGAGCAGAGCAGAGATCAAGAGCTTCCAATCGCTACCAATCTCGGGCGAAGGCGGAGCTCCAGGAACAAACGGGCTCTACAGTCAATCTCATCGCGAACCGTCGATACAGGCAGACTTCTGGCGATCAAGAACCCCTGTTTCCACTGTCAGATCGCGAAGGACCAGGCTCTGTAGGCGGAGGACCACTCCCTCATCTCCATAAACAAGTCGTGGATAAAACAGTAAGAAGCCATATCTTTTTCTTCAAAAAAGCTTAGTCTTCAAGCTTAAAGACTTAGGAATTGAAGAAGTCCCACAAAAATTCTCAACGAGGTATCTGAGGCTGTCCGAAACCGGCGAGTCAGATGTACTGGTTGAAGCAGCTTATGGATCTACGCATGAAGGATAATGCGACTATGTCTGCTCACTTGAGCCAGTTCCATGCTATATTGAAGAACCTGACTTCGCAGGATATCACCTTTGGAGAGGAAGTAACTCCTCTTTTCTTGCTTGGGACTCTGAATGAGTCATGGGATGTATTCCGCACTGCTCTTTGTGCCTCTAGTGCTACTTTAAAATTGGCAGATGTTGAGAGTGCTCTTCTTCAGGAAGACGTGAATCGCAAAAACTTGGATGCCTCTCGTGGTAGTCATGCTTTGACAGTTAGAGACAGGAATGACAGGTATGACCGTGGTAATGGCCGAGGCCGTGACTCGCAGAAGGGTCGGTCTAAATCTCGTGGCAAGTCGCGTAGTAAGTCGCGTGGGTGCAATGCAAATGTCACTTGTCATCATTGTGGGAAAAAGGGCCATATTAGACCACAGTGTCATGAGTTGCGCAATGAGAAGCGCAAGGATAAGGGGAAAGATAAAGTGCAGGAGAAATCCTCTGATCGCAGTATAGTACCTGCGAAGTCCAACGTCAAGATTGAGGAAATTAATGTCACGCAGACTGAGGAGTCCGATGGTGGTGATGAGTTTATACTTGCAGCTAGTTCTTCTGATGCTTCACACTTGACTGAGACATCTAGTATGTATGCACAGTGCTGGTTATTGGATTCAGGTGCGTCCTTCCATGTGACGCCTTACCGTGAGTGGTTTCACTCTTACCGTACTGTATCTGGATCAGTCAGACTTGGAGATGACAGGTCTCTTGATATTGTGGGCTGTGTAGATATTCAGTTGCAGTTTTCCACTGGCAGTTCCTTTTTGCTCAAGGATGTACGTCATGTACCTGCGCTTACGCGCAGTCTTATGTCTGCAGGACAGTTGGATGATGCAGGGTTTCATGTCTGTTTTGGGGATTCTGCCTGGAAAATTACCAAAGGTATACTTGTGCTTGCAAGAGGCGCCAAGGCTGGCAGCCTCTATCCTCTTGTTGTATCTGGGTCTTCTGTAGACCATGTTTTGGCAGTAAGCTCTATCCCACATGTATCACTTTGGCATGCCCGTTTGGGGCATATGTCTTTGAAGGGAATGAAATGTTATCTGGTTTGCAGTATCTTCCGCCTTTGGACTATGCACGTTTTGACTCGTGTGATCATTGTCTTTATGGTAAGAAGAATAGGTCTACGCATAAGAAATCGGGTAGGCCATGCATGAGTGAGCCCTTGGCATTGGTGCATTCCGATGTTTGTGGGCCTATGCCTTGCATGTCTATGGGTGGCGCGAAGTACTTTGTTACCTTCATTGATGATTTTTCTAGGAAAGTGTGGGCTTATCCCATAAAGCAAAAGTCCGATGTCTTGGCAGTCTTTTAGCGTTGGCTTGCTCTTCTTGAGAACCAGACTGGGTATAGGCTGAAATGCATTAGGACTGACAATGGGGAGAATATGTCTCACGTGCTTTTGAGCAGTTTTGAGATGACAGGGGTATTAAGCGTCAGTTGACCGCCCCTTACACCCCACCCCAAAATGGTTTGGCTGAGCGCATGAACAGGACTATTCAGGAGCGTGTGCACTTTATGCTTAGCCATGCAGGCCTACCCCAGAGTTTTTGGGCTGAGGCAGTTAGTATGGCAGTGCATGTCATAAACCGATTGTCTTCCAGTGGATTGGATTTCCAGGTTGCCGAGGAAGTTTGGGCTGGTAAGCCACCCTCTTATGCGCATCTCCGTGTCTTTGGATGTGAGGCATTCTGCCATGTGCCCAAGGACAAGAGGAGTAAATTGGATCCAAAGAGCATTAAATGCATATTCCTTGGCTATGGTGAGTCAAGAGAGATGGGCTATCGCCTATGGGATCTGCAGGCGTGGAAAATAGTACGCAGCCATGATGTCGTCTTCCATGAAGACAAGATGCACAGGCAGCCTGAGAAGGTGGTTGAGATCCGCAGAGTGATCTTTCAGGAGGAGCCTAGAGCTCCAGCACAGCCAGTAGTACAGCCTAGAGCAGTTCCTCCACAGGGCCAGGGTGTTGGACAGGCAGTTAGACAGGCAGCAGAGCCTGCAGTGAGACGGTCTGCTAGAGACAGACGTCCACCTGACAGATTTCAGCCCTCTATGCATTATGTTTTGGTTACAGATGCAGGAGAGCCTTTCACTTATGATGAGGCTATGCGCAGGGGTGACAATCACTCCTGGGAGAGGGCTATGCAGTCTGAGATAGACTCCCTGCATAAGAATGAGACTTGGGATTTGGTTGCCTTGCCTAAGGGCAAGAAGGCTTTGCCATGCAAGTGGGTGTACAAGCTGAAAAGTACCTCTGGACACCCCAAGCCGGCATACAAGGATAGATTGGTAGCAAAGGGTTTTAAGCAGGAACATGGTGTGGACTTTGATGAGGTCTTCTCTCCTGTGGTTAAGATGACCACCCTGCGCTTAGTCTTGGCTTTGGTTGCACACCTTGACTTAGATCTATATCAGATGGATGTCAAGATGGCTTTTCTACATGGGGACTTGCATGATGAGATCTATATGGATCAGCCTAAGGGCTTTGCAGAACCTAGCAGGGAGCACCTAGTGTGCAAGTTAAAGAAGAGCTTGTATGGCTTGAAGCAGGCACCTAGGGAATGGTATCATAAGTTTGATGCCTTTATGCAGTCACAGGGCTACAGCAGGAGTGCTATGGATCCGTGTCTTTACCGAAGAAAGCCCGTGATGGCAGTTTGCTTATCTTGGTACTCTATGTTGATGATATGCTGATAGCAGGGAAAGCTCATGATGAGCTAGATGCTCTTAAATCTCAGCTGAAGAAGAGCTTTGAGATGAAGGATTTGGGACATGCCTCACATATACTTGAATTGCGCATTAAGCGCGATAGGCATCAGGGACTTTTGTATCTCTCACAGCGGGAGTACATTCATAAAGTCCTTGAGCGCTTCCGCATGCAGGACGTAAAGCATATTGGCTGTCCATTACCTTCTTATGTGAAGGTATCACAGGCCGATTGTCCGCAGATAGATGAGCAGAGGGCCAAGATGGCCAAGATCCCTTATGCTTCAGCCGTGGGCAGTTTGATGTATGCCATGATAGCCACTCGTCCAGATATTGCACATGCAGTTGGTGTTGTGGCACGCTATATGGCTACACCTGGCAGCAGACATTGGGATGCCGTGAAGGGTATCATGAGGTACCTAAAGGGCACAGCAGATATGTGTATTTTCTATGGCAACCAGGATACAGGGGTCGTGGGGTACACTGACTCCGATTATGTAGGACATGCAGACAGTAGGAAGTCCACTTCTGGCTATGTATTCACCTATGCTGGAGGGGCTGTCTCTTGGATGTCTAGGGTTCAAAAGTGTACGGCTTTGTCTGCCACTGAGGCCGAGTATGTTGCAGCCACTGAGGCTTGCAAGGAGGCCATATGGTTAGGCCGTCTAGTTGCTGACCTTGGGATTGACGCTACACCTACACTGCATTCGGATTCTATGAGTGCCATTCAGTTGGCTAAGAATCCGGTCTTCCATCCGAAGACGAAACACATTGAGGTGAGGTATCACTTCATACGTGGTGTCGTGGAGGACAGGTCTGTTGACCTTGTCAAGATCTCCACTGACGAGAATCCTGCAGATCTGCTCACGAAGAGCCTCACTACTGAGCGCTTTGCCTTCCTCAGGAGGTTGATGGGCGTTGGATGAGATGTCGCCTTTCCTCATCCCTTGTACCTATGTACATTTGTACTGTCTTTTCTTTTTCTTTTCTCTCTCACTAGGGCAGATTCGCCTTTAAGTGGGAGGTTGTTGGGGGTAAAGGCGCCTCTGCCGTGCCGCCTCGTGTATTACTACACTGACAGTACCCGCCACTGCACACTGCAGGTGGTGGGCACCCGTCACGTCACTTTATTCTTTATTCTTTTGGTGACAGTTTGAATAAAGGAAGGCCCGGTCACACATTGTGACTGTTGGAGTTCCCATTTCTTGTCTCTCTCTTTCTTGCTCTTGCTCTCCCGCCATAGCTCGCGTGCAAGCTTCGATCCTTCTCACCTTTCATTTGGTGATCCTTTCCTAATTAATGGCTATTGTCTAAAGAAATATTACCCTCCCTAGGGTCCTGACAATGAATGATGTCAATTTCTCTCCTTCTGAGATGTTGCCCCTTCCTACTTTTCATGGTGTTTTTAATAACTCTCATGCTCATTCTTATGAGGTGGCCTTCTTATCTAATCCCTTCTTATCTAATCCAAGAGAGGTGGTGGGGATGGTTTTGATACATGGTATTCCTACCATTCTTCTCTTTGAAATTAAAAAGAAAAAAACATAAATATATATTGGTCATGAG
This sequence comes from Lygodium microphyllum, assembly GCF_053477565.2. Lineage (NCBI taxonomy): Eukaryota > Viridiplantae > Streptophyta > Polypodiopsida > Schizaeales > Lygodiaceae > Lygodium > Lygodium microphyllum. The sequence continues at coordinate 122,583,574 of NC_141154.1, forward strand.
AGAAAAGGACTTTGGTCCTTGTCATGCTGATCTATTCTTTGAGAAAAGGTGAAAACACCCTTGAAAGTAGAAAAAAAAGAAATAATAAAAAAAATTATAGGAGAAAAGAAAGTAATTTCCTGTCATACCAAGCCTCATTCCAAGAAAAGGTGGCAAACACCCTTGGATGGGAAGCTGGCAATGGAAAAGGTGGTAACACCCCATAGTACAGATAATCTAATTCTTCAGTCTACCTTCCAAGATGTATTTCTAAAGCTGCCTTCCTTGGTGTGATGTTTCCTACAACTCCACTAGTGAATCTGACTCCTACAATAGATGGAATCTTTTACTTGTAATCGAAGTTTCAGATTTTTTGGCTACCTCTCTGGATATGCCTCTTTATCAGCACAGATACAAGTTGACATCATCAACCAGACGAAGCTGATCTTCATTAACAATCCTTTGAGTGATGTGAGCCTTCATCCTAATCAGATGGGGATGTGAGTATGGATTGCCCTCCATATTTATCAGACAAGCGTGAGACAGAGGGTGGGGTGAGTGACTAGTCTTTGCCCTGTAAATCCAATAGATAGGTGAGATGTGTGAATGGAGTGCTGCACACATGGGCTAGGCCTCTCAATGCACAAAGCACGATTTGTTCATATGAATGGTAATATAAGGATCCTTAGCCTTCCTTTTTGTACTGTATGCTAGCACAGGGAAGAATGCACTATTGTACCATCAATTGTGCACAAGGCACATCAATGGGTATTAGGAATTGGATTGCCCTCCTGTATTCATCAATGACTGTGAGATAGAGGGGGGTTGAGTGTGATTGGTTTTCGTTTCATCAATTGAGAGGTGAGGATTGAGGGATGTTATGACAATTGGCATCAAGTACATTCTTGTTTCTCAATTCACACACTTGATGGGCCTCCATCGCCAATACACACCTCACTTTGTTTGGCACACTACCCTACAAAGCTCCCTAGCCTTCCTTCTTGCAGCTATGCCAAATGGGTTGAGACTCACTGATGCATCATCAACTATGTATGCTCTCATAGTCCTTTTGAACCATTCCTCTTATCGATTTCTAAACTGGGTGTGAGATATGGGTTTCAATCCTTCTGCTTGAGTGATGTGAGTTATGGAGCGAGCAAATTGATCTCTCAATCAAATATGAGTGATGGTTGTGATTGAGTGATGTATGCCTCAGTGTATCAAACGGTTTATCCGATCTTCATCGACAATACTACCTCCCTAGGTGTTGTTGCATGGTCCCTGCTATGTCCAAAAGCGTGTTATGGCAAGCCTTAGTACCTCTTGTGGTGGCTAACGTCGACTCCCTAGTGCATGTCGATGACGATTTACATCAACCAACTGAATGGGCCAAGTGTTTCTAACCCTGCCTCTTGTGTTCATTTATGTGTATATCATGTTTTAAGTGTGGGGACGTATGGATATAGGTCCTCGTAAAGTGTTAGGCCCTTGTTGATTAGTCAACCCGATCTATTCATGTCTTAAGCATGGGGACGAATCCTTGCACATCTCGGTTGCATACATTTGTGAACATCCTGTTAATTGATCCTTATACAATATCCTATTTTCCTTATGTCCTTTTGGGATCCATTTCTCACCCACCCGCCCTATTTACCCCATTTCCATGGTCTTTTCTTGCCTTGTTAGGTTGTTTTATCATTTTGCTGATCTCTCTTGTGAACACACCCTATGTTCACTAAAATTGCAGTCTAATCCTACACCCTAGTTCGTTCCTTTGAACTAGCCAATTTTCCTTTATGACCCTTAGTTCCGAGCCACAATCTTGAGTTATTAATTTTTGAGAAATTTTACGTGATTAGGATGTGTTTCCATGCGAATGTGCCTTTTTTGCGCCAAAATTGCAGTTTGCTATGATAGCCCTAATCTTTCCCTTTTTCCAAATACTTTCCTTTTAATAGTCCCTCTTTCTGATGCACGGACTAGCTGTTATTTATTTCTGTGTATTTAGGGGTTTATTTTACATAAATTTTTTATTTTTTCCCATATGAACATACTCTTTTTTTGTCAATATGGAATTCTATTTGGATAATCTCAAGTTATTTGTCTCCGCATACATCTTTCATTTTTCGTCCCCCTCGTTTTGACCATCTAAATTTTTGTTATTAATTATTAATTTTGTTTTCTTATGCATTTTGCCCCTTTTTCCATATGAATGCACCTTCCCTCCATCGGAATCACATTCTGATTTAACAACCCTTTTGCCCACCATTCCTCGAACATTTTTCCTTTTTGTTGCCCCTTGTTCCAACTTGTGGATTGTTAGGAATTAAATTTTATTTGGATTTTTTGGTGTGTTTTTAACGTTTTTCCATGCGAACCACACTGTTTGCCATTGCAATCATGTTTCAACTTAATAGCCCTCTCCAACTTGTCACTTTGCACATATTTTTTCTTATTGAATGCCATTTTGACATTTTGATTTTTTGTTATTAATTTTTGCTTAGGTTTTCGAGTTTCCTTTTTTTTGTTTTTTCCATGCAAAAGGGTTCTATTCTCATCGAAACTGTATTCTGACATGACTCCTCATTATAGGCAATTTTCCTTGTTTCTACATTTTGTTCCACTTGATGGATTTTGTGAAATTAATTTTCGTGTGATTTTTAGTTGTTAGTTTTCATCTTTTTTCATGTGAACCCCCTATTAGTTGACTGCCCTCTGAACGCGTTGTTCATGCCATTCCTCCCATCACCTTGCCCAATTTTGCTATTTACAATGTTTTTATCCGATGCTTGGATCCCTCCGAATTAGTTTTTTTCATCCAATTTTTGATTTTTTTGCCCCCTAATGTCGCGTAAACTGTCAATTTTTGCCTCGAAATGTATTCTAGGTATCGCCATGTCGTATTTGGTTGCCTTGGATTCTCCCACGCTCTAGTTCGTTCTCGTCCATGCAAATTTTTTTAGCCTCCCTCCCTCCCGTGTTCATGTGTGGAATTGGGGGAACGCTTTTTGTTTAATTACATCTCAAAATATATTTAAAAAAACAAAAAGCCCCTCAATTGTCTCTCTCCCTCCTCCTCTCTCTTTCTCTCTCCCCCTGACCCCTTCATGTACCATCCCTCTCCCCCCTCCTTCCTCCTTCCTTCTCCCTCCCCTCTCCTTCTTTCCTCCTCTGTCCCCTCTCGCCATCTCCCTCTCCTCCCCTTCTTCCTTCTACCTCCTCCCTCCCCTCTCTCCCTTTCCCTCCTCCTCCTCCTTCTCCTCCTCCTCCTCTTTGGGCATGTCACCTCGAATGTTACCATTGCACTGGGCCTCGCTCATTGCCCGTCACCACAACCTCCACCTTGCCCCATCCCGCCAGTGACCACCTCTCCTCTTTCCTACTTACCCTTGGTCCCCCTCCACCTTGGTACCCTGCTCATCCTGCCCACTGTCTCTACCCCCCACCTGTAAGGTGCCCACCCATTGGCCGCCCATTGGCTATCCAGGCACGCTTTTAGATGTCTATCGAGAAACGAATCTAAGCGTCGCTGCCCGGCACTCCCATGGAATGTTTCGAGTTTTGTTGCTTAGGGTTTTCCGAATCTGCCTCGCAACGGAACGTTCATGGCCAAACCCACTAGGATCGACTTGAAATTTGGGCTCCTAGTAGCCAAGGTCTCCTAACAGCATTCTAATGTCGGATCTTAGACATCCTACTTTACATAGAGATACCCAAGCCGAAGCGGACCCATGCTGCACTTAGTTCAAAGAGAATGTGAAACGAGAGGGATGCGCCGCTCAACCTCTCTGCCCGTAGGGCGTAGTCCCATTCCGGTCCCCTAAAACGGAATGAATCGGATTCTAACCTAACAATACCTAAATGTTGAATGACGATAAAACTCTTCTGAGAAGCTTCCCAATTCTCTAGGACCACCCTGCCGTAGGATAGACCCATGGGGGATTCCGCCCACCCGCTTCCCTTAATAGCTTTAGTTTTCTAATTAGGTCCTACCACATTTATGTGTGACACTTAAAGTCAGCTTCATTAATTAAGCCTTTTAGGGAACATGGTTCATTCACATAACTTATAGCACAGACACGAAAACAGAGCAAGCAATCTATTGACAAACAAGTTCAAACAAGTTCCTTAACGTATCTTCAAGTTAATGTTTGTCTCCCGCCCATACAAGAGAAATTATGTATCCCTCCTGTCCAACAGAAGTATCTCTTCTGCCCTGCAGAAATAATTGGTCCAAATCACATGAAACCACAAATTCAATCCTTTATCTAGAATAGGATCTCCCAACATGCCCAAACGTTGGGGGCCACGGAGGTCTTCAACTCCATTCTAAACCTAGCAGGGGGTGTCCAGAGCTCCACCTGACCCGCAAGCTGTCTAGGAGCGAAACATCATTCCCGTGGTTGGCCTTTTCACCACTCGACCTTCGGCCCATGAATCGAGCAGTGCCCTCTTTGGGTTAATCCGCAGTGCGATCATGGAGGTGATCCACCCATGTAATATATCCTTCCTTAATTAAATCCTTTAGGAATCAAGCACAAACAAGGCATTCAGCCCTAATATCATTTTCTAGGAAAACATTCCTTTATCCCCATGGCAACTTGTCATCACAGACCCTTGCCATGCATTTATCATAAATCACAAGCACTTGGAGCAATCATCCAAACAACAACTAACAACCAGTTGAATGTAAAAGCATTTAGGATGTTGTTAGATCATCCAACAAAAAAACCAATTGTATTCTTACCAAATAATGCAAGGATAGTTGCGATAATATTTCCATTGCATATTTGCTCTTCCCCTTGGGATCAAAGAGCGATTCTATGTAAAATATCCTTAACTCTTGTATGCATAATTTTTAATGTCATGATTATGCCATTCATAACCCTTAACCGATTCCTCTTGTAATTGCTCTATCAATGAACAAGCCATATGCAGCTAGGTGCAATTAACTTTCCTTAATACATGCACTTTGCAAGCTCAATCTTTTGAATACATGAGCTAAAATTTATCATTTTCGATGACCTATACTCGTGCATCATAGTATGGGGCCTAACGTATCTCATACGAGAATCAAAACAAGCATCTATCAATTTAAAAATACATTATTTATGATCGGTACCGCAATTGGATTGATGGTGATGCCTTCGTCTGAAGCTTCGTTGTTGGGTATGGGATTGCCATCATCCACACGTAACATTCTTTGCTTGGGGGCCATCGTCCGCAAGTAGACTCAAGAGATTAAGAAGGCGGAATAGATTCGAGATGGGAGAGTGTAGGAGAAGATGGCTAAGTTGAGGATTGAGATAGAGGGAATTGTGCAGCCTCTCAGGGTATCTCTCTCTCTCTCTCTCTCTCTCTCTCTCTCTCTCTCTCTCTCTCTCTCTCTCTCTCTCTCTCTCTCTCTCTCTCTCTCTCTCTCTCTCAAGCTCTCTCTCACAATCTCTTAGAGGGGTATCCTTTTCTCTACCTCTCTCTCGCAGCCTCTTGGGGTCTCCTTATGCTTCTTGTGCCTCCCCCATGCCTCATATTTATAGTGGATTAGATAAGAGAGCTTGTGGCTGCGAAGTGGAGCTCTTTGTGGAGGGGGATCTTGGAAAGATTAGTGATCTGATACTCAGATCATAAATCTGATGGTTCCATTGGCTCCGAAAGGGGGGTAAAATTCCAAGACCCTTGTTTAGAAAGCTCTTAGTTCACTCCTTCTTTTCTCTGTTCAAATTTCTCTGTTCGAAGTGCTGTCCACTGCCTATAGACTATGATCGCGGCCGCGCAATTTTGCAAATCCCTCTCATTATTTTTTCTTTTTATAAAATCTCCAAAACTAACTAAAATATCACTTGTCTTTTCTTTTAAATGACATCCAGTTCTAGAAATCTGCATATCTTTTTTTAAAGGATAATATCTAAAATATCTAAAATATACTAGTTTTGCCCAAAATCTAATATTTTTGGACCATCCAAACTATACACGTTAGTACTAGTGATTAATATAGCTCATAAGTCTCGTTCGTGTTGTAGCTTACGTGAAGGGTGGCTACGATCCTTGTCAATCCGAGAAAAATATCGAATTTTTGACTCTCGATTTTTTACATATATTTTTTATTAAATAAAAATACTTAATTATTAATATTAGTTGATTTTTTACCTTAGTTAGTCTTTAGTTAGTAACCTTACTAACTTATTAATTTGCTAACTGACTTTCGAACTAACCAACTAACTTTTATTTCGTAGAAATATTACACTGCACGTTACTTACACCCCCCCCCCCCCCCACTACTCCTACCCGCCTGCCCATCCCTACCCTCCCATTTACCCTTATCCCCCCCCCCCCCCCCCCCCCCCTTGCCCACTCCCTTGACCTTGCCCATCCCCACTTTAAATCCCTCTTTTAAAGTCCCTACTCCCACCTTGTGCCTCGAGATTGGTCACCACACGAACCAAATTAAAAAATAATGGTGACCTTTTAAAGTCCCTGCTCCCACCTTGTGCCTCGAGATTGGTCGCCACGCGAACCAAATTAAAAAAATATGGTGACCACTCATGTTTTAGATTTTCCACCCGTGTGAACACCCGCCTGCAAGCCCCTTGTCAAGTGTAGGGCAGTGTTGATCATGTGTGCCTTGTTCGTGTGGGCACATGCGTGTTTGATCACGTTCGTGCGTATGTGTGTTATAAGTTCACATTCACGCGCGAGGATGTGCATCCCGATATTTCACTCGTGTCGTAGAGTTGCCATTCATATGCAACCGTTATCGGCTACTCACTGTCCCGATGTTGATTATTTTAATCATCCATACTTAAACAAAAAATAAATAACAAAAAATAAACAATTAAAAAAACTCGATATTCCATAAAAAGTCAATAAATTTTGGAAAATAATTAAAATCCAAAAAATGCAAATTTTTTTCATGATTATGAATAATAAAAAATACATTAAAAATATTAAAACATAATGAGAAATATTTATTTATACTAAAAAATACAACTTAAAAAATGAAAAAATGCTTGAAATTTTTGAAAAAAAAAGGATGTTAGATTCATAAAAATTTCTTTTTCACATTCCCAATGTTAGTGTAGTCGTTTGGTTACTCAAATTTATTTATTAAAAAAAACAAACAACAAAATCATTGGAAAACAAATCATCCAATAGACTAATCAAAATGCTTCAAGTCTCATTCATATCAAATGTGACCTAACATCTAAAAACCATTTTTTGAACACAGCCCAATACACAATTTCCAAAATTCTAAGAATTTAAACACCACACAAAATAATTTTAAAAAATAAAAAAACACAAAGATTGATTAAAAAACCAAATTAAAAATAAATTAAGAAAATCCAACTCATGAGCACCCAAATAACAAACCCTTCCTTGTCTCCTTTCTTTTATTTTACCATAGTATTAGTATTGGTTTCTTCGTAAAACCTTATAGGAGGCCGATTGTCACCTAGTCAACCTGTTGTTTTCCTACATGGACAAAACAAAAAAAAATCACCTCATAATTTTTTAATTAAAAAGAACCAATCCTTAATTTATAAAAGGAATCCCATCATCATTGCACCCGCACATAGTACCATAATCCACTTAATTTCAAAAATTAAAATCTATCCATAGTGTACATACACATGCACATATACACACATTTAATTTGTAAATAATAATGAACCCCCCCGAAGTCACGTATGCATGTGCTATGCACAACATATCATCTAATTTTTTTAAAAATGAATTGCATTTGTAGAGACCCCTTAGTCGAGTCCAGTTAAGTCAGTCTAAGTAGGGGCTGGGATGCGAATACGACTCACCATGCATTAATGGGATAATTTAATAATGAACTATGATTAATTGGTTATCTAGTAAAAATGAGCCGTATAGTTTTCACCAAACCAATTCATGGCACCATAGGTATATGCCATATGCTTAGGGGATTGGGGTTTTTTTGTCAAAGGCATCGGTCTTGTTCGTTTGTATTTATTTTTATGATTTGAGTCTATGGTTTAGTCTTGATTTCTGGATTGTGTCTGGGAGATACCACATGCGTGGCATTTTCTTTTCTTTCGAGTGTCTGATTTCGCGGGGTTGTCGAGTGCCTGTATGTCTGCATAGCATAAATCTTTCGGTCGTATATGTGTGTAGGTCATGCCAAATTTTTTGTAGGATGTGGACTGCTTGGGGAGGTCGTCTAGTCCAATCAAAATGTTATTGTTGTTTTTGTTTCCTTGTTATTTATCTCAGTGGTGATATTTGTGGGTTTTGTAGGAATACTTTCCCCTTATCCTGGTTTTTGTGTGTGTGTGTGTGTGTGTGTGTGTGTGTGTGTGTGTGTGTGTGTGTGTAGGTGATTCAAGGTGGTCTAAATGGCATATTCTTCCACACCCCCGCTTGTGATTTGGCATGTATCATTACCAATCTATGATTACTCTCTCATTTTGAATGTTGATTATATTCGCAAGGTGGATCTTTATCTCTTTATGGCTTTGAAATTCCCTCCAGTGGGGATGTGAAGCTCTATTACTTTTTTTTGGAGAATTACGAGAACCTTTCAAGGTTGTTTTATGGCTGTTGGTTCTATTTATCCCCTGCTATTGCCAACGAGGCCTTATTCTTGCCTTTTGTAGCCTCCCTGTTCCTAGTGGTAATCATTTATTATCCATTGCAAAGATCCTTGCCTTGTTGCAAAAGGAGACCTCTACTCCTTTGGTAGCGCATAAGGTTATCACCAGTTCAGGAGTATCAATGGCACACATTTCTTCTCCCTTGTGGAAGTAGTTATGCCAATTCCTCCAGGACCATGTCATGCAAGCTTGCATCCAAGTGTTTATCCTAAGAATTATTCCCTACATCTGTTAGAATCCTGGAGGGGGTTAAGATTAATTGGACAATCCATTTTAGTGTGTAATGAAGGGTCAACTCAATATTGTGTCCTATGGGGTTTTTCTATAGAAGATCATTCAATTGGCACGTCCCCTAGGTGGCATTTCGGTGCCTAATCCTATTCCACTTTTGCAGAGCAGTCTCTTACTTCTGTCCCTTCTCCTCCTATGGAAGCCAATTTAGATTTAGCAGATGTACCCACTGCGAGAATCATTTGAAAGAAGCACCACACACAGGGTCCTTCTGATCCCCTCCCTGTTCCAACCCTTGTGGTATAGATTTCTATACACCAAAGGTGTTTGGTAGCTCCCTTCCCTCGTTCCTCTCTTGTACCAACCTCTTTGCAGCACAATGGGAAGGAAAATTGGATCTACAGATTCCTCCTTCCTTGCAAACAATGCTTTTTGGATCTATGCTTTTGTAGCTAATTTCTAGTGTTGAGTTTGATTTGGAGACCTCCATGAATTCCTATATTTAGAAAATCTATATAGGTGTGTACACCTCATTGCAAGACAAAGTGGACTCTTTAAGCAGTTAGCTTAGCAAGGCTTTGGAGAATTTAGCTTTTGAGAAGCCTGCTTTGAGTGATATCCATACACAAATTTTTGCAGCTATAACTTTGATGGATTCATAGAAAGACATGATTAAGGACTTAGAAGCTAAAGTTGTCACTTTAAAAGAAGAGAACATGTCCTTAACTAAGGAGAAAAATGCAGATCTTGAGGAAATGATAGAATTAACTCGTAAGCTTGGTATATGTGAGGGCCAGCTACAACATTCCCAAGAAACTGTAGAGTTGCAAAAGAAGTTTATTGAAGAACTTCAGCAGAAAGTTGCTACTCTTTTTGTTCCTCCTTTAGCCCATGTGATGTCTTCTCTATTGTCTTTTAAGGAAGAGCTATATCAGTCATCATACAAGAAAGCTAAATTGTTTGATGGGTTTTCTGCCAAGGTAGAGCGCCTTCAATAGCATACGAATTGTGTTTAGGAAGATTTTATCCACTATGCTAAATTGGTGTCACCTCCATCATCCTTCTAGATTAAGTATCATTGGTAGTGCTTTGCATTATACATTTCCTTGAGTAATGTGGACTTAGAACCTCTAGAGGATGGGTGGCAGAACATGTGGTCTACAAGTTTACTCAAAGCAGTATTTGATAGATTTGTTGATGAGTAAATCTCTCATGAGGCCTGGTTATTATCTTTATGTATATTCAAGGAGATCTGCACATCCATGATGAGGAGGACATGAATCTTTATGTAGGAGATGTGATTTTGCAGGCAATCATGTATGTACATTCTACTGAAATGACTTTGGTTGATGGCCTGAAGAATTATCATCATCAAACATTATGGTGTAGAGACTATGCTTGGCATCCTTCTTTGGAGGAGGATGCTCTCAATCCTCGCCATCAGCAGTGTGTCTTTCATAACTCGGATATTCAACCATTGTGATCCTAAGTGTTGAACCATATTGCTAATAATTCCTTATTCACTAAGGATTTCTTTTCAGCTTTTGATTTTTTATGTTTCATCTACCCATATGATCCTCATGATATCCTATCTAATTCCCTAATTTCTTATCTATTACCCATGTATATTATCATCCTCACTTTTAATCTAGATAATATCCCTCTCTTATCTTTTACCCCTATAGTCTCCCCTCAAATTTGAGTTTTTACTACTTTCCCATTTATTGTTGATCATATATCTTTGCCTACTCCTATTGAACCTACTCTTGTTGTCCCACCTATTCCCTTTGTTTTTCCAACATAATCCCTTCAGAAAATTTTACTTTCTTTCCCTCCTTTCCCATCATCATTATCTCTTCAAATATCTTTATTTTATGATTTATCTTACCCACCTTTTCACTATTTCCCTCTTATTTCCTTAACATCTCCATTTGACTATATTAATCTTCCTCCACAATCAGTGATGGATACTCTTGGGTATGACAATGATATCCTCTGTGGATGGCAATGGACATTGAATGATTCTTTGATAAGGCCTATCATTCTTGGAACTTGGGACACTTTTGCATAATTTTCTACTTTTATCTTCAATTTGCGAGAGCATGTACTCATTTTGAGGATACCTTAATACGCTTGGCATCTCATTTTTGTTGTTATTTGGATTTTATGCATCAGTAGACTCATTTTACTCAAAAAAGTATTCCAAACTTGATGATTAATCCTAATGAGGATGTGAGTGTTGCTCAAATGGATATCATGTATTATTTTACACAAGCTTTTTCTACGAGGTTTATTATCTTGTTGGAAAGGATGTGTTATTTATAATTTCTCTAGTATGTGCCTCTACATTTTCTGGATGAGAATAAGAGTTTGAAATGTCTCAAGCTAAGTACGAAGTTCAAGAAAAAATATATTCATTCTACATAACCTATGGACACTCTCTTGGTTATTGATATTTTTAATGAAAATATTTCTCTTTGCTCTATATTTTTTTGGGAGCATGTGCCATTTAGACTACATTGTCTTGTGTTTATGTGAGTTCTGTGTATGTTTTATGATGTATATGTGGTGTTTTATCCTTTTTGCGTGGAGTTGAAGATGAAGATGGAGATGATAGAGAAGATGTTTGATGGTGGTTCATGATTCTATATCTGATGGATGGATATTTATTGGGAAAGCAACCTCTTATATCCTTTAAAAGTTTGTCATGCTTTAAGTTGTGTTAATGGATAAAGGTGTTTTCCTTTCATTGTAATTCTTTATTAGATGCAAGTTATAAGTTAAGGTCATGCTTGGATGGTGTTTCTTGAAGTTGATGTGGAAGATCAAGCTGAGCTATATTTTGAACTTTTATTTTCTTTTTCTAAGATCATGAGGATGCTCCCAGATTAAGTGTGGGGATATGTTGAGGGTTGATATGATTGTGTTTTTGGTTGTTTTTAATTGGATTTTTGGGTGATTTTTGTATGATTTGAATGATAACTGATTGTTTTAGAAGTGTTTGAGAGTGTTTTAGATAAGGTTGAATAGATTTGATAAGTCATGATGTTTTTCAATGGAGATATAATGTGTTAATAGGTTCTGTTAAGTGTTTGATTAGTTCTGTTGAGCTTCTGTTTTGTTCTGTTTTTCTTCTATATGAGAGGTTGGAGTAATAATTGATGGAGTTTGAGAGTGTTTCAAATCTTATTGAATGATTCTTGATGGATTTGAATGGTTTTAGTTGAGGTAAATGCTTTTTCATGAAGTCCTTCTGTTAAGCTTCTATTGATTGTTCGTAGAGTCTCTATTTTTGTTCTATTTTTGCTCTATATGCCTTTGTAAGTATTCTGTGGGAAGAATGTCTAGCTTGGGGAAGTTTTATAATCTTGGGAAGAGATGAATACAAGTTCAAAATAGCTCAAAGAAGTGGAAGAAGTAGTTGGTTAAAGATTCAAGTAAAGATTAAAGTGACAATGACATTGTTGAGTTGTGAAAGGACACTATAGTGGCTCTGGTGACCCTTCATGTCAGACATACCTCTTGGGAGGGGCATCCATGACCAAAGAGGGGTTGTGGATGATTATTCTTGATTATTACAATGTGCTATTGATAGAAATAATGTGTGTGAGAGATAGAGAGTGAGAGATAGCCAAATTTTCATAAAGAACAATGTATTTGTGAGTAAGAGATTATGAAAAAGACTATGAAGATGATGAAGCTATTGAAGATGAATACTATGTGATGATTTTGATTCAAAGTGGAGCATTCATTTGTGTTCTCTTGTTATTTTGATGAAGAATATGAAGAATGTATTGAAGTTTTGTTGTGATAAATCCATGGGAGAATTGTTATAGAATGTTACATGAAGATTTAAGAAGATTGGTGTTGTTTTTCTTCTTGTGGTTGATTAAAATATGAAAAGCATGCTTGTTGATGATACAAGATAGATTTTATTATAGTAGATTCCTCATTTTCTTAGTGTTCCTCTTGGGGTTCTATGCTTTTCCAAATGAAAAGCATCATGCCATGGCACATCAAGAAGGTCAAGTTGGCCAAGAGAGGCTGCAAATGGCTTGTTGGCCATGAAAACGTGCAAAGAAAACTCTCATTCTCACCAAGAATCCATGTTCTCAAAACACAGAGAGAAGAAGGCAGACAAGAAATTGGACAATTCTTCCATCCTCACCCTCTTCCTCTTGCTCACTCTCCATTAGATTAGGTAGTGAAGCACAAGAGAAAGAAAACAAGAATAAGAAGGCAAGCGTTGTGTGCTAGTATGAGAGAGGAAGAAATGAAGCATGAAAGGAGAAGATAAAAGAAGAGAGAGGTTGTAAGCACCTCAACCTCCCACCTCTCCAAATCACTAGACAAGCCTCTTCCTTTTCCTTTCTTAATATTATAAATTTGAACTTGCATACATGGACTAAGGTCTTAGAGACCCTTCAACTTTGGCAATAGGACAGAAGGTGTTTGACCATCCCTTTTCCTTTCACATTTGAAATTGTGAACCTTTAGACCCACATTGTTACATTGCTTCATAAATTATTTTTGAAAAGATGGCACAAAAGCAAAGTGCCATTTTTACAAAAGATGTTTCCACGGTGCACATTTTGGTGATTGTTTTTGCATAAATTTCATGCTCATCATTCCTCCAACACTTAAGTGTGAATCATTCTCGCAAAAAAACTTGGAGAAGAACCACAATCAACTCCAAAACTTTATCTTCATCTTTGGTCTTTGTCTTCTTAATTGATCTCTACATTGCCATTGGATAGGGAAGGGAAATACCACAGAAAAGAGAACCACAACTAGGACGTTGAACCTAGGTTCAAAAACACCCCAAAGAAAATCATACACCACTCAAAAAATAGAGCTTTCCAAACAATCTGGAGGCAAGGGTGAGCATCACACTCAATACAAGAAGCTGAGAGACAACCACACATGAAGCTCATGAAGAAAACCCAAAAGAGATATATAAATGAAGTATACCCCTACAAAGGATATTACAATGGAGTTCTCCCACCCAATTTATGGATTTTAGAAAAGGAAAGAAAGGCATGTATTGTTAAAAAATAACAAAAAGTAAAAGTTGGAGAAAGAAAAAGTTATGAAAGGTTCTTGTGCATTGGAGATTGGTGATCTTGGTGGGAGCATTTTCAAATAGGTTGAGTTTCATATGAATATACTTTAGAGAAGGATTTTATAATTAAAGATTTAGAATGTTGGCTTTGGTGATGTAAAGGTTTAAAGGTTGAAAGAGAATTACTCTAGAATTTGATGTGTGAATAAGGGATAAGTCAAAGACATTATGACAGAAGGAGATTGAGTACATGCTAATGCCTCTGCAGCAAGCATGGATGATGAAGAGTAAGGGAAAGGAGAGATATTGTCAATGCTACAAGGCGAGGAGGTGGGATAGGTTTGTGGCAAGGTGGAGTGAAAACAACATGACTATTGTAGCCTCATTGGCATCAGATGCTAGACTGCAATGTGGATGGTGGAGGGCCCCACCTTCAGTTGAGAGGCAAGGAGTAGGTCATCTGGTACTGGAGGCATCACTTCTTCTCCTTGCTATAGAGGTTGTTAGAGCATGTCCTGCATAGCTAGCAATAAGTTTCGTATCAGATGAAGGCATTGATAGTGTTTGTCTTGGCACAACACTGAGGGTTTGTTATTCTGGATGAAGATTTGATGGTCAACGAACATGGCCTCCTCTTTGTCTTGTACTAGGTCACGAAAGACCTTATTGGTGAGCACTTCTAGGTTGGACCTGGTGGCATATGGAGGCATGGGAAGAAGGGACAATGCATGTATTTGGAGTAGAGTAGCCAACAATAGACATCATTTTTGCTAACCGTGAGTGAAGGATGGAGGGAAAGAAAGAAAAGAGGGAGGTGTAGACAAGGTATGGTTTTTTTTAAATATAACTATTTTTAAAGGCAAACTCGATCGAGAATGAATACATGAATAGGAACTCTTTGCAACCCATTTTCTTCTCCATCTTCTCATTGATAAAAAGCCATTTCTTCTTTTTGAGAATGCAACCAAAAAGTGAAGCTTTCTATGACCCGAATTTGATTGCAAACCTTTGAATCTCTCGCAAGTTCCATAGGCACCTCATTCCCAGCTAGTGCACCAAATGAAGAGCACCTTGCCATGACACATCAAGAAGCTCGAACTAGCCAAGTGTGTGTGAGAGAGAAGAAAATTTCTTGTGTGTCTTACTCACCTCCCAACCAAATATACACCCTCTTTCCACCTTCTAATCGGGTCTCTAGGGCATGTTTTCATGGTGCACCCAATTGATGTTCCCAAATAGACAAGTCCTACCCAATTTAACAAGAAATATGAGGGTATCCCCCAAGCTTCAGACCTTGGCACTTCTTGCCCTTTTCCGGGACACACTAATTAATGGTTGTCTTGGGCTACTTACCCGGCTGAAGGTTATTATGCCTGACATTATCTCCCCCTTAAAAAAAATCATTATCCTCAATGATTAGTCATGGGAAGTGTTGTCAAATCAAAGGTTCTGATTCCCATGTAGCATCAGTAATTGGTAGACCCTTCCAGGCAACTAGATACTCATGGAGAGTACGATTATGCAACCATTTCTTTCTCCGATCTAGTATCTTATCTGATCCATGGTCAACAACTGAATCCTGTACTTACAAACGTACCATACCATCACTTAGATTATCATCACGTGAGATATAGTTTCTTAATTTGCTAACATGAAACACTGGATGAACACGGCATCTAGGAGGAAGTTCTAATTGATAAGCTACATCACTTAGCTTTTGAATAATTTTCCATGGTCCACAATATCTTGGAGATAACTTTGGACATTTACCAGTTGATAAACTAGACGACTTGGCTAGTACTTGGAGAAAAACTGTTTCTCCTAATTAAAAGATCCTACTTGACCTTTTCTTATCTGCCAAATACTTATCCCTATCAGCAACTTGTTGTAACTTGGCTTAAGCAATTTTAATATTAGCTTGTATGGCAATAATAAATTCTACTGCAGCTAGGCATTTCTCATTTGACCTTAGTGTACTAGGAAAACTTGGATTCATTCCATAATTCATTTCAAAAGGAGACAAACCCGTCGCCTTATGAGGTATGTTATTATACACAAATTCTAACAAAGACAAATGTGTATGCCAATCTGTTTGTTTATTAGATACATATGCTCTCAGCATGTCTTCTAGTATCTGATTGACTCTTTTTGTTTGACCATCTGTTTCTGGGTGATCACCACTTGACATGTTTAAATACACATTTAAACGACCAAAGACATGATGCCAAAAAAAACCAATAAACTTGACATCCCTATCAAGCACAATGGACATAGGTAGACCATGCAATCTAAAAACACGATCTATAAACAAATTTGCGACATGTGGAGCTTACACACTTTCGCGAGTGGCTATAAAATGAGCCATTTTACTGAAGCAATCCACTATCACTAGGATAGTGTCTTTTTGTCTTTGGGTTCTAGGTAAGCCGACAATGAAGTCCATGGAAATACTTTTCTAGTTGGATTCTGGAATTTGTAATGGCATTAGCAAACTTGGTGGCTTCACCCTTTCTGCTTTATTAACTTGACATTGAAAGCATTATTGGACATATTGGCAAACATCCTTGGCCAACTTTGGCCACCAAAATGTCCTTCTAACAAGCTGTATGATCTTATCAATGCTAGGATGTCCTGCACAAGGCACATCATGGTTATCAAACAAAACTTTCTTTCGTAGTTCCCGTGCACTAGGAACACACATCTTGCCTTTTTGTTTAAGAAACCCATTCTCAATTGAAAGGTTCTTAAAAGAGCCTGCCTTATCAGAAATACTAGTAGGTAATGAAACATAAGTATTTGGTCCATCCCTAATCAAAGAGTCTCGTTCTATGGCATGATAACTTTTTGCCATATAAGAGTCCTCTAACTGTACTTCCTTTATTTCTTGAAGCAATGAGCTTTCTAAAATTGTAAAGCTCATTTGATACATTATACGAGATAATGCATCAGCGATAACATTATCCTTACCCTTCTTATATAGAATTTCCATATGAAATTCTTGCATCATTTCAGCTCATCGAGCTTGGCGTCCCTCGAAGATCTGGTTGACTACAAAATAATTAAGGGGATGGTTATCTGTATAAACTTTAAAATCTACACCATATAAATAGTGTTGCCAAACTTTAAGGCAATGAACAATAGCATAAAGCTCTTGTTCATGAACTGGCCAATTCAATTGGCTTGGGGAAAGCTTCTTGCTTTCAAAAGCTACAGGCCTGCCTTCTTGGCTAAGGACTGCACCTATCGTGATGCTACTTGCATCTGTTTCTAAAACAAATGGTTTCTTAGGATCAACTATCTTGAGAATAGGTGCAATAGAAACTGCTTGTTTCATAGCCTCAAAACTTTCATGTTGAACTAATGTCCACACATAGGGCACCATAGCTTGCAACAAATCTGTCATAGGAGCATCTATATATGATATGCGTACATAAATCTCCTATAGAATCCAGACAATCCCAAAAAGGAACGAAGAGCTATTTCATTTTGGGGTGTCGGCCAGCTAAGTATCACAACAACCTTCTCAGGGTCCATCTTGATCCCACGGCAGATACAATATGATCTAAATACTCTATCTTTGCTAAACATATAATCGTATTGTCTGGTTTAGCATAGTGTTTTGCTTCCTGCAAAGTTTCAAAGACTGTCACCAAATGTGACTCATGTTCATGGATACTCTTACTATACACAAGCACATAATCAATAAAATCTACAACGAACTTGCCCATATATGGCCTTAGTAAATCATTCATTAACATAATAAAAGTAGCAGGAGCATTTGTTAAACCAAAAGGCATAATCAAATACTCATATTGACCAAATCTTGTTCTAAAAGCAGTTTTAAAAATATCTTCATCTCTTACTATTTTTGGTACTTTCTTTGTTACTGTGATGCTTAGGATCCATTCATGATAACCAGAGTCATGTGGAGGTTACTCATCTAGGTCATCTCTTGCCTTATCCACATCGTGCATTGGATTAAGCACCATTTGAGCACTGACTCTTGCCTTCTTGGGACAAGCCTTAAATTTATGCTGCCCCAAGCATCCGTAACAGAGTCCTCTCATTGCTTTCTCCCTTTGCTGTGGAATGAGCATGGATGTATTGTAGGCTCTCTCAGCCATAGCAGATACCTTCCGCTTGGTCCCTAACACCATCTTTATCATATGCACCTCTCTAGTGTCCTTCGCACGAGGAGCACTAGATGCAACTACAGGAGTAAAGACAGGGCGTGCACCTCTAGTCCAAGGAAATCTCTGGGCCTTCCCATCTTAAAGGACCAATGCAAGCTCCACTGTGGTGTGTTAAAGTAAATCTTGCATAGAACCGCTCCCAATCCCAAGGGGGAGAGCAAATATGTGATGGAAAGGTTATCGCGACTATTCTTGCAATGTTTGGAAAAAAATAATATTGTTTTTGTTGATTGATAAAATAACATCCTATATGCTTTTGCATTAAATTGATTACTAGAATGTGATCTGGTGATTATTCCAAGTGCTTGTGCTCGATGGTAAATGCATGGTAGGGGTCTGTGATGACAAGTTGCCATGGGAATAAAGGAATGTTCTCCTAGAAGATGATATTAGGCTGATTGCCTTGATTGTGCTTGATTCTTAATTGGATTAATTAAGGAAGGATATTTTGCACGGGTGGATTATCTCCAAGGTCACGCCGCATTTCAATTCGAGAGGACACTGCTCGATTCACGGGCCGAAGGTCAAATGGTGAAAAGGCCAACCACAGAAATTGTGTCTCACTCCTAGATTGCTTGGGGTATGGAGCTTTGGGCACCCCTTGCCGAGTTCGAGACGGAGTTGGAGACTAGCGTGAGCCCAACGTCTAGGGCGTTGGAAGGTCCTATTCCAGATACTGAATGAGAATTATGGTGCCATGTTATTTGGACCGGGTACTTTTGTTGGACAGAAGGGATACATAATTTCTCTTGTATGAGCAAGAGACAAAGATTAATGTAAAGATGAGTTAAGGAATTTGTTTGAACTTGTTGGCAAAGGATTGCTTGCTTTGTATTCGTGTCTGTGCCATAAATTACGCGAATGAACCATGTTTCTTAAAAGGCTTAATTAAGGAAGCTGATTTTAAATGTCACCATAAACGAGGAAGGCAACTAATCAAGGGCTTGGGGCGCCTCTAAAATTTTATAAGCGGTGATATGAAGGCGCCTTGTATAATGTGAATAGTGATAGTGACTATGGCTTCACTTGGTTAGTCACCGAGATGGACATTGCAATGAGAACACATGTTGAGAGGGTAGTCAATGGTTTGGGTGCCCCTCGATTACAAGTCTCAATGTAAGCATCGACATGCAACTGATACGCTATCAACCGGGTCTAAGTTAACTATGGACTCTTCTGTGACACTTCAATCATTTTCAAATCACAATAGCACAAAAAACTGAAGATTAGTGGAAGGGCAGCACTCCCCTGGACTTCGATTTTCTTTTATGTGAGTTCCTCCGGGTGCAAAAAACCCAAAAAAAACTGTGTCGGCGATCAAAGCGAGCTTTACACGGGCGATCTGTCGTTCTGCAGATGAAATCTTTTGCCAGGAATACACAAGAAAAACACGGAACGGATTAAAACATGAAGAATTCAAGTAGCGATTAGGTGGATCGTGCTTCCTTTGGTCCTTTTTTGCTGCGGATGGATGGAATTAAGTAATCGGGTAATCAGTATCGGGTGAATTGAATTTGGGCAATCGATATCAGGTGAATTAAACATGGGTAATCAATATGGGCGCTCCATACTTTCTCTAATTCTCAGTAGCAGGAGCTCTGTCCTGTTCATAGCAGGGGCTTTGCAGGAGCTTTGTATTGAAAATGGCTATCATAAGAGAACAGTCCTCTTATTTCAGCTCCCCCATTGATGGCCAGGGTCAGTTGAAGAGGAAATTACAGTAGCTGGCCCCGAAATTGGGACCTCTGATGTGACAATATCTCAGAAGAAGGAGGCAGTTGAAGAGGAAGATACTGTAGTTTGGGACCCCTGATGTGATAATACCCTGGACAAAAGAGACGCAGCTGGGCCGCATGGAGGCTCAGGGCCTCATCAGGTCTCCTAGCTCCAGTTCGTCCAGTTCATTTGACAGTTGCTCCGACCTTCTAACCTCTTCGGAATTCCCTGTAACGGACACTTGGCAACATGCCATTCCTGAGCAACAGTCTTGCAGTGAAGAAATTCGTGGTGCCAACAAAGGTGCTTCCACTTCTGACAGACTAGAGCAGTTAAGAACACCTTTGACCTATTTTGAGAGTGCAAGGCTATTGGCAGGTTTGGCAGTAAATCAAGTTGCACAGATGATCGATAAGTCAGACATGAAATTAATCAGTTTTGGGGATGGTAAAAGCTTACTGAGCACAGATATACAGAGTGTAGAAAATGCAGAGATCATGGTGTCGAATGAACCCAAGCATGAGAATCGAGCAGATTTTCTTCAGCACCAACTCTGCAGTGAATTAGGAAACACTGAGCCCATTTTGGATGATACCAATTCTTTGCTAAGTGAATGCTCCACCCTGCAGCCATGCATATCAAGCAGAGATTTCAAGGAAACACTTGCAATGGATGGTAACTTGAATCATGGGCAACATTGTGAAAATTCTCAAAGGGATGAAGTGCCAGGAGAGCCAAAAAAGTTGCTTGTGGGTTCAAATGTTTCATTAGGTGACATTTCTGTTCAACAGACACAGGGTGCTAATATGGAGAAACTTGTTCGCATGGCTTTGGTTGCTGAAATGCCAGAGGCTGTAGTGCATGCTGAAGTGTCTCCACTGAATTGTAAACAAGTGGAAGTTCCATGTGGGCATACAGAGGCACAAGCTGCTTTGTCTGAATCAGAGGCTGTAGTGCATGCTGAAATGTCTCCACAGAATTGTAAACAAGTGGAAGTTCCATGTGGGCATATGGAGGCACAAGCTGCTTTGTCTGAATCACACACATTGGAGGGGGTTCTTTTATGTTCAAACAAAATATATGCTCAGGGTGATGATAATGAGCATATGCGTTATGTTTTTGGGGAAGAGTCGCATTTTGATGATTTGTACAGCCAAAGAAGCCTAGGAAGTTTCAGTGGAGAAAGGATAACTGGTGGTCTAGAGGTAGATTGTGATATTCAGAGTTTAGAGAATTCTTTAAAGATATTTGAGCTCCACAAGTCAAGCTCTGCTCTATCTCATCATCTTCCTTCTTTGAGTAGTGGATGTGGAAGACCTGACCTTGAAGAGGTTGACGAGCAGATTGACTCAAGTGAGTCTGTTGACAAGAATAAATCTCGTTCTTGCAGTTCCGTTATGTCTGATAGTGTTGTTCGGCCAAATATGGCTGTTGCAAGGGGGCAGGTTAACGCCACTGGCAGCAATTTTAACTGTGTAGATGATGGAAGTTTGGATGGATTGGGTTTTCCATTGATTACTTCAGAAGTGCTCCAACTTATTGATCCACACCCAAAGGGTGAAAGCATGTGGAAAGAGGTTGTATTGGCTTCAGACTATTTTAACATGCATGGTATTCAGCCAAACAGCAGCTTTCAGGATAGTACAGTGCAATACCCCAAGGTGGACAGCTTTCACTCAAAACCTGTAGTTGTGGACATGGAAAGCTCACACCCTGATGAGGTACAAAGTAGCACAACCCCAACTATTTTCACACTTTACTTTGATCATATTTTCTAACTAGACGCCAAAGAGCTAACATGGGTCATTCAAGGTTTTTTATTTTTGCACCATATTTCTAATTAGAGGCCAAAAAGCTAACATAGGTCATTCAAGGTCTTTTATTTTTGCTTTTTTGTGCCATGTTTTCTGCTTTGTAATAGAGGTCTCAACTTACGTAAGAATAACTAACAAATGTTTTCCTGAAAAATACAAAAAGGTGAGAATTTATGTGGTTGCTCTTCAGAAACCTAAGCATGTAGAAATCTCCGGCAAGTTTGAATGATAGAATCCATTATGCCATTATAATGACTCATCTTGAAGGTCAACATCTGACTTTACATGTAGGCTCATGAAATTCCAAGGATCACCTGTAAGCTGGTAAATTTTGCAAGGGATTCTGTGTTGAGATGGTGTTCCAGCTCACCTTGAGTGCTGTCCCACCATTGTTTGTTTATATCAATTCAGTTGTATCCCACACATCAGTTAGTCCATTGACATCAGCTGATCAGATTTACTTCATTGTACGTAATCCATCTTTGTGAGTTGGAGTGTGAGTGCTTCCATATTCAGTCTTCTTTCATGGTATCAGACTGCAGATCCATTTGGGAATGTTCATGGAGGAAGAAGCTGAGCAAGGTTGAGTCAAGGCAGGCACAGCAGTCACATGTGGCAGCCAACATTGTGGAGAAGAAGTCAAAGACAAGCATGAAAAGAAGAAAGTGCAACAACAGTCAAAATTCCAAAAGACAAAGGGAAAGAGGAAGGTGCACATGTCTTAGCTCTCCAACAAGAAGTGAAACACAAAGCATCTGTTAACAACAAAGTGATGAGAAATGTGACAAAAGAGAAGTTATAGGAGTTGAACAAAGGCGATATCATGATCAATGCAACTCAAGCCCAAAGTCAAGCCAAAACTGACAACGTGATCATTGTGGCAGCATCCATCACGTGGCTAGTTTCATCAGCTTTTTGAAACATTTGTTAAAAGTTAGTCAGTCTGAATAGCCGCTTACTGTAGTCTAAAAAACAGGGGAGTTTCCTGAGAGACTTGGAGCAGTGAGAGAGTGCTGCAAAATCCAGAGAAGCTCCAATGCAACAGTTCATGTTTGTCTACATGTTTCGGAGGGTGACAACAACAGCCTGAGGGGCTGCATCCTGAGTGTGGGACAATTTGAATTTGTTTTAGATTTGTGGTGCTATCAAGCAGCAACAATTACTTTAGCCCGGTGAGCCATTGCACAGGTCCCAAATGTGGAGGGTTTTGAGGATGAGCCCTTGGTGTTAGAAGCAAAGAGGCCTACTTCCTCAGAGATGAAAGATTTGCATGTGGAATTGGTATGTCCATTTGCATTAGCCCCATGTGTGTGAACTCTATGTGGACGAGTCTACACTGAATTGTATGTTGACATGCTACTTCCATGGACTTTGCCACCTAGATGGGGACATTTTATAGGGTTTGTAAGTAGACTACCACAGATGATGACTTTGTCTATGGTCACTCTAGGGATGTTTGTGACAGTCCACTGATCTATGATGTATTTTTGTTTTAGGATGATGTTTTTCATGATAATGTGGAGATCTGTTCACTGCTAAGGTCACTTGTATTGGTCACATGTTAGATGATATTTCTTCTGATTGTGATGATGTTTGCCTAGTTGGTTTCCTGGATGATATGGCCCACAGATATACATGATTTTAGAGAGGACTCTTGACAGACATTTTGACTCTAGAAGGAGTCATTTTAGTTCCAAAGGGGGACATCAATCTTCTTGTGGGAGCGATTCTAGTCCTTGAGGAGGGCATCCGCATTCCTGTAAGAACTTCAGCTCAGTACTGGCATATTGGCCACTTCTTTCTTCAATATTCCCTTTTGCCACTTCTTTCTTTAGCATGGCTTTTAGTTGTCAGATTATGACCCCAACCTCTACTTTAGATTGGAGGATGGTTTGGTGATATATCTTGTCCTTAATGTGGATGACTTGATCATTACAAGGAGCAATGGTGAGCACATAATTCAGATGAAGGAGTTGCTGAGCTGGGAGTTTCAGATGACAGATCTTGGCCTCCTTGGGCTTGAGGTGTTTTAGTACCTAAGAGCATTTTCATCCTGTAGTAGAGAGATGTGACTGAGTTGTTGATAGCATTTGGGATGACTGCTGCAGGCTTATCTCGTCGCCTATGGACCTTGGGTCCAAGCTGTCCTAATATGAGTGTGTGTACTGACAGACATCCTAGTAGGTATATAGATTGGTTGGGTCCTTGATT
This sequence comes from Lygodium microphyllum, assembly GCF_053477565.2. NCBI lineage: Eukaryota > Viridiplantae > Streptophyta > Polypodiopsida > Schizaeales > Lygodiaceae > Lygodium > Lygodium microphyllum. Next base: position 122,607,398 of record NC_141154.1, read on the forward strand.
TGGCTCATTTGTACCTGACCAGATGTTTCTATTTTAGTTGCCATTTTGAGCTCTTTCATGTAGGGCTCTTCAGCCCCATCATCCTCTAATTCATGATGATATGCAAGACATGCCTGAAACCTGTTGTTTCATTGATAATGCACCAGGTAACATTCTTTTTGTGTTCCACGTGCATTATCTGAAAATGAAACTTACAAAATGTGTGCCTATCTCATGTGTGTTTCAGACAACTTAGTCTAAGGAAGGAAGTAACACAAGGTCTGGTGATCTGTTTGTACTGCAAAATCAGCACCTAGCGAGTATGTTTCTAGGTGGAAAGAGTATTCATGACAGCCAAAAGCTTTTTCTCTATACTTGCAAAGGCTTTTCGGCACCTTGCAATATTTTATTTTCATTATCTACTACTCATCCTTCTTGCAAGCGGAGTGCACAATGTTGTTGCCACATTCATCACAATGGATGAAAGAATCTTTGTGGAGATTTGGTAAGAAAACACGGATCCGAACAAAGTTTCTCTTTCTGTGTATTGAATGTTGAAATCTGATTTTCAGCCCATTGAAAACTAATCCCTTCATTGGCAAAGAATGAAGGGGTGAAGCATCTCTGCAAAATGGCAAATGAGCCTGTGCTAGTATGAACATATTTCCAGAAAATTGCATACATCATGCAAAGTTCACACATATCGCCAGCTGCATTTACTCTATCTTAGCAGAATCCATACGAATGGCCTACTTTGAAATGACGTGCCCTAAGACGCGGTTTTCTTTCGGAAAAATTTCCCTCTTCTTTCCATTGATAACCATGTGAGGGTGAGCAATGGAAGCAAAGAACACGTGGGGAATAGAGAATGAGAGAAGAAGTGCCGTAGATGAAGTTGAAGGAGTACACTTTGATCTGAATGCAATACAAGACTATGGGCAATCAGTGCGTGTGCATGTGGATGCCTTGTTATTGAGGGCACTTGCCTAAAGACCAGAAAAGAAACTTGAAAAAGGAAGCTTAGGTGTTAGAGTCCGTGCGTTTTTTATCAGAGATTTTATGGCTGGCTGACTGGTCATTATTGTTGGCATTATTTCTGCTCCCACTCCCTTCTTAGTCACTCACTCATCATTCATCAAATACACATTCAAAAGCACGATTTCTTCCAAGTGGAGAGAGGGAGATTGGTGCACATTGTCGGTGACTCATTCACTGTGCCATTGTACTGTTCTTGAGCCTTGGTATATGGATTCCATTTCCTAAGTCTATTCTCTTTGAGTTCTTGTGTTTTTGCTGGTCTTTTTTCTGTTCATTGTGTTCATTGCAGTCTCTATTAGTAGTGTCTCTTTGCTTCCATTGCTCCACACTTTTTTGACATGGTATTAGGGCTAGTGCCTCTTGGTTTTGATGCTGCCTGCTGTGTTTGATTGCTGTTTTCAGGTCTGATCCAAAAGCTTGCATTTGCTGCATTCTCCCTTGGGCAGGTCTAGGCGGCTGTCCAGAGTGCTTGGCAGCAGTTTTCAGTCATTAGGCTGCTGATCCTTGTGTTTCTCATTGATCTGCTTGCATTTTCATATGATTTGTTGCCGTTTTTGCTGGGATAGCTGATGTTTTGCTCCTATCTATGGTCGATGATTTTACTGCCATGCAATCATTTTCAGCTTTTTTTGTAGATCTGCTCTTTGGCAGGCTGCATTTTCAGCAAATTTGTGTTTTTAGCCATATTTGGATACAATTAGAGGAAGGATCACACGTGTTGGTTATCATTTTTTTGTCACTACACTTTTTTCACTTCTATTTCTCTTTGTGTGCTTTGAATGTTTGAACTCGTGGCGTTGGGCTGTATCTTCCAAGTGCCTATCTCTCTCAAGTCCCTTACCTTCTTTCATCTCCTCTGCACCTCATCTAAATGGCCCCTCCATGTTGCTGTGCAACTGATGATAAGCTCAAGGTGCCTAACTATCTTACGTGGATTATTGTCATGAAAACTTGATTTGTGTAGTATCACCTGTGTTACATCGTTTTAGGAGCTACCTTATGTCCCTAGATGCCCTCTCCTATTCTAGATGATTTGGACAAAGACAAACTGAGGAAGCAACTCTTGCTTGAGAGAGAGATGATTCTTGTGCCTACCTTGCTCTTCTTCGATGCATCTGTAAAGAAGTTCTTCAACGGCGATTACCTCTTGCAAGATGTCTTCAAAATTATGGGAGAACTTATAGTTGATATATGAGGCTTTGTCAACCATGCAAGCTGTGCCCCTCTATGGTCAACTTCAAACTATCAGGTTTGAGGCGACTGATACGATTTAGTTGTTCCTTCTTTAGGTGATATAGTTACAAGATCAACTTCAACATATATAGTTGGCTCTTCCAGAAGCACATCTTTGTTGGACTGTTCTCTATATGCTTCCTCTCGAGTTTGATGGTGTGGCCAATGCCTTATGAGCTCATACATTGGCAATACCTTTTAGTTTTGAGCATATGACCTCTGTGCTACTTGAGCATGAGGCTTACTTGTGTTCATAGGGGGGCTACCATCTCAATATGGTGGCAAGTAGGATACTTTTACAACTTCAAAGAGAGGTGACAAGAAGAAGAAGAAGAAGAAGAAGAAGAAGAAGAAGAATAAGAAGAAGAAGAAAGCATAGTGTTATCATTGTGGCAAGAAGGGGCATATTTGAAAGGATTGCAAGGAGCTAGTGGTACAATAGAAGGAGAAAGAGAAGAATAAGAAGAAGGGTAAGGACTCCTATGACATCATCATCGTTGTCTTTAGATTCAAATTGCAACTTAGGCCCTTTGGCAGAGGCCAAGGCCAAGGGTACCTCTTGTGCAGTGAAAGCGAAGGCCATTAAGGTCACCTCTTCTATTATCTAGCCCTAGTATACTAGCATCCCTCTTGACTCTTCAGTGCTAGAGAGGGAGTGTGAGAGAGTAGTGGTGGTGGGGCATGCGAGCCTCATCAATATGCAAGTGCAGTGGACCTAGATTGCGCCATTGGGCTTTGCACACGGATTGATGAAGTTTGGTAGGTTTTGAAATCTTGGAGTTGGTTTGGCTTCCAAGTTCATGAAGTGTTGTTTTGTGACAGAGAGTGGCCTTTGCTCATACAAGGGCACACTTTGGCGTTTTGGTTGAAGGCGGAGAATCCATGCTCATGAATGCTTTTGTGTAGTGCATGAGTGACAAGCATTGTGATCTATTTTTGTGGTCATGGATTGGTATAATTAACATCGATCTCAGTGTCTTTCCAAGGCACTTTGGTGGTGGCTTGATCATCCATTGCATAAGTTGCTATGATGAGTCATTATCATTGTATATTTTATTGTACTGATCACCCGTGATTTGAGAGAGGATGTTAGCAAAGTACATCTTTTGGGCGTCAAAGTTTGTGGATTAGCGTGCATTTTGTTTTTTATGCTTGAGATTTTATGGCTGGTTGACCTATATTTTGGGCATAAAATTTTGCTGGCTGATTGGTCATTATTGTGAACATTATTTTATTGGTAGTTTCCCTCCTTAGTCACTCACTCATCATTCATTAGATACACATGCAATGACACGATTGCTTCTGGGTGGAGAGAGGGAGATTGGTGCACATTACTTGTGACTCATTGCGTGTGCCATTGTATTGTTCTTGAGCCATCTAATTCCCAGCCATTAGGTAAAGTCTAGAGGCTGGAAATTAGAGTGTAGAGGAAGGTGTACCACTTGTTAGTCAGATTCAGAGAGAGAACCTACCATGCAAGCTTGTGGGAGGTTGTTTGGGGCTGGCTGAGAGAGAGAGAGAGAGAGAGAGAGAGAGAGAGAGAGAGAGAGCATGGTAATACACAAATTCGGAGCTCCTGGTGGCATGTTCTTAATGCAGACTCTCGGTTTTCTAGTCCTTTCTCATCCTTGCTTGTTCATTTGGTTTGCTCCTGGAAATTGGTTCTCCAGAAGGCGCGTTGGCATCCAGCGGAGGACCGCTTACATACTAACTCTTTTCAACTGGAATTGTTGGCAGCCTTGCAATTACTTTCTTGGGAAGGCAAACATGAGCTCAGACCAAAATTTAACCGCATGGCACGTTTGGGCTTGTCTTCAGTTTGCAGATGCCACCCTTGCCAGTCGTAATGTCTTGATATCGTTTCGTACAGCCAGGAGGCTTTTTAGAATCCCTCGTGGATACCGTGATTTATGGGAACAGCTTTTGTTAGTGCTCTAGAGCAGGCAACCCTTTCCTGCCCTTGCTTTGGATCGTCCTTGGCAAGACTGGGACCTTGTAGGTCGGTTGAATTTGGAAAAGGCCTCAGCTAATGAGGTGTATCATCTTCTGATTAAAGATCATCAATGGCTGGTTACTAAAGCTAATACTGTATGGGGATTGCGGAAATCTCAGTCATGTTGGACGGCAACTGTGATGGAGGGCTGGTTGAACAAGACACCTTTCAAATGCAAGGTCTTTCTTTGGAGGGTAATGATTGGTGGTCTTCCTCTTGCTTCAGCCCTTTCCAAGTGTCGAATCTCTAACGGCAATTGTTTCTTTTGGACCACTACTATGGAATTGGCCCGTCATCGATTTATTTCTTGCCCTCTCGCTAAGAATATCTGGTCGCTCTTGTCAGCGGTTTGGCGAGCTGTGGTTGGTTTCTTGCTAAGCCCTTTTGATTGGGTTTTTGTACGGCCAAAATACCCCACACAGGCACAGTTGCATATGAAGATCTTGTTTCACTTTCTTAGATATTGGGGATGCTGGCACAATTGGACCACTCGGAATGCCTTTCTTTTTGATTCGGCCTCTAATGTTCCGGGACATATTGCGAGGCTTAAAGGTCTCTTGCATTGGCAGATAGATCTCATTCGGCACTCTGACTTACTCCCTCGGGAGGACTTAATTCCCTGGCATATGGCAATTTCCTCTGCGTCTTTGCCATGACTTTTGTAACTCTTTTGTTGTTTCATACTGAGATTTTACACATGATGGCTTAGAGCCATCATGTATCTTGTAATCATGTAAACTTGTACCTTTTTTTCGTAATTAATACAATTACCTTTTACGAAAAGAGGGAGGGAGGGAGGGAGGGAGAGAGAGAGTGAGCTCATTCCAGCCAAGGATTACCGCTGTTGTGTGCATTTTGTGGGCTGTTGGATCAGCTTGGAGATAGGCAACAATAGATTGTGCGCGTGTGGCAAGATAGGGCTGACAAATTCCTTCTTTGCCTTAGTGAGAGGTGGCAATAGAAGAGGATGTCTCGTTAGCCACATGGGGGTTTTACCCCCCCTTTTGAAGCCGTTGGCGCCATTAGTGTTACCATTTGAAAGATTCTCTCTCTAGTTGATTTCTATCTTTCCTTTGTTAAATTCTTAGTATTCAATAGATTGGAGGTGGACAACAATGCATTTCCTATCATACTCTAATTTTCAGCAAAATTTAGGGTCTTATAGCCAAGTGAAATGTCCACCAAGGATCCAACTTGCACATGAAACATGACACAAGCCATGTCCACAAATAAAAAGGATTGGACATCAGACTTATCTCCTAGGCATAGAGGAAAATGGGCTCACCCCGAGCCTAGGAGCTATTGACACTCCAAGTTATGATTGCATTCCAAGGGTTGGCGTCCCATACCACCAGCCCATACCATCCCAATGTACGAATGTGTCGGTTAATGGGCCAAGATTCCTAGTGTGGTGATCACACAATGAATCTGCACAATAGGGCCTTGAATCCTATAAATAGGACTTGCTTGCACTGACCCTGAAGTATCCTTAGTGCATTTGCATGAAGTCACTTCATGACCATTGTGATCAATACTACTAGCGGCCATCCAGATGTCCAAGGACGTAATGTTGTAACACTTTCCCCTTATGAATGATTGCTGTCCTCAGCAATATCCTCAGTGAGTGACGAAGCAAGGAAAACGACTCTTCAATGAATGTACTGGCTTCCAAGTAGCCTTAGTCTCCGGGTGGTTTTCCACCTGACCAAATACTTAGGATAAATGGTTCGACAGGATTGCCTAGTCTTAAGGTTAAGAACCAATTTGGGTTCTAGTGGTGTCCTCAATGTGCGGGGTTTCCTCAATGAGAACAGTAAGTTCCCCTTGTCCCAATTGTTCTTTCAAATGACTAATATGGAACACAGGATGAACTTGGATTTCTGAAGGTAAATCTAGCTCGTAAGATATGTTACTTATCTTCTTGGTAATTTAGAAAGGACCACAATACCTTGAAGACAATTTATAGCACTTATCAGTAATCATTAAATTTGGGAATGTAAGGTAAACCCACATGTCTTCTTGGAGCTTGTGAGGAGTACGATGTTGATTAGTATAAAACATGGTATGAGCTTGGGCTGTTTTAATGCTTTCCCTAGCAATCATTAACATCTTTCGCATAGCATGTAAAAAGTTGTATTGCATTTTTGCCCCTTGAGCTCTGTAGCGATTTGTAGTTTTGGTTCATAACCATATATAAGCATAAACGGGCTATAGTTAGTAGTCGAATGCTTAGCATTTTTATAAGCAAAGAGAGGAAAATAACACTCCAACTTAGATTGTCTATGGGAGATATATGCATGTAGCATACTCTTCATGGTTTGATTTGTCCTTTCGGTCTATCCATTCGTTTCAGGATGCTCCAAGGATGACGTGGACAAGCGAGTTTTTAGTTTTTTGGAAAACTGTTTGTAAAAAATGGCCAATGAACTTAGGATATGGTCATTGACTATTTCGTTGGGCAAACCATAAAGTTTGTAGAGATGTTTCACAAAGAGACCAACCAATTATGGCTTTTTATAGTCATCTTTGTAGGAATACCACTTGATTCCAACAATCCATAGTAGGGTCCTCCACATAATGGACACGATAAACTCGATCAACGGGGGTACCGTGTGGAGCTATGGTTTTTGCAGCAACTGAGAAGAAAGGAAATTGTGAGTAGATCCATTATCGAATAAAACTATAAGTTCTTCACCATTTATTCTCTTAGTGACCTTTAAAAGATCATGTGGGCCAAATACAATCGTATTAATGGAATAACCATTGCAACTACTTGCATTAATAAAAAAATCTTTTAATAAAACTTTAGAAGATATACTTGGAGCTTTAATAATGTTTATTGAAGTCTTATTTTGCCCTCTTATTTGGGGGGGACACTCTTTATTGCCGCGAAAGTGACCTGTCTGATGGCAAGTAAAACAATGACCCTTTGAGCGGTCCTCAATGTGAGTGACCTTATGCTTACCATCTTTCTTCTTGTGCAACTTCGAAGATGACTGATGAGTTGCTGTTGGGGTAGAAGATGTCTTTCACGTAAAGATAGAGGCAGCTAGATGGAAACCCCCCATCAATTGGCTATCCCTACTCGTAGCCAAAGTGATATAATTTTTTTTTGCATATTTGTAGACATCCTCAAGCGAGTATAAGAGTTTGGAGAGCACCTCGTTTTGGTAGTCTAGCGGCAATCCGAAAATGTATTGCATATAGACTACTGCTTGAGGATTGTCCAAGGCCTTTGTTTTATGTAACAAATCCTTAAATTCTTGTGAATATACATCCAAGCTTTTCTTTCCTATATCTAGTTCAAATAATTCATGAAAAATTTCAATGAGATCATCGGTTACAAAATGCTTCCAAAATATAGATTGAAAATTTGTCCATGTCTCTGGCTTGGGTTGTAGCCATGTCCACCAAGCATATACCTTCCCTTGTAACATGATTTTTATTTGCGTGATACGTTGAGCATCATCAATCTAATATAAATCAAAATACGTTGTCCATTTGGCTAGCCATGAATGGATGTTTGTCATGAGGACATGTATTTTTGAGACCTCACTTAACATGTGGATTAATTTTTAATCACATGATTAAGTAAATATTGCACGTGAGGTGCAATTGGGATTAGAGTAAATTTATGAGCTCGGGACCCAAAGAAAATCACGGATGTCAAAGGCAAAAGTTGCTATAAGTTATGTTGCAAAGGTACTTGGTGGTATCTGGTGCCAATTGTTGGCCTAGGTCATTCATTTGGCTATAAGTGTCAGTTGATGACACTAGAGATGTGGCGTTTAATGGTATCTAACACCGATCTAATGGTCAAAGATGGCACAGAGAGACTTGGGAGTGGAAGATGCCTAGCCAGTTTAATTATCGGCCAATCAGATTATTTTTTTGGGCACTGAAATAATTATTAGATTAATATTATTGGGTTAAATTTTTTGGGCACTGAAATAATTATTAGATTAATTTTCAGTAATTAAAGGCTGAAAATTGATATTGAATGATGGATAATGTTGGAAAAACCATTTGGGAAGGCTGCCACTTGGCAAACTTGCCCATACAGGCTGGTAAAAGGTTGAAGAAGAGGAAAAACGAGATTATTCTTGCTGTAGCAAATGTGGGAGATTGTGAGCAGCCATGACCAGTCTATTTTCAGCCATTGCAGCCAGCCATGAGTGAGTTTTGAGGAGGCGATTGTAATTTCGGACCCTCCACAGCTGGGCGATTGCATCCAAGCATAAGATGACAGCTGATTTGGATGTCTCAGCTGTAGGCGACAACATTTAATGCTGTTGTGGCAGGGCAATAGATGCATTTGACAGATTTTCAGTCATTCTTCGCGACAAAACTCTGGATTTTCTTTCTCTAAAGCTTTCTCTCTCATCTGCTAGCCATTTCACAGCCTTGCTTTGAAGATCTCAGCATTTTGGACCCTTGGAGGCTGAGAAATTGCAAATTTCTCTACTATAAACCCTAATTTACAGCCAAAATTAGGGTTTAGTAGTAGCCTTGGGAAGCATGCCGAAAATTGGAAGCTCCAAGTCTTGGATTTTTCAGGGCTGAAGATGAATTTCAGCTAAATTCAGGTGGAGGACTAGCCATCCATTGAATTTGGGGCATTTCCATTGTCTATGAAGTGGGTGAAGGCCAATTAAGTGCCCGAATCAAGGGGCAAATCAGATTGAAGACTTGCTAGTCACTTTGGATAGCAAGGGGAGTTTGGATTATGAAGGGGATCGGGAGAATCCCATAGTAAATCAACTTCTTCGTCAATAAAGCTAAAGAAATACTGAAAGGGGTGCTAATTTTGGGGCCAATTGGGTGTGCATTGCCCGAGATCAATATGTAAATTTGTATTTTCAGATTTGCATTTATTTTTTGTTGCTGTAATTAAGTTGTAATTAGGGATTTACCACCCGTCCACGGAAGGAAGGTTGGTTTCATGGTTCCATTGCCGGGATACCATCAAATCCTTTGAATTGGTGGGCTCGTGGTACTTGATTGTAACTTAGGACTATTGCATTATTACTGAAATTGTTCTCAACAGTGAATTACAGCAAGCATGTCTTCACATGATGATACGGGATCAAGTGGAGAGGATGCATCACTCCTTGGTCAATCACGTGGTGAAGGGGGAAATGCAATGATTGATGTTGGGCATGGTTCTCAATATGGACAAGATAGTGAAAATGTGGGAAATGGCCCAAATGTTGGCACTTCAATGCATAAAGAGGTTGATGACCAGCAAGCGCTAAAGAATTTGATGATAGCTTCAAGGATCGAATGCGTACAACAGCAAAATCTTTTTGCTGAATTGGCAGAGGATCCCCAGTTTACTCGATTCTTGAATGCCCCAAAGAAGGACAGCAAAGGCAAAGAGAAGAAGACACCTTCTATAGCTTTGGGATAGCCACAAGAACCGAAGGAAATGCCTAAGCCTTCTTTAGAAGAGCCCAAAATGCCTGATGAGCACAAACAGTTGGTATCCGTGGGGTAGCAAGTGCAAATGCATGGAGAACTTGGTAGTGCCAATCCATGGGAACATGGGCAGCAAGGCAATTATGCACATGCAAGCATGGGACAGCAAGGATACTTTGGTGGTGGTACCATTTTTCATGCTATGGTTGGACAGGCACCGTATATGGGGATGTATGGCACAAATCCCTATGGTATGCAGCAGCCAATGTATGGCTCACAACACCCAATGTATCTGGGTAATGCAAGTGGAATTCCTAACCCCATGTATTGTAGTATAGGCATGATGCCTGGGGCACAAAGCGGGCCATATGGATATGTATCGGCACCCCCAAGGACTGCTGGAGCACAAGGATTTGGTGCTGGTCATGTAGGTGCTTCAGATAGTGCTGGTTTTTATACAAATACAGCCAATGCACCCTTTTTGCAGCAGCCCATTTATGATAACTTGACTCCTATAGGTCCATCGAAGGACTATGACGAAGATGGCGAAAGCGTGAAGTTTGAGCCTCTCAGTGGTGCACAAGATAGGCTGAAAGCACTTGTTTTTATTCAGCAGTTTGATGCAGCCTATTCTCGAGGCAACTTCATAGAGGGATCTAAGATACACAAGGCAACCACATTTTTGAAGGGAAATACATTGTAGTGGTGTTCTACACTTCTTATTCAAGGGAAGTCACCTACCACTTGGATCCAGTTCAAGCAAATGTTTGCTTCAAATTGGTTGACAAGTCCATGTGAAGTAGATATTGTGACAGCTTGGAATCAGTTGAATTTCAAAGACTACAAGAACTTGGATCAATATAATAAGAAGTTTTGGGATGCGTTGCTGCCATTTACTTCTTATCGCATAGTACCCCTCCATGAGCAGGTGGAGAAGTATATTTGTGGTTTGCCAAAGGGTATTTCGGATTTTTGCATTAAGTCCACTATTTCCAGCATGTCTCAGCTTATAGAAACTGCTACTACAGCCGACACATTGCTGCGTGGAAAGGATGCAGGATTCCATGATGATGATGCCAAGTCACATGTCAAAGAGGCAAAGGCTGAGAAAAAGGGTAAATCTGAAAATAAAGCTGAAAATCAGGGCAGATTTGAAAATAGGGATGGAAAGAGGAATGGATCACAGAGAAAGAGTGGGAAAAGTGATGCACGACGTAGGGAGCTAATGGCTGCAAATAAATGCTATATTTGTGAATAGGAAGGGCATATGGCATGCAGCTGTCCTAATAAACAACAAGTTGAAAAGGAGGATAAATAAGGGAAAGAAAGGCAAAACCACTGCTGGTTTAGTGCTTGATGTAGTGGCAGATTAGCAAGACATGGGGCAAAATCAGAGATTAGCATGCATTGATTTTTCTTGATCTAGGGGTACGGTCAAATTTCATCTCTCTTAATATGGCAGCCCGTTTAGACATTAGAGAGGATGAGATGGGGCCCATGGGTGAGATTGGTATGGCATGTAAGGGACATGTAGAGCTGGTCACTCCTATCATTGGAAAGCTTCGTTTGCACATTCAAAGTTATGTGGACAGCGAAGAGTTCTTTATTGCTCCATTGGAAGGATGTGATGTCTTGCTTGGTATGCCTTGGTGTCATTATGTGCATGCAGTGATTGATGCTCATGATAAGATTGTGACCCTCTTCCATAGAGGCAAAGTTTATACTTTGGATGTAAAATTGAAAGGGGAATCTGTCCCTGTTGTATCCACTTCTGCTATTTCCAAAGTAATGAAAAATCATATTTCAGCTTACTTAGTTTTCACTAAGGATAAAAGTAATAATGGAAATATTGGGAATGTGACTACTTTGGATAAAGATCGCATGTCATTTTTGCAAATGTATGCTGATTGCTTTTCTTAGTCACTTTCGGGACACTTGCCACTTGAAAGGCCTGTGGATCATAACATAGATTTGATCCTTGGCAATAGCTCACCTAATAAGCCACCTTACAAGGTTAGTGTAGCCCAACAGGAGATTATGAGCCAAGTAAATGAGCCGTTAGAGAAAGGGCCGATTCAGCCCAATTTATCTTTGTTTTGCTCTCCAATGCTTCTAGTGTAGAAGAAGGATGGGTCATGGCGTATGTGCATTGACTATCGTGCTTTGAATAAAATCACGATAAAGAATAGATTTCCGATCCCTAGGATTGATGATATTTTGGATAGATTGCCAGGGGCAGCCATTTTCAGCCGTATAGATTTCAAAAGTGGTTACCATCAAATTCGGATTAGGCGTAAGGATGTATCCAAGACAACCTTCCGAACATCTTTTGGTTTGTATGAGTTTCTTGTCATGCCATTTGGACTCATGAATGCTCCTGCCACGTTTAATAGAATGATGGATTGCATTTTTCGGCAGCATAGGGAATTTGTGGGCACTTTCTTTGATGAGATGATTGTCTTTTCGAAGAATGAGGCCGAGCATTGCAAGCGTTTGGCCATAGTATTTAATGAGATGCGTAGGCATCAGTTGTTGATTAATGGCAAGAAAAGTGAATTCTTTTTGCATGAAATTTACTTTTTGGGCCACATTGTATCGATTGATAGCATTCGTATGGATCCTGCTAAAGTTGAGGCAATTTGCTCATGGCTACATCTTCGAAATGTTCATAAGATCCGTAGCTTTATGGGTTTATGTTCGTACTACAGGAAGTATGTACGGAACTTTGCTGAAATTGCTTCTCCATTGCATGCATTGCAGAAGAAGAATGTGCCATTCAGATGGACAGCAGTGGAGATTTCAGCATTTGATGCATTAAAAGAAAAGATGACTTTGGATCCTGCGCTTGTATTGCCTTGTTATATTAATAAATGTAACTTATGGGGAGACAAGCGAAAGGGATGACCGTCCGGGGGCTTTGGGCGTCCGTACAGAGTTAAGGGGAGCTTAGGAAGTAAGTGAGTAATACTAAAATAGTAGAACTCACCAGGTAATGACAGCTGGTAGATGGGTCACGACGGGGTGGCACTGTGAGAACTTTCTAAGCGTGGTCGGGAGGAGAGACAGATCTCTCTCGAGCTTGTTTTCCCGTAACGGAGTTGTTCATGAACGGAAGATAGATCTGATACAAAACGTAATACTTACCTTGAACCATCTAATACTATTTTTGAAGACAAATCTGATACAAAACGTAATACTTACCTTGAACCATCTAACACTGGTATCAGAGCCGTCGGCCCACGTCCTGTCGAAAGGGTTTCGTCCTCGTCTTCAGCCGCTTCGATCGAAAGCGTGATTGGGTTCCGTCTTCAGACGCTTCCGTGTTGGCGACCACGATGGGATGGTTCAAGTCCCCGTTTTTTGACGCTTTGATTACTTCCGTGTTGAAGACCACGGTGGGATGGCGCAAGTCAGGCGAGGTCCTACTTCTAGCTATAACACGGTGGGATGGTGCAAGTTGGGCGAAGTCCGGTGGGACGGTGCAAGTCGGGCGAAGTCCTGCTTCCAGTTACAACTTTGGTCACAGATTGTTCCCACGTGACTTGGCGGGGGGGTGTTTAATCACATCCTTACCCAACGTTCCTGCCTGACAGGCTTTATTCTCGTGTAATTTGCACACAATTAGCGCGGATTTGAGGAAAGCTGCACCATTCTTTGTGCCCTCTGTAATCGGGGAAGTATCTCTTCTTTGTAGGCAAATTTCTTATATTTGCTTTCTACTTCCAGTGTATTAATGGAGGGGAAATAGAAAGAGGGGGCAACCGAAGGCTCTAGTTCTGGGGACCACCTTATGGTGGATCCCCATGAAACAGAAATACAAGAAGAACAATGGGAAGAATTTTTTGCTACACGAGAACAATTTGATAATCTAACTGCTCGTGTGCAAGCACAGGGGGTTCAAATGGAGTTGCTAACTCAAGCACTCACTGAAATAAAATCCCAATTAGCCTTATTATTAGAAAGGGATAAAGGTAAGGTAGAGACCTTAGATATTCCGTCTTCATTGAAAGATCTAGATGTGACTATGCGAGACCCTAGGGAACCCCACCAAAAGCTGAGGGATAACCCATTGTTAAAAGATATGAAACCCCCTCAGTTTCATGGGGAGGAAAAAGACAGAAATAAAGATACTATCTTTAATTTCCTCCAAAAATGGGAAGATTTGCACAAATTAAAGAATACTCCACCACATCTCCAAGCGCTGGAGGCCAGTCTAACCTTGGGGCCGAAAGCATATAAATGGTGGAGAACTTTAAAGGAGGCAAATAAAATACCTGAAACTTGGGCTCAATTTGAATCGGTCTTTTTGAAAGAATTCCTTCTTGAAAATGAAATGGAAAGAAATTGGGAAGATTGGGATTTTGTCAGACAAAAGGGAAGACCTTTGTTGACATATCTCGATGCAATAGTACATGCAATGAAGAAATGGAGGCACTATTTGTACGGTGCCAAACTTTTGATCTTGTCGGATCATGAAAGCATTAAGTGGCTTAATGACCAACCGGATCTACAAGGGCATAAAGCCAGATGGGCCGAACTCCTCCAAGAGTTCGACTATGAGATAAGGTATAGAAAAGGAAAGTATAATATAGTGGCTGATGGACTCAGTAGAATGCCCATCATAAATGAATTGAGTTTTACTCAGTTCACTTCCGATTTACTTGAATCCTTAAAAGGGAAATGCCAGGTTGATCCGGCATATTCCAACATATGGGAAGCAATAGAAAATGGGGATCCAAATGGAAGAGCCTCTACTGAGGAAGGAACATCTGAGGATGTTCAACAAGGAAATGGAGCATCAAGGGTTGCTCAAATGGGATTCAAGTGAAAGAATTTTACCATTGATAATGGTTATTTACTCTACAAGGGTAGGGTATGTGTCCCGAAAGATGAAGAAATAAGGCGCCAGATACTCTTTGAGTATCATGATACCCCTAATGCGGGACATCCAGGAGTTAATAAGACTCATAGTCTTATTAAAAGGCAGTTCTATTGGCTTGGAATGAATAAGGACGTCCTTGACTATGTGGTCAAATGTAATAAATGCTAGGTTAATAAAGCTGAAAGATTGAAAATGGGAGGACTTCTCCACCCATTGGAGATTCCTTCGAGAAAATGGGAGAGCATCTCCATGGACTTTATTGTCACATTACCCAGGACACAGAGGGGGCACGACTCTGTGTGGGTGATAGTGGATAGGTTAACCAAAATGGCTAGGTTTATTCCAACTTCAACTGATGTTAAAATACGAGAATTGGCTAGATTGTTCATAGAGAACATATAGCGATTGTATGGCCTTCCGGCAAATATAGTTTCTGATCAGGATAGAAAATTTGATAGTCAATTTTGGCGTGCTGTATTTAGGAAATTGGATACTAAACTTAGCATGAGCATGGTGGAGCACCTGCAAAGAGATGGGCAAACTGAAAGGGTTAACCAAATCCTTGAGGATATGTTGAGAGCATATGTAAGTAAAAGGCAAACTAATTGGGAAGAGTATTTACTGATAGCAAAGTTTGCATATAATAGTGCCAAGCACTCTTCCACTGGATATAGTCCATTTATGCTAATGTATGGGTTTCAGCCCATAGCTCCTCATGCAGTAGGACTGTACAAAGAAAAAGGGTCAGGAAGCAAATGATTTTTTGGAGGATATGAATAGTATGTTAAAATTTGCTCAAGAAAATATTAAGAAAGCTCAAAATCGAGCTAGAGCTTATGCAAATCCTCACCGAAGAGACATCTCCTTTGAAGAAGGGGAATTGGTTTATCTTAAGGTGCTTGAAAAAACTAAAACCATGAAAACGGGACGATGTTCAAAGCTATCACCCAGGTATTGTGGTCCTTTCACAATACTTAAAAGGGTGGGAGAACAGGCTTACAAGCTCCAACTACCTACTGGTAGTAAAACACATCCAGTTTTCCAAGCTAAGAAAAAAGCTGGGTGATATGGACAATCTAATCTTAAATGATAACATTGAGGAGCTAATAGGTGACCAATCTATTCCACACGAATCAGAAAGAATTTTAAGTGTTCGTAATAGACGAACGAGGAATACTATTTATCAAGAATATCTGGTAAAATGGAAAGATTGTTTAGAAGAAAGCTCAACATGTGTAAACGCCCCAAACAATGTAGTATGCTTAACAATTATGATATTCGCTTGTTTTCGAGATTTAATATAAAAGAGAATGAACACTTAAAGCTGAAAATGAAAATTACTCACAAAATTACAGCCATGAAAATGTAAAAGTAATGGAGACAAGATTGAGGGTTGAAGATGGCCAAAACCCCCCCCCCCCCACCCAGCTCAGTTACAATCAACCTGAGAGTGAGGAGAAGTAATTCTCACTCTCACAAGATCATGCAAAGATGTACAAACACACATGCATTATCTATTATGCAATGATAAGAACTGATTTCTTTACAGTATGAGAGAAGAAAGAGGGGAAATCAGCCTTTCTCCATCGTTGATTAGCAGTACATGGATAGGGTTTGCTTCTTGTTGCAAAAGCATTTCAAGCTTTCAGCCCACACATGCACATTGTACAAGCATTTCATGATCATGCCATCTTGTTGATTGTAACTGTCTGTTCTGGCGGATCTAGCCCACACTTCAAGGCATCAATCCTTTCTGTGTGTGAGTCTAACCCTGATATGCATGATTTTTGGTCACAGGCGCCTAATCGGGCCATATAGGTGGAAGTGTGAACTATCTTTTCTCTAACCCACCGCGTGGGTCCACCATAACCTGTGACCACTCATCAGTGGCCAGCTCTAATGCACTTTTCTTTATATCTAATTAGTGCAAAGGAAACAAATTTAATAAATCATTATATAGACAAATTAATGAAAAAGGATACAAATTCTGTTTCTATAGAGTTGTGACAACATGGGAGCGAGTAAGTACCTTAGGGAAAAGGTTTCCCAATTTATAGTTGGACCTCCCAAGCATCGTTTTCGAGGACGAAACCGATTCTTAAGGGGGAGGAAATGTTATATTAATAAATGTAACTTATGGGGAGACAAGTGCGAGGGATGACCGTCCGGGGGCTTTGGGCACCCGTACGGGTTTAAGGGGAGCTTAGGAAGTAAGTGAGTAATACTAAAATAGTAGAACTCACCAGGTAATGATAGCTGGTAGATGGGTCACGACGGGGTGGCACTGTGAGAACTTTCTAAGCGTGGTCGGGAGGAGAGACAGATCTCTCTCGAGCTTGTTTTCCCATAACGGAGTTGTTCATGAACGAAAGACAGATCTGATACAAAACGTAATACTTACCTTGAACCATCTAATACTATTTTTGAAGACAGATCTGATACAAAACATAATACTTACCTTGAACCATCTAATATGCCCGATCTCAGGAAGTCATTTGTTGTGTAGTGTGATGCATGTGGAAACAACATTGGGGCTGTTTTAATGCAAGATGGTCATGTGGTTGCTTATGAGAGTCGTGTTCTCCATAGTGCAAAGTGGAAACACTATCTCTTAGGGGCTGATTTCACAGTACAGACAGACCACCAGACTTTGGGCTACTTTTTGACTTAGACAGAGTTATCTGAGAAGCACATGTGGTGGGCAAACTTTTTGTCTATGTTTCACTTTCGGATTGTGTACATTGATGGCAAAAAGAATGTAGTTGTTGATGCACTGTCACGTAAACCTCAGTTGGCGGTTGTCAGTATGGTTTATTACATCGAGTTGGATGCCATGAAGGACCAGTATGTTGTTGATTCTGACTTTGGAAATGTCTATGATCAGCTTTGCAATGGCCGGAGCCATGATCATTTCGTACTTTGAGAGGGCTTTCTGATGGTGCATGGACGACTGTGTGTCACAAAGCAGTTGAGGGCCAAGGTGATGACTGAGAATCATGCTCCTCCTTATGCAGGTTATAGGGGTATTGATGCCATAGTTAAGGCAGTTGAACACTTCTTTTATTGGCCAGCTTTGAGGCATGATGTTAAGCAATTTGTTAGGACATGCATAGTATGTCGGAAAGTTAAGTATGATAGGCAAAAGATGCCGGGTTTATTACAGCCCTTGCCTATTCCCGATAGGCCTTGGTAGAGCATTGCTATGGATTTTATCTTTGAGCTTCCACGCACACCTATAGGGAATGATGGGATATGGACTATTATATGCAGGTTCAGTAAGCAGGCCCACTTCATTCCAGTGAGAAAAAAGATAAAGGCTGATCATATGGCACAACTTTTTATGCAGCATGTGTTTAAGTATCATGGTATGTCAGAGTCGATCATTAGTGATTGTGACCCACGGATGACAAGTTTGTTCTGGAAAGGATTGTTTGAGAACATGGGCACAACGCTGAAATTCTCTTCATCCTTCCATCCACAAATTGATGGTCAATCTTTGAGGAGGCAAATTCCACAGCGTTAGATCTTTTGAAGTGCTATGTATTAGACCACAAAGCATAGTAGGAACACTATTTGCCGTTGGTTGAGTTTGCATACAACAATACAATGCATAGTTCCACTGGTAAGGCTCCTTTTGAGGTGGTAGAGGGTGGTAAGAAAGTACCCCCTATGTATTCAAAGTTGTCTATGAGATACTATGGGCCATTTCAAGTGTTGGAGAGGATTAGTGATGCATACTATAGGCTGAAATTACCTCCACATTGGCAGATACACAATGCCTTTCATGTGAGCTTGCTTAGACCTTTTCATGGAGATGTGCCAGAGGATGTATTTGCTGAAATTCAGCTGGAGATTGAAGAGCTCGATGAAATACTAGTACCAGAGCAAATTTTGGCACACAAAGAGAGGAAGATCAGGGGTAAGGGTTCTAGAAGGTACTTGGTGAAGTTTCAGAATTATTCATCAATGGATGCCAAATGGATGGAGGAGGATGAGTTGGCAGACTATCCTCAGTTGTTGTAGCTTTACCTTGATGCTTTCTAGTTAGAGCCGACTTTAATTCGGGCTCAATCAGGTTCAGCAGAGTAGAGGTCTAGAGTATTACCTGATGCTTGTGAGGAGCTAGCACCTCCGCTTCTCAGTAATGGACAGCTCTAGAAGTAGTGGATCTCGAATGTATTCAGCATACATTCAGGGTACTGTAGCTGAACAATATGTTTGCCAGGAGATCACTACTCAGTGTACTAGTTACTATGTTTGGTATGCAGATCGGTATGGTTTTCACTGTAGCTATGGAACTGTACATTTGCATCTGTTATTCTCGGTGTGTAATTAGTTATGCTTGGTAAGCAAGGCACATTAAGCCGATTTGTAACCGATGCACCTTCGGCAAATATTATAGGAATTTTTACGTTGGGTTTCCACCATCATCAGGGGCTGATTATCGAATGTTAGTTTTTAGCGTATGATCATTAATATTTAGTGGTATTCAGCTGGTTTTGTGGACAACAATATGTCTTATGATGCCATTGATGTTTCAACCATGGTTTATACTTGGTTTTCGTTATACTATGGCTTGGTTTTGCCAGATGAGTTGAGCTCATGAGAAATGGACATGTCACATGATAATTTGGCAATGTTTTTGAGATTCTTTGTGACTCTTATGTTATGTTATGTTGGCTAGTAATTTTCAGCATATGTTGGGCACATGGAATGGTTGAACAGTAGTGCAAAATGTTGTATTGACTATGATGCCCTATGGAAATTCCAGTGTAGTACTTCACTTTTGATGCATTTGGTAGTGCAATCAAGGACGATTGCAAGGATTTCAAGGGAGACGATTGTCACGAGGACATATTTTTTTTAAACCTCACTTAACATGTGGATTAGTTTTTAATCACATGATTAAGTAAATGTTGTACATGTGAGGTGCCACTGGGGTTAGAGTAAGGAAAAAGTTGCTATAAGTTATGTTGCATAGGTACTTGGTGGTATCTGGTGTCAATTGTTGGCCTAGGTCATTCATTTGGCTATAAGTGTCAGTTGTGACACTAGAGATGTGGTGTGTAATGGTGGTATCTAACGCTGATCTAATGGTCAAAGATGGCACATAGAGACTCTGGAGTGGAAGATGCCTAGCGAGTTTAATTATTGGCCAATCAGATTATTTTTCTAGGCACTGAAATAATTATTAGATTAATTTTCAGTAATTAAAGGCTGAAAATTAATATTTAATGATGAATAATGTTGGAAAAACCATTTGGGAAGGCTGCCACTTGGCAAACTTGCCCATACAAGCTGGTAAAAGGTTGAAGTGTTAGAGTGAAGCAATGCGGAAGCGAATGACCGTGACAAAGAGTGAATGGAGAGAGAAGAGAGAGAGAGAAAGAGATAGTGAAACACATAACATCTGTAGTAAAGAATGCTGTATAAGGATGCAAAATTATACACGGATGCAGAGAGAATATCTACGTATGTCCCCACCTTGAGGACCTCGATCTCCGTCATCCTCGAGTGCTCTCTTTGTCATCAACAGGTTGAAATCTATCAAATACAAGTGTCTAAGTGTGCTGGAAACTTAGCCTTAAAAGGATTGAAAAGAATGCCTGAAAAATGCCCAAAATAGGCAGGTAGGCTGCATTTAATGCAGTCGAGTCCGACTGCTGCCACGTGGCACTGTTGACATGGCAGGAGGTGACACTCAACACCCCCTCTTGGATCCTGGACAAGGTAGCAGACTGAGGGATTTGGAATGCTGATGAAGTAAAGCCTGGGAAAGTGCCTTCGTAAACAAATTTGCAAGATTGTCTTCAGTCTTATAGTACTCCACATCAATGGTCGCATCTAGAACCTTCTTCCTGATGAAGTTGTATTGGATCTCAATGTGCTTCGTCCGGGCATGGAATACGGGATTCCGTGCCAAGGCAATGCAACTCTCATTGTCGCACCGCAAGATAGTAGGATGAGTCTGGGGGCAGCCAAGCTCCTTCAAAAACCGCCGAAGCCACACAATCTTCTCCTGTTCCATTTGATTTTGATGAAGACAACCTTGAGGAGGCAGTGCTTACATGGGATTTGGATGATGCCCGTGCTTATTCGGCCTAACTTTGGTGTATTTCCAAAGAAGTCCTATTGGCGGTCACCTCTTGCAAGATAGCTTCAGATGTATGGTCGAAGTTGCAGTTGATGTACGAGGCTCCTTCCACCATGAGGGCCGTTACTCTCTATGGCCAGCTCCAGCAACTGAAGTTTGAACCCAAAGATACAATCCAATCCTTCCTACTTCGAGTTACCCAAATCCAGGACCAACTTTGCACTATGCACTCTGCTCTATCAAAGGCACATCTTGTTGGTACGGTACTCTATAAGCTTCCTCAGGAGTTTGATGGAGTGGCAAATGCTTTACGAGCGTAGACATCTACGACTCCTGTCAGTTTTCTTTATATGTCCTCGATGCTACTTGAGCATGAGGCGACTTTGTGACTACAGGGGCGGCTTCCGTCATGTTATGGAGGTTCAGGTGAGGCTCTTGTAGCTTCACAGAGGGGTTCGAAGATGAAGAAGTCCAAGGCCCAATGTTACCACTGTGGCAAGAAGGGCCACTTGTGGAAGGACTGCAAAGAGTTAGCAGTTTTCAGGAAGAAAAAGGAGCAGAAGACGATGCGAGATGCGGACTCCTCCGACGGGTCATCATCTGACTCTTAGATTTCGATTCCGACCCTCCAGCCAAGGCGAAGTCCAAGGCACAGAACCCGCTTTATGGGATCATACAAGCGATAACATTGGGATTGGGAGCTATAGCCAACAAAGACCTGTCGTTGGAAAGTCGCCTCAAACTTGTCACGTTGGGTCTTCGGGATGCGCACATAGGCATCACACCCAAAGATCTTGAAATAAGAGACATCAGGCTTAGTTCCAAAGTAAGCCTCAAAAGGTGTCATCTTGTCAACGGTCGAAGTGGGAGATTGATTTAGGATGTGGACTGCCGTAGCCACTGCCTCGATTCACAGAAACCAAGGTGTCTGTCGGTGCTCCATCATGGTGCCTCAAGTCTTGATCACAATTCGGTTCTTTCGCTCCAAAATGCCATTCTCTTGAGGAGTGTTGGTATTAGCAAATTCCTGGTGAATACCCCTATCTGTACAAAAACAAGCAAACTCATTAGAAACAAATTCACCACCCTTGTTTGATCGCAAGGTCTTCAATCTCCGGCCCGATTAGTTTTCCTTGAAGAGAAGCCAATCCTTGAAGTGGGAGGAAGCTTCCGACTTCAACGTCAAGAAGTAGGCCTATGTCATCCTGTTGTGGTCATCTACGATCAACATGAAGTGCAAGCTCCCCTTCAGGGACTCATTCCTCATCGGGCCACAAAGATCCGTAGATACAAGCTCCATAGGTGAAGTAGATCGCCTCGAAGCTTTGGTGGGAATAGCATCCCTATGCTGCTTCCCACGAATGTAGGAGACATATGGCTGTTGGCTCACCATTATGCCTAGCAAACCTCCAACAAGCCATCCTCGTGACGCCTTCCGAAGTTATTCATAGTTTAGGTGGCCAAACCGAGCATGCCATAGCTCGGACTATGTTTGAGAGGTAAGAGCGGCAGAATACTTCAATTTGTAGATGCCATTATCCTCATATCCTGAAGAGAGAACCTTCCTCAATCCACGATCAAGAACTCAAACAACATCATTGTCAAACTCCACCGAGAGACCAAGAGAACAAATCTTATGGATCGAAAGCAAATGATACCCTAAACCTGACTTATGCAACATCTCAGAAGTGTGGGTACCACTACGTCCATCTGGATTAGTTGCATCTCACCCTGTGCTACAATAGACATAGAAGAGTTGTCTCCTATGAAAATCTGCCCACGCAAGGGTCGCAAATGGGCAATACTAATTGTCAAAGGAGTTATGTGCCGGGAGGCACCACTGTCCATGATCCACTGTTGAGCTTGGGGAGCTGTCATCATAGCATCAGAAGTCTTTGGTGTAGAGTCCTCAATGTCCGCTACGTGTAGAAAAGCAAATGATGAGGGTGTAGCCACCGCTCTAGAATCCTTCGTGTCCATTTTCTTGGTGTCCTTCTTGTCCTTATTGGGGAAATCCTTCTTCCAATGGCTAGTCTTACTACAAATATGGCAAGTCGATTCTTTCTCTTTGTCCTTGGATTTGTTGTCCTTCTTTTTCTCCTTTTGGTCCTTCCCCTTCTTCTGAGAGGCTTGACCAATCAATGCCTCTGATTTGGAAGCATTCTGTCCCTTCAATTGTTCCTCTTGGTCCAAGACCATAGAAACCAACTTTTCCCATCGAAGAGTTGACTCTCGCCCTGAAGCAATAAGAGCGGAATGAAAAGTACTGAATTGTGGCGGCAACCGTTACAATAGAGTGATCGCCATGTCTTCGGAGGAAATAGACTTCCCTGCATTTTGAACTTGCATCTGAAGTTGTTGAAGCTTGTTGATGTGTTCTCGAAGCGAAGAAGACTTATTCATGGACAAGGTCCGCATTTGCACCTCCAAAGAAACCCTCTTCATAAGGTTCATCCGGTTGTACATCTGATCAAGTTCCAACCATATCTCTCGAGCCACCGTCGAGTGCTCTATATGGGCTATCACGGCTGTTGTACAAGTCAGAAAAAGGAAAGAACGAATCCTAGCATTTAGTTTGTCCCAATGAGACTGGGCTTTGGTCAACTCCACATGAGCATTGGAAGAGAGTTTGGACTCATCTCTCACTGAGGGCCAGTTGATCTCCTCCATCACAAACTCCGTCAAATCATAAGACTTCAATATGGCCAATATCATCACATGCCATATGTGGTAATTGTCACCATTGAGCTTTTGATCTGATGGAAGAGCCGGTAAGACAGGCACCTTTCGGTCCATGATCTCTTGGAACTTCACGTCAGTCTCTATAGATATCTTCATCTGGAATGCCTGCACAAACACAAAAGAAACCCCCTTTGATTGTGAAAACGCAGTCTGCTAGGGCTCCTGTCTCCGTGTCTCGATCCTTCTTCAGCCGCCCCAAGTGATGAAAAGGTGAAATCTGCACTTGAAGGCCAAAACACAGCCTTCTTCCTTCTCTAACAGCAGAAAAACAACAACTTTAGCAAATCTTCTCTTTTCTTACACGCCCACGCTCACCTCAGCCTTGTTCTAATGTGCAGCCCACCTGCTCGCACTTGAAGGCTGAAAACGCAGCCTTGTGTCACACTGAAAACTCCTCTTCAGATAGGTTCATCCTAGGTCAGTCCTTCAACGCTATGATACCATGTCAGAGTGAAGCAATGCGGAAGTGAATGACCGTGACAAAGAGTGAATGGAGAGAGAAGAGAGAGAGAGAAAGAGACAGTGAAACATAGAAAATCTGCAGTGAAGAATGCTGTATAAGGATGTAGAATTATACACGGGTGCAGAGAGAATATCTACGAATGTCTCTGCCGTGAGGACCTCGATCTCCGTCAGCCCCGAGTGGTGTCTTTGTCACCAGTAGGCTGAAATCTGTCAAATACAAGTGTCTAAGTTTGCTAGAAACTCCGCCTTAAAAAGGCTGAAAAGAATGCCTGAAAAATGCCCAAAATAGGCAGGTTAGCTGCATTTAATGCAGCCGACTGCAATCGGACAGTCCGACTGTTGCCTTGTGGCACTGCTGACATGGCAAGAGGTGACACTCAACATGAAGAAGAGGAAAAACGAGATCATTCTTGTTGTAGCAAATGTGGGAGAGCTGTGAGCAGCCATGGCCAGCCTATTGTCAGCCATTGCAGCCAGCCACGAGTGAGTTTTGAGAGGTCATTGCAGTTTTGAACCCTCCACAGTTGCGCGATTGCATCCACATACAAGGTGACAACTGATTTGGATGTCTCAGTTGTAGGCATCAGCATTTAATGCTGATGTGGTAGGATAGTAGCTGCATTTGACAGATTTTCTATCATTCATCGCGACAAAACTCTGAATTTTCTCTCTCTACATCTTTCTCTCTCATCTCCCAGCCATTTCACAGCCTTGCTTCGAAGATCTCAGCATTTGGACCCTTGGAGGCTGAGAGAATTGAAAGCTCCAAGACTTGGATTTTTTAGGGTTGAAGGTGAATTTCAGCTAAATTCAGGTGGACTAGCCGGCCATTGAATTTGGGGCATTTCCATCGTCTATGAAGTGGGTGAAGGCCAATTAAGTACTCGAATCAAGGGGCAAATCAGATTGAAGACTTGCTGGTCACTTTGGACAGCAAGGGGAGTTTGGATTGTGAAGGGGATCGGGAGAATCCCATTGTAAATCAACTTTTTCTTTAATAAAGCTAAAGACATACCGAAAGGGGTGCTAATTTTGGGGTCAATCGGGTGTGCATTGTCCAAGATCAGTAGGTAAATTTGTATTTTCATATTTGCATTTATTGTTTGCTGCTGTAATTAAGTTGTAATTAGGGATTTACCATCCATCCACGGAAGGAAGGTTGGTTTCATGTTTGTCTCATCACATTCCTTCTTCCCTCCTTTAAAGGGATCGGGTTGGAACTGAAGAGGCAGCAACATCCTCATGGATGTGGGCACAAATGGAAAATGGGGAGTGTGCATCTTGGCCAAATGCCAGTGCATATCCTTAATTTAAGCTTGGAGAATCACCACTAGTGATGAGTCTCCATTAGATTTGATGGGAGAAGACGCTTTGGGATGCTACCTATGTGTATGTTCAGGTTTGGGAGAAGTTGGATGAGCATCCTCTATGTGTTGAGGTTTAGTAGGAATGGGTGCATTGAAAGGAGATACATCGTAGGAACCCATGATGGTGAGAGAGAATGTATAATTAGAGAGAGGATAAGACGATTGAGAGAGAGTGTGAGAATAAGTATTGAAGCTTAATCAGAATTGAGAGAGAGAGAGGGCATTTAAAATATAAGGACAACAAAGAGAGTGCATTTAATGCCAATTTATTCAGTTATTAAAAAAAAGGGGGTGGATAGCAAGGGGTAGCTTAAGGGGCTCGCTTTAGTAGTGAATTAAAAGTGCAATTTGACCATTTCATGAGAGAGAGAATAATTATGAAGTAAGAGAATTGGTACTTGGTAAGGTTACGTGTTTAAGGAAAGGTCCTTAAAAGTGAACATGCACCAAAACACCACACTACCCGCCACACACACACACACCCCCCCCCCCTGTTAGCCAATCATTTCCTGGACAGTGCGGACGTCAGTGCCACGTCAGCGGGTGCCACGTCAATACCTGTAGTCAGACATGTTACTGCAGTCGGCTGCGTTTAATGCAGCCGACCTGCTGCAATTATTTCCTATTTTTCGGCTATTTATAGTCGGTTTTGTGGCACACTTCAGCATTCATTATTTCAGATTCTGATCTTGAGATCTGTTGGCTGAGACAGACTATGGTCAAGCTGACGGAGATCAAGGTCATCAAGTCGGGTACATCCGCAGATATTTCCTTTGCCCCCTTATGTATTTCTGCACTCTTATACATCATACTACACCGCAGATTTTCTGCGTTTACACTGTCTCCTTTTCTCTCTCTCTCTTCTCTCTGTGTTCACTCTCTCTCAGTCTTTGTCCTACGCTTCTACATCGCTGCACTCTGACATGGTATCAAAGCGGTGAAGATGGATTGATTGAGGGCTGAACCTATCTGAAGAGGAGATTTCAGCACAACACAAGGCTGCGTTTCTAGGATTCGAGGACGAGCGGGAGGGCTGCGCATCGGATTAAGGCTGAAGCGAGTGTGGGCATGTGGGAAAGGAGTCTAATCAGTGAATTTTCTGCAGGTTATTGCTGCTCGAAGGGTTATTGCTGTTCGAAGGGGAGGAAGGCTGCGTTTGAGGCTTTCCATTGCAGATTTTACATTTTCATCGCCTCCAGCGGGTGAAGAAGGTTTGGGCAGCGGAGGAACCAGCCCTAGAAGGCCGCATTTTCACAGTCAGGGGGGGCTGATTTTGCGTTTGTACAAGTATTGCAGGTTAACATATCTACAGAGATTGATTTGGAGTTCCAGGCGATCATGGACAGGAAGGTGCCTGTCCTACCAACTCTTCCATCGGATCAAAAGCTTGATGGTGACAATTATCGCATTTGGCGGGTGATGATGTTGGCCGTTTTGGAGTCTTATAATTTAGCGGAACTGGTGATGGAGGAGATTAACAGGCCCTCGGTGGGGGATGAGTCCAAACTCTCTTCCAATGCTCGTGCGGAGTTGACCAAGGTCCAGTCTCATTGGGACAAATTGAATGCTAGGATTCGATCTTTTCTGTTTCAGTCTTGCACCACAGCCGTGATAGCTCGTATCGAGCACTTGACGGTGGCTCAAGAGATATGGCTGGAGCTCGATTAGATGTACAACCGGATGACCCTGATGAAGAGGGTTTCTTTGGAGGTGCAGATGCGGACTTTGTGCGTGAATAAGTCTTCTTCACTTTGGGAACACATCAACAAGCTTCGACAGCTTCAGATGCAGGTTTAAAATGTTGGAAAGCCTATTTTCTCTGAAGACATGGCGATCACTTTACTATCCTAGTTGCCGCCACGATTCGGTACTTTTTATTCCGCTCTTATTGCATCAGGGTGGGAGTCGACTCTTTGGTGGGAAGAGTTGGTTCCTATGGTCTTGGACCAGGAGGAACAATTGAAGGGACAGAATGCTTCCAAATCGGAGGCATTGGTTGGTCAAGCTTCTCAGAAGAAGGGGAAGGACCAAAAGAAGAAGAAAGAGGACAACAAATCCAAGAAGGACAAGGAGAAGGAATCGACTTGCCATATTTGTGGAAAGACCGGTCACTGGAAGAAGGATTGCCCTAACAAAGACAAGAAGGATATCAAGAAGAAGGACACGAAGGATTTTGGAGTGGTGGCTGCACCCTCATCAGTTGCTTTTCTACACTTAGTAGTCATTGAGGACTCTACATCGAAGACTTCTGATGCTGCGATGATAGCTCCCCAGGCTCAAGAGTGGATCATGGATAGTGGTGCCTCTCGGCACACGACTCCTTCCGTTGGTGTTGCTCATTTGCGACCTTCGCGTGGGCAGATTCTCATTGGAGACAGCTTTTCTGTGTCTATTGCTGTGCGGGGTGAGATGCAGCTTATTCTAGATGGACGTAGTGGTACCCACACCTTTGAGGTGTTGCATGTGCTAGGATTGGGGTATCATTTACTTTTGGTCCATAAGATTTGTGCTCTTGGCCTCTTGGTGGAGTTTGATAGTGATACTGTTCGAGTCCTTGATCGTGGATCGAGGAAGGTTCTCTCTGCAGGGTATGAGGAGAATGGCGTCTACAAATTGAAGTCTTCTTCAGCTCTTACTTCTCTTCTTCTTACTTTACAGACACAGTCCGAGCTATGGCATGCTCGGTTTGGCCACCTAAACAACGAGTACCTTCGGAAGGCGTCGGGAGGGTTGTTCAGCCATGTGTCTCCTGCATTTGTGGGAAACCGCATCGAGATGCGATTCCCAACAAAGCTTCTAGGCAGTCTACTCCACCCATGGAGCTTGTATCTACGGATCTTTGTGGCCCGATGAGGACCGAGTCCCTAAAGGGGAGCTTGTACTTCATGTTAACAGTAGATGACTACAGCAGGATGACTTGGGCCTATTTCTTGACTTTGAAGTCCGAGGATTCTCTCACTTCAAGGATTGGCTTCACTTTGAGGAGAACCGTTTTGACCGGCGACTGAAGACATTGCGTTCAGACAAGGGAGGTGAATTTATGGCTAATGAGTTTGCTCGTTTTTGTGCAGACAGGGGCATTCACCAGGAGTTTACTAACACCAACACTCCCCAAGAGAATGGCATTTTGGAGCGGAAGAACTGAAGTGTGATCGAGATGGCACGCACCATGATGGAGCACCGACAAACACCTCAGTTTCTATGGGCCGAGGCAGTGGCTACCGCAGTTCACATCCTCAATCGATCTCCCACTTCGGCCATTGACAGGATGACACCTTCTGAGGCTTACTTTGGGACTAAGTCTGATGTCTCTTATTTCAGGATCTTTGGGTGTGACGCTTATGTGCACATTCCGAAGATGTAGCGTGATAAGTTCGAGGCGGCTTCCCGACGACAGGTTTTTGTTGGCTATAGCTCCCAGTCCCAAGGTTATCGTTTGTTTGATCCCATCAAGCGGGATGTCTACACGAGCCAAGATGTGCGGTTCATGGAAGTTTCGGCCACAGAGGGGGGTGAGGAGCACTCCATCCTTGGAGATCCAGGGGAGAGTTGGGCTCTTGAGACAGTTCCTTTGGAGCCAGAGCCTCTTGATGGAGATTTTTCTTCTAATTCAGAGTCTTCTCTTCCACCGGCAACCCCCGAGGAGCTTCTGCCGGTCATAGTTGCCAGGAGTTTCCGAAACGACGAAACGGAAACGGGCGGGAAATGGCAGAAACGGAGTTTCGGTCCCGACAAGAAACGACGAAAACAATTTAATGGGAAAAACATGTAAAATATAACAAACTACAGTTTCATTAACCATTGTATACAATTGACCATCCAAATCCAAAGCAAAGATGAATATCATTTGATTTCTCCCACAGGCCACTCGGCCCTCTAGAGTCTTCATAAGTTCATAGACTCTTAACTACAGTCCACAACAATCAATTATCAGAGAACACTAATCAAATTAAAGTTCAAGAGAGATTACACAGTACACATGCACTTGCCACCATCCATGTGTGTCTATATCATTTCAAAAAGAAGAGTACAAGATACTGTGAACATGTGCTATCATGCATGGATAGTGGATCATCAAAGCAAAATACCAAAAAGATAAAGAGTTAAGGCTCAAGCCTCGATACAATCATAAATAGCTGAAATGTTTGAAACGTGTTTGAAATCTAGACTCTGGAGTGACTACTCATCATCCTGATCCTCGGTCTCTGCATCACTAGCAGATGCACTAGAAGAAGTAGAATCTAACTCAGAATGAGAGCTAGTAGAAGAGGGTGAGGCTGCAACTGTTGAAGTGTTGGCGCCATCCCGTCGCGAAGTGGCCCTCCGTGAAGCTCGTGTGCGATGGGCAGGAGCTGACATCTCCTCATACAACATGGTGTAGATGTCCAACTCCTCACTAGGAATATTTGGTATGTCTTTCACCTTCTCTATGTCTACCTTGTCGACATTCACCTGGCGAGGTTCAGGAGAGGTAGAGGTGCGCTCAAGAAGGCGAAGGTTGCAGTGACAAAAGACCAGCCTCTCCAACTGAGCTATGCTCAAACAATTCCTCTTCTTTGTATGGAAGAGGGCCCAAGTGCTCCAATTTCTTTCACATGGGCATGAGCTGCAATCCTGTGAAAGAACTCAAATAGCAAGACGTTTCTGTCACGATCCACAAGAAAAAAAATTTCAGATTGCACAACATTTCTAATGCGCAATGTATGAATACTAAGTACTTAAAAGCTAGAGCCTCAGCCTAGAACTTACTAGGGTAGGTGCAGATGCCCCATATTCCTCCCACCAAGACATAGGCTGCAACTGTGTCTCTCGAAGCTAGGTTGTCGAGCGACCAAAGGAGAGGCTATGGTTACGAAACAGGAGAAGCTCATCCTCAAGTCTCGTGACCATCTGCGAATCTCCGTCTGCCCACTTCTCAAAGTACTCCTGAATACCATTCTCTAGCTCATCATCAGCAGACTGATCCTCACTACGCCATAGGGGATGCAATACATGTGCAACTGCATGGATTGGTCTATGAAACCAATTCCATTGTGTCTGCCATACACATCGAAGCTCCTCGATCCTGGATTCAAGATGGGCAATTGAAGCTATGGTGGATAAACATAAATTTGCAAACCATAAATGATAATACATATTTGCATAAACCATAAAAATCACTTACTTTCTACAAGGAAGGCAAGTATTGTTGTCCAAGGCCTCTCCAATCTTATCCATATAGAGTAGCCCCATGGTGCTCCCCTCCATATTAGTAATGCGCAATACAGAATAGATGGGCTGGATTGATTTCACTAAGGCTTCAGCCTCCTCCCACCATCCTTGATCCATTACCATCCGTGAGAAAGATATGTGTTTTGCATCTTGGCTATCCTCCAAAGCACACCACTCTCGGGGCACCACTGTGCGTATCAAGTCCTTGCGCACTCGCACAAGCCTCTCCACAACAATAAACATATATGCAAACCTTGTGCTTGAGGGCTTGAGTAGCTCTAACTCACTGTGTGAACAGTAGATACTTTGCACCTTAGGCCACTTTGTGACAAAATGCACCATGGACTTGGCTGTTGAAAAATCCTGTCAACCCAATCTAACTTCTCCAAGTCCTCCATAAGCAAGTCCAAAGAATGAGAAGCACATGGGGTTCACCTTATCTTCGGAAACTCAAGCCTCAAGCATGCAACCCATGGAAACACAATTGGACCCATTGTCTGTGACTACTTGAACCACATTATCTGCCCCTATCTCCATGATTGCCTTGCGTATATGTTGCCAAATATATGAGCCAGTGATCACTATGCCAACCGCCGAAGCATCAATGGCCCTCAAGAACATTGTCCCCTTGCAAGAGGAGACTAGAATGTTATAGACACTTCGTCTACGTACATCAGACCACCCATCACACAAGATCGTGCAACCATACTTCACCCAAGTGGCCTTCAATGGTTGCAATTGAACCTTGTTGGGATATAAAGGCCCGGTGACCTCCGTGTATATAGTACACGCACACTGTTTACGTGCCCTAAGTATAAATGCATTTTATTCTTTGTGTTGGTACACTCTTATTGTCTCTGACTTTCACTGTGCTCACACTCACTCCATCCGTCACACTCATATGCTCACTCTTGCTCGATCTCAAACTTTCTCAGCTGTGTCCTTCCAGTTCCAACAACACGGGACAACAATATCCCTCGACAGAGTCACAGCGTGGAACAGGCAGCGCTAGCAGGCACACGTTGTAGGGAGTCACGACGACTTGCAGGGCACACGCGGGCACGAAGGCAGAAGATCACGTGTGCAGGCGAAGCGACGAAGCTTGTTGGTCGTGGGCAAAACAGGCAGTGGCACGTGGAAGGGACCAGGTAGCAACCGACGCGGGCGGACTGTGACGGCCAGTCGTTGAGTCGTCGGCGGATAGGCCACGCGACTTGCCTGAAGGTCAACGAACCCCCCGCGCCCCGCCCGTCAGTTCCTTTGTTTAAAAAAAAAAAATCAAATCTTCTCATTACCACTTACCACTTATGGGAGTTCACACACCAGAAGCACAGATCACAGATCTGTGAGGAATCGAGCCTAAAATTTGGGGCTTTTCCCAGATTTGGCATCATTTATGCTTGTCAGCGACTTTTGAGTCAGAAATTGTAGACATCGCGAGTGGTGACCTCAATTAAATTGGGGATTTTGCCAAATATGTCAAAATTTTGCATTTTTGGGTAAAATTTCATGACATTGGATCCCAGAAATTTGGGGCTTTGCATGTATTGGCAAAGCTTTACTCAGCTGGGTCAGATTGACTGACATTCATGCAATTTTGGACTTGAAATTTTGGGAATTTGCGCATAATTTTGGTAAATTTCTATATCTTTTGCCCGTGCAGTGGCTGGTTAATGTATAAACAACAGAGATTTATTTTTGGTTGAAGAAAAACAGCAGGGTACTTTGCTGGTTCAGCTTGTGCTTCCGCAGATTAGTGCATTTACTCTTGTGTTCGTGATAAAATGGCTGCAACTTCTTCCAGTTCAGACATAAGAGTTTGATGGAGATCAAACGGTTTGATGGTCATGGCTTTGACCTTTAGAAAGACCGTATGCAGGGCATTTTGTTCCGTAAGGATTGTGAGGATGCTTTGCAGGAAGATAAACCCGCACTAATGTCTGATGCAGATTGGGCTAGAGTGAATAAAAAGACTGTGCCTTACATAAAGATGGGTGTCGCTGATGCCATTTTGACAGACATTAAGGGTTTAGACACAGGTTATGCAATATGGGAGAAGTTGAAGACTACTTATGAGATCACCACACGTGTTAATCAGGTGCATTTAATGCGTAAGTTGGTGAATATGCGATTGGATGAGTCAAAGCCTGCAGTTGAGCACTTGAGTGCATTTATAGGGATTCTAAATCAGCTTAAAGATGCAAATTTGGATTTTGATGATAAGTTGAGAGCGATCTTTTTGATTATGACACTGCCTGACTCTTGGGAGACCTTGGTGGTCTCACTTAGCAATAACCCCAATCTCTCATTTGATGGGGTGAGGGGTTCTATCTTAAATGAAGAAATTAGACGTATGTCTAGTGGAGAAGGCAGCAACTCAGCTTATAATGTAAGAGGCAGGGTTGAAAAGAAAAATGCATATGCAGGGTAGAGAAACAGGAGCAAGAGCAAAGGAAAGGATAAGAGTGACATTACTTGCTATCATTGTGGTCGGAAGGGCCACAAGAAATCTGATTGCAGGTACTACAAGAAAGAACAAGAGAGAAAGAAGAATGCAGGAGATAAAAAGAAGAAGGAAGAAAAGACAGATGCATTGGAGACATCAAAAGGCAAAGAAAAGGCCAATGTGGCCTCCAGTGTGGTCATAGAGGAGCTTTCAGATATAGAGGCTGATGTATTATGTGCAGTTGATTATGATGCCCTTGTATGTCACATGCAGGATATACAAATTACCAAGGCTGATGTGATTGATGCACTCTTGTCAGTTGATGATGGTGTCACTCAGACTTGGATTGTAGACTCTGGTGCCTCTTTCCATGTAACTCCTTGCTTGGAGTGTTTTGCTATGTTCAATGCAGGCAGTTATGGAAAGGTGTACCTTGGAAATAACCATGCTTGCAGCATTGATGGGATTGGCACCATACACTTGTCTTTAGACAATGGTCAAGAGCTTGTGTTGAAAGATGTCAGATATGTGCCTGGCATTAAAAAGAGTTTACTATCTATTGGTCAGCTTGACTTGCATGGCTACACCACACTGTTTGGTGGTGGTTTGTGGAAAGTAAAAAAGGGTTCCATGCTGATTGCAAAAGGAACCAAGAAGGGCACATTGTATTGTTTGCATTGTAAAGCCTTGAATGGCAAGTTTCGTGCAGTTGCTGAAATTTGCAGCCGAGTTATGGCATAAGAGATTAGGCCATATGAGCCAAAAAGGACTTGATGTTCTTACCTCTCTGAAGAGGGTTGATGGAAAAGGCTCTAAACTTGATTTTTGTAATGAGTGTCAGTTTGGAAAGCAAATAAAAAATTCCTTTTACTCTGGTGTCCCTCGTAAGTCCAATGTCTTGGACTTAGTGCATTCTGATGTACGTAGTATGCCCGTGAAATCATTGGGTGGTGCTGCATATTTTATCTCCTTTATTGATGATTGTTCCAAGAAGATTTGGGTGTACTTACTGAAAAAGAAAAGTGAAGTGTTTGCTGTTTTTAAAACTTTTCATGCATTTCTGACCACTCAGATAGATAGCAAGCTGAAATGCTTGAGAACTGATAATGGGGGTGAGTTCACATCGATTGAATTCAAGTCATTTTGTGACTTACATGGTATTAAGAGGGAGCTTACAGCCCCTTACAGCCAGCCCTTCTTCAAATGGGGTGGCTGAAAGATATAACAGGACTTTATGTGAAAGAGTGTGGTGCATGTTGTCCACTACTAATCTCCCTCATGCATTTTGGGGAGAGGCACTCAAAACCGCGGTTCACATTTGCAACCGCTCTCCAAATAGGTCCTTAAATAATGGCATCCCTGAGGAGGTTTGGTCTGGCAAATCGGCCTCATATGACCATTTACGTATATTTGGATGTGATGCTTTTGTACATGTTAGGGATGAGCTGAGGAACAAACTTGACCCAAAATCCACCAAAGGCATTTTCATGGGCTATGGTAATGGGGGTGAATTTGGCTACAGAGTGTGGTTACCTCAGTCCAAGAAAATTATTCGCAGCCGTAATGTTGTGTTTAATGAGGCAAAATTGCTGAAAGGCTCTTTAGCCTCTAATGAAGATCTGAAAAAGGTGAAATTTCAAAGTTTGCAGCCACCCATAACTTCAGAAAATGAGCCTCAAGGTGCTGTACCACAGGCTGAAACTAATGATCAGCCGGTTACTTTTGAGCCAGATGATGATGGACAGCAAATAGAAGCACAAGGAGGTCATGGAGAGCAAGATAGGCTTGCTGATTATGAAAATGCCAGTGCTGGAAATGAAAATGAAGGTGCTGTATAGTATGAACAACATGCTGAAAATGGTTTACAGCAGCAAATCAATGCTGAAAATAATATACCTCCTGATGTGGACCCAATTCCTGACAATGTTGATCATTGGGTACACAGGTCTACACGTGTAAGAAGGCAACCACATAGGTTTGACCCCTCCTTGCATTATGTGATGCTTACAGATGAGGGTGAGCCTCTTACATACAAAGAGGCCAAGTCATGTGAATTCAGCAGTAAGTGGGAGCTAGCTATGTAGGAAGAGATTAAATCTCTATATGCAAATGATACTTGGGATCTTGTGTCATTACCAAAGGGAAGGAAGCCACTTCCAAACAAATGGGTGTACAAAGTCAAGACAGTTGATGGGAAACCCAAGTACAAGGCAAGGCTAGTTGCCAAAGGTTATGCACAAAAGGAAGGGATTGACTTCCAAGAGGTCTTCTCACCTATTGTGAAGATGACCACTTTACGTGTGCTTTTTGCTCTTACTGCTGTTTTGGATTTAGAGCTGTATCAAATGGATGTAAAAACAACTTTCTTGCATGGTGACATTGATGAGAAAATCTACATGAAACAGCCCAAGGGCTTTGTAGTTCCTGGAAAAGAGCAGATGGTGTGTAAGCTAAAATGCAGCTTATATGGGCTGAAGCAAGCACCACGGCAGTGGTACAAAAAGTTTGATACTTTTATGCTATCTCATGAGTTTACACAGAGCCATGCAGATCATTGCTTGTACATGAAAAAGGATATAGATGGCAGCCCCATAATACTTGTTTTGTATGTGGATGATATGTTACTAGGTGGGAAAAGAAAGACTAGCTTGGATGCTCTAAAAAATCAGCTGAAATCAGCTTTCTCCATGAAAGATTTAGGGAATGTAGAGCATATTTTGGGCATGAGGATTCGTAGAGATAGAATGCAGAAATTGCTGTTTTTATCTCAAGAAAAGTACATTGGAAAGGTAATGGACATATTTAACATGGCTGAAGCTAAGCCTTTTGGGGTACCCTTACCTTATCTCAAGCTTAGCAAAGCCAACAGCCCGAAAGATGACGTGGAAGCAAATGCTATGAAGGGAGTTCCTTATGCATCAGCTTGTGGCTCTCTTATGTATGCTATGGTTGCTACTCGTCCAGACATTGCTCGTGCAGTGGGAGTTGTTAGCAGGTTTATGTCAAATCCTAGCAAAGCACATTGGGAGGCTGTCAAGTTAATTCTTCGATACCTTAAGGGTATACAAAGAAAGCAGGGTGCACTTAGTTTGCAGGGTTATTGTGATGTAGACATGGCAGGTGACTTGGACACTCGTAGGTCCACTAGCGGGTATGTCTTTACAGTTGCTATTGGGGCTGTTTCTTGGTGTTCCAGGTTGCAAAACATTGTTGCACTGAGTACCACTGAAGCTGAATACATATCAGCTATTGAAGCTTCTAAGGAAGCTATATGGTTGAGCAGACTTGCAGATGATCTCGGCATGTCTATGGGTACTGCAGTTTTGGGATGTGATAGCCAGAGTGCTGCGTATCTGGCTAAGAATGCCATGTATCATTCACGCACAAAGCATATAGATGTGCGATATCACTTCATCAGACAGATTTTGGAAGATGGTCAAATCACATTGACCAAGATTAAAACACAAGATAACCTTGCAGATGTTCTCACTAAAAGTCTAAGCAGAGCTCAGCACGAGCATTGCATTCAACTAGTGGAAGTTGGTTAGCTAGAGGTTCATATCGGACCTAAATACATTTTATTCTTTGTGTACCAACACATTGTTGGTACACTCTTATTGTCTCTGACTTTCACTCTGCTCACACTCACTCCAGCCGTCACTCTCATACGCTCACTCTTGCTCGATCTCAAACTCTCTCAGCTATGTCCTTCCAGTTCCAACAAACCTCTATGCGGGCTTTCTCATTTTTAAGCTCTCTTGTCCGAATACCCTCATACGATGGCCCTTCCCACTCACATCCAATGCGGCTGAAAGCCCTCATGGCTGATTTCCATCTCGGTGTGCGCAAAACATGGAAAGGAATGGCACACTGAATGAATAATCGAGTGAGCTCTCTAGTGGCCTTTGCAATGGCTTGCTTTTGAATACCTGCTTTGATACTAGCATCCTGCAATGAACCTTTTGTTGCATGAGGTGTTCCGCGTGCTCCATCAGTAGAACCCCCTGTATGTGCACCACTCATTGTGTTAGTCTCTGAAGCTCCTCTACTCCTCTTTATAGGACCTCCTATTGCTGAAATTTCATGATCTCCATGGTTTCCTTCTCCTGTACTAGATGCACCTGTAAGAGCCAAGCGGCTGAGCCTCCAATGCTCCATGGAAGCCTTAATATCAGCAGGCACATGTTCACATGGACCGATGTCTTTATTGGGCACACGGGCAAGATGATCTTTGATCCTTGTGGCTACTGCTCCTCTTTGAATGCCGCAATAATTGCATTGCCACCGCTTGGAGTCACCACCACCTCCGTAAGCTTGAAGCATTGTGACATGACTCCATGCTTGATCCTTTGGCATGTTGATTATTCCCGAATCCTACCTGAATCCTGAGAGAGAGAGAGAGAGAGAGAGAGAGAGAGAGAGAGAGCAGGCCAAAACGTAGGTGTGTGCAGAGCCCATGGCTGCCGGCAGCATTCGAGAAACGAGCATGTGTAGGCTGTAACAATTTTCAAATCGGGGCTCTCTTTTTTCACGTGGGGGCTCAAAAACGTAGGGCAAAATCGCCTAAAAAGGCATGCAAAGAATGCGTTGAAAAGTAAAAAAAAAGGGGGGGGGGGGGGGGTCAAAAATGGCATTTCTACGTAGCGGCAAGAAATGGTACGCCGTTTCTGAGGGCCAGAAACGGCATTTTGTGCAACTATGCCGCTGGTGGATGTTTCTGAGTCTTCAGCAGATGAAGAGCGACGGGGAGCGGTTCGTCCTCCTCCTCGTTGGGCCCGTGACACACTTCGAGATTTAGGGATCGAGGGGGTCCCTGAGGAGTGGGAACCGCAGGATGGACCGCGGAGGTCACGGAGGAACCATGCACATTCTTCAGAGCTTGTTTGCTCCAACTATTGTTTGCTGACCCGTGTTATGCAGGATCGAGAGCCCACTTCAGTGAAGGAAGCTTTGCAGTCTGATCATTGGCGAAAGGCCATGGAAGCCGAGTTGGAGACTATTGAGAGGAATGGCACTTGGTCTCTTGTGCCTCGTCCCTCTCACAAGAAGGTGATTGGTGTCAAGTGGGTCTTCAAGACCAAGTACCTTAGCGATGGTTCTTTGGACAAGCACAAGGCTCGCCTTGTTGCTAAAGGTTTTGCTCAGCGCCCAGGCATTGATTTCCATGATACTTTTGCCCCCGCTACTTGTATGGCGACTATTCGAGCTATTCTTGCCTTGGCTAGCCATAGAAGATGGCCTGTTTATCAGTTGGATGTGAAGTCGGCCTTTCTCAACGGTGACTTGCAAGAGGAGATCTATGTTGAGCAGTCTCCTGGCTTTGGATCCTCGGATGGGAAAGTTTACAGGTTGAAGGCGGCCTTGTATGGCCTCAAGCAGGCTCCACTTGCATGGAACAAGAAGATTGACTCGTTTCTTTAGTCGAAGTTGGGATATCGGTGCTCTACGGCCGATCCGCAGCTTTATGTGCACACTTCCGAGGTTGGTCGTGTGTTGTTCGTGTTATATGTTGATGATTTGATTTTGACAGGGGCTCATGCACAGAAAGTCCGAGAGACCAAGACAGCTTTACATCAGGCATTCGAGATGACGGATTTGGGGCTTCTTCATTTCTTCTTGGGTCACGAGATTTATCACTCTCCGAGGGGGATTTTCATCTTAGCAGAGGTACATTCAGGAGCTCTTGGTGACTTTTGAGATGGAGACTTGTTGGCCCATCACTACTTCTATGGATCCGAATTGGAAGGCCACTTCACACTCAGATTCTCCCTGATGGATGCTTCACGCTACTATCAGCTGATTGGATTCTTGATTTGGCTTCTCAACACTCGTGTCGATCTTTGTTTTGCTGTGGGTCTTTTGGCAGGGTTTATGACAGAACCCAAACAGGTGCATTGGCAGGCTGCCCTGAGGATTCTTCAGTATTTGAGGAGGACTTCTGACTTAGGGATTTCTTATCGCGTAGGTACAGATGCTTCAAATCTGGTTCTTGTAGGTTGGAGTGACTCGGATTGGGCTGGCGATGTGGACCACCGACGGTCTACTACAGGCTATTGTTTTATCTTTGGTATAGGTGTTATCTCTTGGAGTAGCAAGAAGCAGCCCACGGTCGCTCTTTCTTCTACTGAGGCGGAGTATCGGGCTGCGTCTTCCACCACATGTGAGGCTGTGTGGCTTCAGAGATTGTTGGAGGAGCTTGGTTGCCCCTAGACTTGTCCTACTCTTCTACGGTGCGACAATGAGAGTTGCATTGCCTTGGTACAAAATCTTGTATTCCATGCGCGGACGAAGTACATTGAGATCCAGTATCACTTCATTTGGGAGAAGCTTCTAGATGAGACCATTGATGTGGAGTATTGCAAGACGGAGGATAATCTTGTAGATTTGTTTACGAAGGCGCTTCCCCAGGCTCTTCTTCGGCAGCATTCCAGATCCCTTAGTCTTTTGACCCGTCCAGGATCTGAGAGGGGGTGTTAGCTAGTCATTTCCAGGATAGTGCGGACGTCAATGCCACGTTAGCACCTGTAGTCGGACAGGTTACTGCAATCGGATAGTTTTTACTACAGACCTGCTGCAGTTATTTCCTATTTTTCGGCTATTTATAGTCCATTTTGTGGCACACTTCAGCATTCATTATTTCAGATTCTGATCTTGAGATCTGTTGGCTGAGACAGACTGTGCTCAGGCTGAGGGAGATCGAGATCATCAAGTCGGATACATAGGCAGATATTTCCTCTGCCCCCTTGTGTATTTCTGCACTCTTATACAGCATACTACACCGTAGATTTTGTGCATTTACACTGTCTCCTTTTCTCTCTCTCTCTTCTCTCTGTGTTCACTCTCTCTCAGTCTTTGTCCTACGCTTCTGCATCGCTGCACTATGAAACCCGCCCCCCCCCCCCCCCCCCCCCCCCAACAAAAAAAAAGAAAAAAGAAAAAGCCACGGGGGTGAGTAAATCAAGCCACGTGGGCTGAAAATGGTACTCCTTCCCTTCTTGCATGGGAAATCTAGCGATGTCCTGTCTTGTCTAGGTGTCTTGCCCTCTCCACCATCGCCTAATCCATGGCCAAAATAGGAGGGGGCTAGTTTGTTGGGCCGACGGACTTTTGCTGTCCTTCTCTTGCTCTGGCTCTCTAGCGTTCGCCCCTGTTGTATTGTGCCTTGCCCTTGCCACACAGTGTGCCTTGCCCTCGCCATACTGTGCTTTGCATTCTCTCTTGTCATCGAGAGAGTTCCTCTCTCTCTCTCTCTCTCTCTCTCACCATGATTTAATCTTGCTCTCCTTGACATCTTCAGTCATTCTCTCTCCCCGATATCTTGAGTCATTCTCTCCCTAACATGAAAATTAAGATTGACTGTAACGTTTGTCCTAACATTAAACACAATGTTAACATTAAAATGAATAGTAGGATTAATATAAACATTAAGTATTAAGATGACAAAAACATCTAATGTCACATTAATATTAAAACTAATGATAACTTCAAAATTAATTTAAATTGGCAAAAATAATTGTCAATCAAAATGCTGATTCTTATTGGGGCCACAAGATTTTAGCTTCCAATGATGGTTTGCCATAGCCCTGGAGTGGCAACTCCCAGGAATTCAATCATTAGAACCATTGAAAAATCTTGCACACAAGCATCAACCCAACACAGAACCCAAGCTCAAGTATTGAATGAGAAGCATGCATTGTTATCGTACCCAAGCACCCGCAATAACATGCCCCATGTGCATGCCCCTCTTGCTCTAGTAGTGTCCCGTACCATAAAAGTGGTTTTGTGCAATAAAAGGGACTGGATGTTAGACTCACCTTCTAGCCATACAGCAAAACAAGCTCACCCTTGAGCCTGGGAGCTAGTAGCACTTTGAGTCACGACCACATCCCAAGGGTTGGCATCCCATACCACCAGCCCACACCATCCTAGTGTACGAATGTATTGGCCAATGGGCCAAGAGTCCAAGTGTGGTGATCACACAATGAATGTGCATAGTAGGGCCTTGAGTCCTATAAATAGGACTCGGCTGCCGTAACCCTGAAGTGTCCTTAGTGCGTTTGCACTAAGTCACTTCCTAACAACCATGACCAATGCTACTAGTGCCCATCTAGATGTCCAAGGACGTAACAGGAAGCATGCTCGTTAATTGGAGGCCTGGTGAGCAGCTGCTGCAATTTGTGAAATTACAGCAGATCTGAAGGAGATTGCACATCCACATTTTATTTGACTTGCATGCAAGTCTTCTTGGTCCAATCTAGGCCCAATTTGTACAAAAGTCAAGGGGAAAATTGGATCCTGATGCTGCTGGTCATTTGTGACAGCCTGAAGTATTGGAATTTGTAGAGAGATCAGCCTATATCTCAGTGTACTTAGTATTAAAGGTAATACAAGTTAAAGAAATATTGCAAGGAGTGCCAGTTTTGGGGCCAATTGGATGTTGGTTGTCCAAGATTATTGTGGTAAATATTTGGGAATTATTTGCTTGTTGTGAAAAGTGTAAAGTCAGGTCATCTACCGCCCAATGAAGGCTGGTTTCATGAGCTATTAGGGTATGCCCTCTTTACTATGAAAGGCCCCTTCTATCTAGTTCTAAACTTTTTCTGAAAAGCTGTACCCAAGCTACTGTCATAATGGAGCATAAGCATTTCTTCAATGATAACTTTCCTCCTCTAATTAAGCATTAAACCACTCTTTGCTCTTAGTAACCTGATTTGTGTAATGGTCAATTGCTTCTTCTCTGCTTGGCTGTAACAAAGGTATTCTTAAAAGCATCTCATTATTTCAAGGTGTGATTGTTGATGCTTTTGGTAAAACTGCAATGAAGAGATCATCACATCCAAAGCCACCATTGACTTTTGTCCATATACCATCGAAATGGAGTGAACCTTGTCTTGAGTGAATGTGATTTCTCTTACTGTTCTTACCTGTAAAAGAAATCACATCCATGATAAGATTTGACAAATGCCCTCTAAAGAGCAATCTGTGTTGGAGGTGCTCTTAATCACACAAAGTCTAGTTGTTAGAGATTGTTGAATACAAGTGATCCTCAGATGTGCCACTATCAACATTTCTTTGTCAGTCCCAGTTGCAAATACAATTCTTGTGGCTAAAAGCTAGTTTTGGGCCTGCTCATTAGAAGCAAGTTGTGAATTTGGAGTTTGGTGATTGGGTAATAGACTTCAAGCAAAGGGTGGGCGAGGATCCAAATTAGGAAGGGTACAAACAATGCTTTTTCTTCCTGCTATCCCTGTTATTTCTTGCTGGATAATATTGATGCAGGTTGTGTGATTCTTATGATATTGCTAAGGCTTGCCATAAATATTCCTACCTACAGTTTCTTGGGTTGGTTGCATTCATTGAAGTAGTTTGGTAGTTTTTCCTTTCAGCTGTTCAGGAATGTGGAAGCTTTGGATGTTAATGAGGCATACCTTGACACAGTTCTTGATATGGAGGAGGTGCTTCTCAATTCAGATGAGATAAGCAGTGGAAGATTCTTACGGCAAGAAAGCAGCACAACAGTTGGCACACCTCGTCCTTCTCGAGATGGAAGTATGAGTTCCTCCACTTCTGGAACACAATGGGCTTTTCAAGGAGAGGTTACACCTTTTACAGTGGATTGGGTGGAAGTAGTTGGTGCAAGACAAAAAAAGGGTGGTTCTTCTCTTGGAGAGCGGATGGTTGGTGTGAAGGATCATACAG
This sequence comes from Lygodium microphyllum, assembly GCF_053477565.2. Lineage (NCBI taxonomy): Eukaryota > Viridiplantae > Streptophyta > Polypodiopsida > Schizaeales > Lygodiaceae > Lygodium > Lygodium microphyllum. Next base: position 122,649,965 of record NC_141154.1, read on the forward strand.
TGTATTGCATCAAAGTTGTAAGTGGGAAGCAGGAGTGGGAAGTCTTCAGAAGATACAGGGATTTTGTGGATCTTTATCATCAGCTGAGAAAAATATTCAATACTCGGGCAGAAAAGCCTCTTCCTTCTCCTTGGGATGAAGTGGAAAGCGAGTCTCGCAAAGTATTTGGAAACACTTCTTCAAATGTCATAGAAGTTAGAAGCTTCCGCATAGAGAGATGTCTGCAGTCTCTTATACAAGCTGGCCCACCTCTTAGTTCCACCTCTCCTTTGTTTTGGTTTTTGCGTCCACAGAGGTCTTCAAGTGGACTTAACTTTGAGAACCATTTGCAAACTAGAGGGTCATTTTCACAAAAGGGCTCAGATGTTCAGTTGAATACCTTGGATTCTCCCCTAGTGCAGTCTCCTCGATCAGATTCAGAAAGCATAGGGATGGATTTGGATCTGGACAAAAAACCTTTTGCATTGGGCAAAACAATTAAACTTGTTGTGAACACACATCCACCTAAGACTTTGAAACAACTCCTCTATGCACAGCATCATTCTTGTGCAGGTTGTTACAAGCATCTGGATGTTGAGAAAGGTTTGATGCAGGGATTTGTGCAAACTCTTGGATGGGGAAAACCAAGACTATGTGAGTACAGTGGGCAGCTCTTTTGTTCCTCTTGCCATATTAATGAAACTGCTGTGCTTCCTGCTCAAGTATTGCAACACTGGGATTTCACTCCTCGACGGGTTTCTCAACTTGCCAAGGCATATCTTGACTCAATTTATGACCAGGTCAGAACATTTGCTCCAATTAATCTCGTCTTTTTCTTTGTGGATCAGGAGTACAAGATGCCTTTGTGGATGCCACAATCATTTTCCTGTGAACAATTTTTGTTTGCATAAGCATAAAAAGCTCATTTATATGCTAATTATCAAAGGCTGAGTATAGACTGGATTATTTCTGTGAGTCTACTTCTGTTAGTTTCAATCTGTTTCCATCCGAGACCAGTGTGGAGCTCTCCTGTATAAGGCAATGAGGCTTTGAAAGTAATCTGTTTGTTCTTGGAAGAAAGAAAATTTTTTATGTCTGTAGGTCATAAGTACAGAATGTAAAGGTTACACTAATAATAATATGCTCCTTTGCTTTGCTACGTCATCAAGTGGTGTCTGTCATGGTTTTTTTGTGTCCAAAATTTCAAGTTTTGTTAGGGGAGATTGAGCATGAATCATACAGTGTTGCCTTTGATGATTTAGCAATTTATCTCAAGCTCTCAAGACTTAATATGGCATTTTCAATATTTTTAAAACAGATATCAATGTTTCAGGATTTATAACAATGTACACGTGTCTCTTGCAGCCAATGCTGTGTGTTAGTGCTGTAAATCCACATTTGTATTCCAGAGTGCCTATTCTTTCTCATGTTAAAGAGACTCGAAGAAAGCTGAGCAAAATGCTATCATGTGTCCGATGTCCCTCACGGGCACGAATACAGCAAACCATGGGTTCACGAAGGTATCTTTTGGAAAATGATGACTTTTTTGCTCTTCGTGACCTTGAAGATCTCTCCAAAGGTGCTTTTGCAGGTAAACACCACTCCAAAATTTGTAAGCATTTATCTCCATGTTTTGGGCTGCAGATTGTCTCAGAGCTAGGGGCCATGCTTTAACACAATGTTAGAATCACCAGCATTTGGAAAATTCCTTTTACTTGACAGGTATTTGAAATTGGTGAAGAGTTTTAACCAATACTCAGGTTTCAAAGTTGGGTTTTTTGTCTCCTTCTTTGTGTTCATCGGTGGCACCACAAGTGTAATCTGCAACAAAACACCATTTGCATGTGGGAGGCTATCAGACAGACTGTCTTTTGTACTGACCCCTAAAGTTCTTAACCAAAACTCTATGAGATGGCAGTCAGAATACATTAATCAGGATTCTAGTCATTCATGGGCTCCCCGGGCTACTGTTCAGAAGTAGGAGAAGATGACAATCCTAGCACACACTGCTGGCTGGTTCATAGCCAACAGTTGGGCAAATGGCTACCTGGTATATTTTAATGGTTCCCAAAACTGGTGCAATACAAAAACCAAGTGAAGGGAAAATCTGAGGAAGGAACTGCAGGCTGAAAAATGAGAATGGAGTTCATTGTACAGAGCATGGCCTATGAATAGGCAGATGGCATAGAAACTGGCTGATCTGGAGATTGGCTGACTCAAGTGCTGATCGGATCTGTTAGGTTAAAGATGGGTTAAAATATGTCATGTAAATAGCCAAGAAGAAATCTCATATGAAGCTGGGCATTAAAACTCTCAACATCCCCTTGGTGTGACATATGAGGGAACAAGAATCTGAATGAACTAAGGAGCTACAAACATATGCAGATCCCCTCCCAAACGAAGGAAGGAAATCATGGCAGTGCAACTCGAACTTTGGATAGTAATGCTGGTTAGGCTTGGTGAAAATGTTGGCAAAATTGTCCAGGTTAGGAACATACTGATTTAAGAGTTGCCAGCCTGATTGCTTAGGAACAATATATTAATGTACCCCAATGTGCTTGGTCCTTAGAATTGCCAGCATGATCTGAAGCTGTTAGCCTGTCACTTTTAGTGTTGTCAGTCAGTCATCTCCCAGTTGTGAACTCCTATTAGAGTCTGACGGAGACGTGGGAACTCTGGCATTTCAGTGTGCATTTCCCTAGTTCTGTGAGCATTTTTAGCATTTCCCAGCCTGGGTCACTCTGTTGAACATTGTCCTGTCCCCCTGATTTTATTGCCACGTTAGTTATATATTTTTTTTCTGCATTTTTAATGCTGCTGACTGCATTTAATGTAGTCGGCCAGCTGGCATCTGATCGGCCAGTTTTGGCCTGTTTCTGCTATTTATAGCAGGCTGGTTGGCTGGGGCAGATCACTTCTTTTGCAGGCTGCTCCTCCAACTGCTGGCACACTCCTCTATCTCGGTGCCCCTGCTGTTGTCATCATTGCAGGCCAGATCTGGTGCCCTCATTGATGCCTCGGGCTGCATGCAAGGATTGATCAGTCCATCTGTTTGTACTTAGCATTTTTTCAGTCAGTGTAGATTTCTTTCTTCCTTCATCTTCTTGCTGTCTTCTTTCTCTGTGTTCGAGTTCCTTCTTCCTTTGTGTACTCTCACATGGTATCATCACCTAATGAGAGATCACAAAGGAGCTTTTCTTTGTGAAGACCACCCCGAACTGACCGGCAACCTACACCAGATTTGCATTTGCTGCAAATTCAGCCTTCCAAGCACTAGGTGACTGCTTTCCTTGCTTCCGGTCTTCTCTGTTGACAAGGCGACTGCCCTTCTGGTTAGGCAACATCATCTGGCTGCAAAATGCAGATTTTCCTCCCTTTCTGACATCTGTTTGCCCTTGGTGACAGTCCGTCACTATAGATGACAGCCTTCTAGGCGTAGGCGACACCATTTGGGTGCAGGAAAGAGCTGATTCCTACTGTTTCTCTATTGTCTGATCTTCAAATGCAATTTTTGGGGTGATTGCAAGTTCTTGAAGATGTCTCAATGCCAGTTTTTTGGCTTTACTGACTTAGAGGATGAGGTCTATCATCATTCTTCTAAGCGACCGCGAGATTATTAGGGGTTTGAGTCCCTTGTGCGGACTCCCCGTTCGGAGCGCCCCTCTTCTCCTCCCTTCCTTCATGTTTCTCATGAGACGTAGTCTATCGGCTTGAAGTTGGATGGTTCCAACTATTCTCTATGGTCATGTAAGGTGGGAGTGTATTCTTGATACCTTCGACCTTTAGGAATTTATTTCTCCCCTTGTTCTCCAGCTTGTGGAAGACCCCTCACATGGGTTGTTGATGGATTGTGCAGCCCTTTGGGATTAGCTCAACTCTAGAGCCTGATCCTTTCTCTTTATGAGTTTACAGGATTCTGTCTTGGTTTATGTTCGTAGATTGAAGATTGGGGTAGAGGTGTGCAAGATGCTCGCGCATCTTTATCATTAGAAGACGTTTGCCCACAGGATTCCCTTGGAGAAGAAGCTTCGGATGCTCGGTGTTGATGACTCTCCTTCTATGAAGGATCACATCAACAAAGTGGAGGATATGCAGGATGAGCTTGTGTCCCTCTAGAGGATGATATCTTTGGAGGATATGGCTCTAATTCTATTGACTTGGCTACCATCTCCTAAGTATGATATCTTGTATACCAATCTTTTGACTTTGAGGAATCGAGATACTCTTCTTTGGGAGGAGCTTTTGGCGCTTGTCTTGGAGCATGATGAGCGTCTAAGAGAGGTGGGGACTAGTGAATTTGGCACCATGAAGGCTTTTAGCGCAGAATATGGGGTCAAGAAGAAGAAGGGAAAGCCATAGGCTAAGAAATAGAAGGACAAGAAGGATGATTCCAAGGATGAGAAGAAGAAGAAGCCCAAGTGTCTCCACTGTGGGAAGGGCACTCATCCTAAGGAGAAGTGTTGGCAGAAGTACCCCCATTTGAAGCCTAAGGAGGGGTCGAAGGGTTCAAAGGCTACACTCGCTACCACTGAATGTGTCTTCATACACTTCTTTGAGGTGGAGGATACGACTCTTGCTTCTTCTTCTGAGGAGAAGCCTTGGCTCGTGGATAGTGGGGCCTCTTCCCACATGACTTATTGACAGGATTTGCTTTAGGATATGTGATCCAGAGGGGGATCTGTCACCATTGGTGACAATTCTTCAATCCCCGTGTGTGGTGGGGACCATTTTCTTATTGCCCGATCGGCATTCTTTTTTGGCCAAAGTCCTCTATATACTAGATTTAGGCTTTAATCTTTTGTTTGTTTATGGTCTTACACAGCTAGGTATCCAAGTCATCTTTACCTAGGACGTAGTTATGGTGGACTCTGCACACTCACAGTCCTTGTTGTGCGATCTTCACCAGCTTGGACTGCTTTGGCACACTTGTTATGGGCATTTAAATCTTGATGCTATTCGACGGGCTTTTAGGAGAAAGATGGTTGAGGGACTTCCATATTTCCCTCCCATTTATACCCTTTGTCCTAGTTGCTTAAGGGGCAAGTAGTATAGGCAGCTTTATCCATAGGTTGCTACACAGAGGACTTCTACACCGCTCAAGTTGGTTTACACTGACCTTTGCAAACCTATGGGCACGACCGCCCTTGGAAAGGCTAAGTACCTTATGCTTATTGTTGACGACTTTAGTCATTATGTGTGGCCCTATTTCTTGGAGTACAAAAGTGAGATGTACTCCCTTTCTATGAGTGGAATGTGTTTGTAGAGAGAAGCAAACCTCCTTCACAGTTCGTGGTGTTCAAGTTGATTACGGTGATGAGTTTTGTTCTAACCTATTTTTTGAGTTTTGCAAGGATCAGGGTGTTTAGATGGAATATTCGCGTCCAATCACACCATCTGAAAATGGTGTGGTGGAGTATGTCAATTGAACCATACTTGAGATGGCCTCATCGATATTGGGTCTTTCCCATTTCTTATGGGGTGAGGCTGTGGCTACTGTGATTCATATCCGCAACAGGTCACCTACTTCAGCATTGCAGGATATGATTCCCTAGTAGGCTTTCTTTGGGAAAAAGCCTTCTATTTCCCACTTTTTGCATCTTTGGATGTGAGGCATATGTCCATGTGGAAAAGAAGAAACAGTGGAGCAAGCTTGATTCCAAGTCAAAGAAGCTTATCTTCGTTGGTTATAGTGCGACCATGAAGGGCTATCAGCTCTATTACCCAACGACTCATAGGATCGAGGTGAGCAGGGATATGATCTTCGATTAGGTTGCAACCTCCAAGGATTCAATTGATGGTGCTTTTGCTATAGGTCATTCTTCGTCTTCCATCCATCTCCTCCCCCCCCGGCCCACCCCCTCAGGTTACCCTTTGGCACCCCTTCTTTGTATACAACTCCTCCCCCTCCTCCTCCCACACCCTCTCCCCTTCCACCCTCGATGGCTCCTTCATTGATTACTTTGTCATCAAGGTGAGGGAGAAAATCAACCGAATGGAGTATCTTTGAACGGTAGCTATGATGCAAATTTTGATGGTGCCAATAAGTTCGAAAGGGGGGTAGATTTCTAGTGCCATTGATGAGCCCTCCTCTTCTATCGCCGCTTCTCACTAAGAGAAGGAAATTTGCTGCCCTTGTGTTGTTGCATTGTGCGATTGACTATCACCTCTCTCAGAGCATATCTAGCAACGGCTCTTTCCTCCCTTAGCCTTTTAATGCTGGATGACCCTTAGGATGCCCCCAAACAACCTTCTCTCAGCTTGTATGGGTAATCTTTGACAAGTGCAGCTTCTTTTGCCATTGGACAGCCTTCTAATTGTAATGTTCAACTTTAATTCATTTATGAAAATTAATTAATTATCCATTGGACCTTGCCCTTGCCCAAGAATTGACTAATACCTATTCACAATTAATGTGCTAAACCCCATGGGCATTTAATGGTCCCAACATTAATTGGTTTTGGACTATAGTTTATTAATGAATGCCAAGTCCCACAATGTCATAACTAGACATTTAGTGGCCCAATTAATGGCCTAGACCTCAAATTGACATCGAGTATCCACAAGTACCTACTTGGCATAACTTTGTACAACTTTTGGCAATGCTACCCATTGCTCACTAGGGTTCCTTAGGCCGTCACCATGACTTAACTAACTTGCATCTCACATGTGCACCACACGTGCTGAATGTAATAATGCCAAAGATCAGCATTAAAAATACATGTCCTCGTGTGGCCATAAATGACCAGCACTTCTTAGGTACAATTGGCCCCTTGATTGTACAACAATCCAGGCTCAGTTTGAATCTTCGATCTCTTGCATGTGGGCCATAATAATCTGAGAATGGGCTACCCGTTGGATCAGCTGCAAATTAATGCCTTAAGGTGCTACACCAAGTACCCAGGTCTTTAGTAACTGAGCATGGATCCGAAGGTGGTTGAGGAAACCCTAATGGCTGCTGTCAAATAGGGTTTCAGCAGCAATTTCTTCAATTGCTCTTTATCAATGGCTGAAGTAGGCTGAGAATTGTTGAGGGAATGTCAGAGGATGAGAGAGAAAGCCAGCTGGAAGGAGTATCCTTTGAACAGTAGCTTTGATACCAATTTTGATGGTGCCAACAATTTTGAAAGGGGAGTAAATCCCTAGTGCCACCGACAAGCTCTCCTCTTCTATTGCCACCTCTCACTAAGATAGAAAAGGAAATTTGCCGCCTTTGTGTTGTCACAGTGCACGATTTGCTGTTGCCTCTCTCAGAGCACATTTGGCAGTGGCTCCTTCCTCTCAGCCTTTGAATGCTGGAGTGACCCTTAGCCAGCCCCCAAAGTTCCAAACAGCCTTCCCTCAGCTCGCATGGGTAAGTTTTGACAAGTGGCAGCCTCTTTTGCTATTGGGCAGCCTTCTAATTGTAATTTTGAGCTTTAATTCAATAGCTTTCAGAATTTAAATTCTGAAAATTAATTAATTATCCATTGGACCTTGCCCATTGCCCAAGAAATGGCTGATGCCCATTCACAATTAATGTGCTAACCCCCATGGACATTTAACGGTCCCAACATTAATTGGCCTTGGACTAGTATTAGTTTATTAATTAATGCCAAATCCCATAATGTCACCATTGGACATTTAATGGCCCAAATAATGGCCTAGACCTCAAATTGACATTGAGTATCCACAAGTACCTATTTGGCATAACTTTGCATAACTTTTGGCAATGCCACCCATTGCTCACTAGGGTTTCTTAGGCCGTCACTATGACTTAACTGACTTGCGTTTCACATGTGCATAGTGTCAGAAGTGGTGCAACAATGGAAGCATAAACATATGCTGAAATAAACTGCTGAACACAAGACAAAAGAGAAGAAAAGAAAGAGAGAACACAATACAGATGAGAACTCAGATGTATGCTTGGGAAATGGAATCCAAATATCAGACATGAGATTGTCGCTTACAATAATGAGTCACTGGCTGTGTGCGCACTGGCACCGGCTGCTCTCTCCACGGGACCTCTAGGTGGTGAATTGACTGACTGAGGAGGAGTCCATAATATATAGGCATGAATAATGCCATAAAATATGTCAGGTTGGCTAACATTAATGCTGGTCGACTGGCAACAATAAATGCTATAAAGCATAAAATGCTACATAATAAAAATGCCTAAAATATCTACATAATGTGTCGAGCCCACAATACATGCTCAGACTCATACATGAGCTAACATATTTGTTAACACCCTCTCTTAGGTCATGGGTGATCTAATACAATACAATGATACGATGATAAATGATTCATCATAGTCCATACAACAAAGAACCACCAAGTAGAACCATGGATATCTAGGCAGTGAGTGATCAAGCTACCACCAAGGTGCCTCGGAGAGAACTTGATGTCAATGTCAATCGTATCAGCTCTTGAAGATAGAGAAGATCATAGCAGCTCTCAATGTCTGTCAACAATGCCTTTGATGTAGCACACGTGACCATCTTGTCACCAATGCCGCAGCACATAAATGACCATGGATCCCCTTCCTTTGGCCAGACTACCAAAGTGTCCCCTCATATGAGCCCGAGATGAAAGCCATCCACTTTGTCAAATAATTAGCCCATCATGAATTTGGATGTCAATCCCAACTCTAGGATTTGAATCTGTCAGACTTTGGTCGATGCATCAGGGACTTCTCTCTCTAAATCCTGTGCATCTGTATAGAAATATAGATGAGGCATGGTTGCCCCATCTCACCACCCTCTCACACTGCCTCTCTGGCATTGGAGAGTCGTGAGGGATGACCTCATCACCAACACTAGAAAGTAGCTGAGGAAGGGGCCACCAAGCCTTTTCTATGATCTGAAGAAGAGGATCTCTTTTGTGCCTTGGACTTTACCTTGGCCAGAGGATTTGAGTTGGAATCTGAGGCAGATGATGACGCGTCGGAGGAGTCTGCATCCCGCTTCGTTGTCTGCTTCTTTTTTTTCCTGGAAGCCGCTAACTCTTTGCAGTCCTTCTGCAAATGGCCCTTCTTGCCACAATGGTGACATTGGGCCTTCGACTTCTTCTTCTTCGAACCTCTCTTTGAAGCTGCAAGAGCCACACTAGGACTTGATGAAAGCCTCCCCTGTAATTGCAATGATGCCTCATGCTCAAGCAACATGGAGGTCATATGTGTAAAACTGACAAGGGTTGATGATGTTTGCGCCTTCAAAGCATTTGCCACTCCATCGAACATCAGAGGGAGTTTGGAGAGTACAAGTTCAATAAGATGAGCCTCTAGAAGGGCAGACTGCACTTGCCGAAGTAGTCTTGGATTCGGGTCACACGAAGTAGAAAAGATTGGACGTATCTTTGGTCTTGAATGAAATTTGCTGGAGCTGGCCATAAAGACTAACTTGCCCTCATGGTGGAAGGTGTCACATATAGCAGCTGCAACTTCCTCCATACTTCAGTGAATGTCCTGTAGGAGGTGACCGCTTGTAGAACTTCTTTGGAAATACACCGAAGCAAGGCCAAGTAGGGCATCGTCCAAATCCCATGTAAGCACTGCTTCCTCATGGTTGTCTCCATCAAAATTAGAGAAGAAGAGAAGGCCGTTGAGGACGCTCAATAGCTCCATAGAACACATACCATAACTGCTTCTGTATAAACCAAGCCTTCATCATAGCACACCATGTAAGATAATCAGAGTCATGTAACTTGCAATGGATGTGCACGGAGGAGCCATCTGTAGAGGATTTAGAAGAGAAGGAGAGAAAAGAAGGTATTTGGAGAGGGAACACAGCCAAACCACAAGCGCAGACTTCAGAAAATGAGAGTTCACATGTAGTATTTATCAAAATTTGACCAAAACAAGAAGAAAACTATTGCAAAAAGTAAAAAAATCAGCCAAAAACTGCATGAAACAGCAAAAACTGCCTGAAAATGCAGTTGCCCAGCCAAGAGGAGATGCAAAAACACCAAAAGGCAAGTTGGAATTGACATGCATGTAGTAGAGGGGCTGACACAGGCTGTATGGATGCTGACGTCAGCAAAAACCTAGGTTAAAACAAGTTGCTTGGTTGGAGCAGCAATTGCTTGACCAATGATGGTCAAAACAGTCCTGAAATCAGTAAAGAAAATACATCAGGAGCATAGAACCTGAAATCTGATACCATGTGAGAAGTGGTGCAGCAATGGAAGCATAAACATGTGCTGAAATAAACTGCTGAACACAAGACAAAAGAGAAAAGAAAAGAAAGAGAGAACACAATATGGATGAGAACTCAGATGTATGCTTGGGAAATGGAATCCATATATTAGACACAAGACTGTTGCATACAATAGTGAGTCATTGGCTGTGTGGGCATTGGCACCAGCTCCTCTCTCCATGGGACCTCTAGGTGGTGAACTAAATGACTGAGGAGGAGCCTAGAGTATATAGGCATGAATAATGCCATAAAATATGTCAGTTTGGCCAATTGGCAGCAATAAATGCTATAAAGTATAAAATGCTTCACAATAAAAATGCCTAAAATATCTACATAATGTTCCAAGCCCACAATATATGTTCAAACTCACACATGGGTTGACATATTTGCTAACACACCGCACATGTACTAAAACAAATAAACAAACATTGAATTGGAAAAAGCATATGTATCATAGTCAAGGAACATTGGCTGCTACTTTTCATACTATACTAGTGCCAAATGCATGTTGAAATTTCCAGCTAATAGAACTAAGTCATAACATACCAAAACTGAATCATAATTAGTGTTAGAATCACATGGGATGCATCCATTAACTCCTAACCAAAGGTGTTTTGATCAAACAACCATAGCAAAGGATAAATTGAGTGCAAACTATGGGTGAACTAGCAATGGCATCCAATCACGCTTTATTGTCCATAAAAACCTGTTGAATACCATTGATTACTAATGGTCATCCATTGAAAACCAACAACTGATAATTAATCTTTGATGATCTTAAGCTGATGCATATGTAAAGTTTTAGAGCTATGGTAGAAAATATATCCATCCACATACCAACTAGAGTGACGAGTACACTGAATAGTGACCTCATGGCAAGCATACTGTTAGCAAACAATACCTTGGATACATGCTGAATACATTTGACCATTATACATGAGTTGTCTACCCCTAGAGGAGTGGAAGTGCTACCTCCCCCTTAAGCATTAGGTAGTGCTTTGGATCTCGTGCTTGATTGAACGTGAAAGAGCCCTATCTAAAGTTGGCTCTAGCTGAAAGGCATCGAGGTAAAGCTGCAACAATTGAGAGTGGTTTGCCAAGTCACTCTCTTCTATCCATTTAGCATCCCTTGGCGAGTAATTCCGAAACTTCACCACCTCCTAGAAACTTTACTATTGATCTATCTCGAATCTCTCTTTATGCGCCAAAATGTACTCGGGGACCAATATCTCATCCAATTCCTCGACCTATGGCTCAATTCAGTAGACATATCCTCATACACATCACCATGAAAAGACCTCAACAAACTAACATGAAAGGCATTTTATATCCGCCAATGTGGAGGCCATTTCAACCTATAAGAAACATTACGGATCTTCTCCAACATGTGGAAGATCCATAATAGCACATACTCAGCTTTGGATACAATCTCTCTTTGCTTCTCATCTTTTTTAGCCTTTTCTTTTCAAAACACAACAATACATAATCACCCTCTACAAATTGCAAAGTATGTCTATGCCATATGGCGATCAGTTGTCCTCTTTTACTTTTCTTGTGATCCTTGAAGTGCATACTTAACCTTCTCATTGCATCCATGTTCTCCACATAATGATCAGCCTTAAAGATCTTATCCTTAGTGGTGCAAAATAGAAGGGACTTTCTAGCCACCCTCCATTAACCTCAAATGGAGCTTTACCTATGGAACTATGCATGGTAGTATTATATGCAAACTCTACCAAAGGCAAGTACTACTCCCACTATGTCTTATGCTTTGACACATAGCTTGTTGCCTATTGGGACAGTCCTTTGGTATGTGCTTCTCCTATTCACATACAAAGCAGTTATTTGCAGCCATTAATTCCTCGCATTGGGCAATGCATTTCCAAGTCTTTCCTTGCTATTTTTGCCTCATCACAGCCTATTTTCAGATCTTTCCTTCTTCTCTGCCTTTGAAAACGTTTTGGATGGCTTCTCATCATCGCCTTGGAAGCTTGAATCCTTTTCACGTAGCAAAGCATTGGTCGTACTTGCTCTCTATATGAGTTGTGACATGCAGTCACGGTGGTCTTTATGCAAACATTCGTGTTTCCTCTAGTCAGTCCACAAAAATACTTCTTAATTTTCTTATGAAGGGGGATATTACGATCGCATCAATGTCTACCAAAACTTCTGATTATAGTACTTCAGATTTTTGCCTTGTGATGCATTCAACTTGTTTCAAGGAGTCATAATATCCACTTCAAAGGTTTGTTAAGCAATAATAAGTAAACATTTACTTAAATTGTATCCATGTTGATGGTGTTCTACCTTGCATTATAAGTGTGGACCATCATTGCAATGCATTTTCCTTAAAAAAGTGGCTTCTTTTTGAATCTTATAGATTCGATAAAGTTGGCTTCTGAGTAGGCAGCATCAAATCGTTGAATGAAAGTCAAGGCTTTCAATCTTTCTTGTGCACCACTAAAGGCCTCAAACTTCATCCATTTATCACCTTCATCATAGTCCTTTGCTGGTTCTTTTGGAGTCAAGTTATCATAAGTTGGCGACTGCAAAAAGGGTGCATTTGTTGTATTTGCATTATAACTACCACCATATAAAGCATTTCCAAACACAAAACTAATCGTACAACAAAACACAAATTGATAACGTAGAACGTAGTTAGGGTTAGGGTAACACAGAGATAATGAATATAGAGAATAGTGAGATGAATTTTTATTGAAAATACAATGTTCATGCAACAAACACACTATGTAGTGAATGAATATTGAACCTTGAACTCTTGTGTCTTGGGGATTAAGGCAGAGGTTATGAGCTAGAGAGTGTGTTGTACTCTGAATGAATTCCGAAATGTATTCAGGCAGCTTGTGTATGTCGAATACTAGTAAATGCAACTTTGGAAGTTGGAATTGATGTAGACGGGTAGTGAGGAGAGAGGAAGACTAAAAACACAAGTACCAGAGGAGAGAAAAGCTGCAGCAAGCTGATGATGATGTGACAAGTAGATAGTAACAAAAACACAAGCATGATGACATGGCAGGTTGATGGCAGCAAAAGCGCAGGTATAATGACGTGGCAACTTGTATAGTAACCGTAGATCACAAATGCAGTAGTTCAGCAGTTCGCCAGTTTTAGACAATGTGGCTGATTAGCAAATGTAGCAAAAATTGATGTAAATTGCATGATGGAGGTTGGAAACAGGTGTCAGACCAATGCAGACAACAATGGGAAGCTTCAGACCTCTGCGAACGAGATGTGGGCAATGAAGCTAGATGACTTGAAACTTGCAAAAAAAAGATTGAGGTAGAATGGTGGGTTGCATGCCTATTTATAGAAAGTTTGGGAAACCCATATTAGGGTTTTGCATGTGCGACATATTAACTGTATAGGATCACATTTCTTTTTAAAATAATAAGGTTTCTTCATTAATTAAGTGTGTTTTGGGACAGTTTAAGTTAGGCTAATGCAATTTTAGCTCAACATCCCCTCTCGGGCCCAAAATTGAGCCATGACAAATAAGCCCTTGTATTTATTTTTCTTCTACCCCAAGGCATTCCACCCCAAAGCAGCCAGGTTATCGAGCAAAGGGTGCATGTCAGTTGCCCAATGACCTACTAAGACTACAGAGGTGATGGTTATCTTAAAGGGAGCCCAAGTGATCACTTCAGAGAGGCTAGGGCATCGGACCAAGGGTACTCGTCGACTGCCCAAGAACCTACCAAGTCCTATAAAGGCGGATGGAATCAACAATGGATTTTTATTTTTTTTGGTGGAAGGGATTTGTTCATATGATTTAACATTGAGTGAGAGTTTCAAATCAATGTTTATCCTAGTGATTCACTGTGTCCTGAAGTATGGAAAATAAGGATGGATAGCTTCACTACCTTCAAAAACAAGCAAAACAATCCCACACACTACTAGGATAAGTGTATAGGGGTTATCTAAGGGTATGTGTGTGCGCCTATCATATGGAGAATATATCGAGAGGCAAGACAAGCAAAGGCAACATGCAAGCATAGGGGAAAAATTGCCGTAGAAGACTATCATGTGCTATGCCACGAGTATGGTGGATCCAGAGTCAACCACTCCAAGGGTGACCGAAAAGGAATAAATGTTCACAGATGCATGCTTATATGAACAGAATGCCAATGTATGGGGTAATGTGAAGGAAGATGTAGATGTCATGCTCACGTAAAATGCTATGCAATGATGCCACTTGGATAGAGTCCTCGTAGGGGAATTGTTCACTTGCCCAAGCATCCTTTTATAATCACGTCATCTTGATAGTGCGGATGAAGATACACTATTTAAAAGAGTATAAATACAATGTTTGAAACAAAATTTGTAAGCATCATCACTGTCACTATCAAGAAAAGAAGCCGCCCCTTCTCAAAGTGAAAGGAAAAATTGGAGACCGCCCCCTCTCACCATCGGATAGGGAAGGAGAAGCAAGCACCCCCTTTGTCCCCTAAATGTCGATGTTGATGGGGAAAAGGACTAGCATCCAAAGAAGAAGAGGAAGAGACATGTGTAGCAGAAAACTTGTGAAATGAATAGCCTCCAAGGGGCCTTCAAAGAGACAATGACAAATCTTGGAAAAGAAGCACCACCAAAAGATGTAACCATGGGAAGGAGTGCCAAAACTTCCAAGGCTTCGCTAGGTGGTAGATCGTGTAGAAGCAAATGTCAACCTGACAAAGAAAGCAAAAAAACAACCACATAAGATCATAAAACATGCAAATCTCGACTTCAATGTTAAGTGCAAGTGAGTGCTATGGACAAACGTGAATGGGACTCCGACTATCAAAAGGTATACATGCTAAGAATGTAAGAAAGTAAAAGGAGAAATGTGTAACAGAAAAGAGAAGACAAACTAGAGCATGCCCTACAAGGATCGACTGATGTGTAGACGGGGAGTGGAAAGGAATCACGGTCAGTATCATGGAGATTTGAATCGGAGGAAGGCTCCATAATTTGCTAGGCCGAATGGTCTCTAGAGAAAGTGGGCTAAAGGGCTTCTAGCTGCAAACTCGAAGGAAAGGGCAACTTGGAGTGGGAAGGCTACTCATCAAGTTGCTCCTCAAGAGAGGCAACACATGTCCGAGGATAACTGAAGTCCACAACAGTAGGATGGGCAAACATTTCTGACAACTCCTCAGGTGAAGAGGGAGCAGAAGAACTAGTTGCCATGTGAGCAGTGGGTCTATCCTCTTGTCCCGATTGCGGAGGGGGCGGGAGTGCCCACACTAGATGGGCTTGAGACAAAGTCTTGGGTGGATTGCCCTTAGCCTTTGAATGACACTCATGGTCAAACTAGCCAGCCTTTTGACAATGTTGACAATATTGATTTTTCTTTGGTACATTTTGCCACTCGGGTTTGAGTTTTGACGGCGGGGAAGTTCCTTGTGACTCACAAGCTTGGTTTGGATTTGGATATTGATTGGAAGGTTGAGTTTACTTGCCCTTTTCTTATTGCCCCTTTTAAGAAGATACAACAAAGGCCCCCTTTGTGAAGGACGTTTGTCACGGGGACTTGAAATTTTGAGATGCTTTAATCTTGTTGATAACATTTGATTAAATTATTAATCAAATGTGCAAAGGTTGTTTAGCATATGTGACGCACATGGTAGTTATTTCATGGTAATAGGCCAAGGACCTCGTGGATGCAGTGGGTATGAAAGACAAAAGTTGTAATAAGTTATGTCTGACAGATAGTAGGTGGTACTCGATGTCAGATTTGGGCCTAGACCAATTTATTGGCCATTAATATCAGCGGTGGTGACATTAGAGACTAGGCATTAATTCATTAATTAGTGCTGGTTGAAGGGCTAACAATTGCTTAGGGATACTTGGAAGACAAATTGGCCTAGTCAATTTAATTATCGGCTGGTGAAATTAATTTTTTGAGCACTAGAATAATTATCAAATTAAATTTTAGAATTAATAATTTAAAAATCAATTTAATAAGTTGGATAATGTTAGAAAATGAGATTAGAAGACTGTTACTTGGCAAAACTTGCCCATACAAGTAGGGAAAATGTTTTTAGGGGTGGTTGGAAGTCTATTCCAAACCATTGTGAGAGAGAAGGAGGAGGCTGTTAGAGAGCAAGGACAGGCTGGTGATGTGATTTACAGCCACAAAGGATCAATCCTACAGCAAGTTATAGCAATTTGGAGCCCTCTAGGAGCAAGTGTCAGCAGCCCAAGGTTCTTTTGGTGCAAGTGATAGCATATAGGAGAGGGCAACAGTCTTTCTGGTGGTTGTAAGCTATAGATGATAGCTTCCATGGGTGTTTGAGTAGGGCAACAATAGTTTTTCAGTGTTTCTCGCGATGAAACTCTGAAATTTCTCCCTCTAGAGCATTCTCTCTCATTTCCTAGTCATTTCTCGAGTTATCTCAACATTTTTCAGCAGTTTGAGCCATTAGAGAAAGATATTTCAGTCAATCTCTGCTGTAAACCCTAATTTACAATAGAAATTAGGGTTTAACAACCACCTTGGGATGGGTGCTCAAATTTAAGGGCCTAGAGCTTGAATTCTAGCAGCTGAAATTGAGGAATTTCAGGGAGATTCAAGAGGCCAGCCAGCCAATATTAGATTTGGGGCTGAATTTGTCATTCAAGGAGTAAGGTGAAAACCAATCCCCAAGCAAACTAAGGGGCAAATTGGTTTGGAGGCCTGCTGCTTAGTTTTGACAGCAAGAGGCACTTGGATTAGTGGAGGAGATTAGAGGATCTTAGTTGTATACCTTCCGTTTGCAATATAAGATAAAGAAATACCTCAAGGGGCACGAGTTTAGAACCACAATTGGGTGTCCGATGTCCAAGCTTAAAATGTGCATTTTCAGTTAATGTGAATTTTATGTTTGTTGTAATTAGTGCTTAATGAGGTTATTTACTACCCTATTTGAGAAGAAAGACTGGTTCTCTCATGAGGACATGTATTTTGAAACCTCACTTAATATGTGGATTAATTGTTAATCACATGATTAAGTGGATGTTGCACATGTGAGGTGCAATTGGAATTATAGTAAATTTACGAGCTCAAGGCTCAAGGAAATCACGGGATGTCAAAGGCAAAAGTTGCTATAAGTTATGCCGCATAGGTATTTGGTGGTATCTGGTGTCAGTTATTGGCCTAGGTCATTTATTTGGCCATAAGTGTCAGTTGGTGAAACTAGAAAAGTGGTGTTTAATGGTACCTAATGCCAATTTGATAGTCAAAGATGGCGTAGAGACACTCAGGAATGGAAGTTGCCTAGCCAATTTAATTATTGGCAAGTCAGATTATTTTTTGGGGCATAAAAATAATTATTAGATTAATATTGAGTGTTTAAAGATTGAAATTAATATTTAATTATGGATAATGTTAGAAAAACCATTTGGGAAGGCTACCACTTGTTAAATAATGCCCATGCAAGATTGAAAAACGTCTTTTAGAGGTTGGAGAGAGGCATTTTTTTGTGTATTCAGCTTGCAAGAGAGAGGGAGGAGATGTTGCTGGTCTAATTTGCAGCCATTGGAGGACCTTTTGAGTTAGCCAGGGGCAGGAGAAGACCAATCAACAGCATGTGATAGTATCTATAGGTTATTGAGACAGGACAGTAGTAGTGAATGACTGATTTTCTTTAGTTCTTTGTATCTACAAGTTGATGAGATATGGCAATAGTAGTAAATGACATATTTTCTTCAGTTCTTTGTGAAGAAAGTTTGAATTTTCTCTCTCCTTAGTGTTCTCTCTCACCTCCTAGCCTTTCTATAGCCTTGCTCTAAAGATTACAGCATTGAGATCACCAAAGGTTGAGAAATTTTAGATTTCTTTGCTGTAAATTTTCTGCAGCAGAAATTAGGGTTTAGCAGTAACCTCGGGAAGTTTGCTAGAAATTGGAAGCTCCAAGACTTGGATTCAATAGGGTTGAAGCTGTTTTCCATCAAATTCAGGTGGAGGACCAATAAATTAATGAATTTGGGGCATTTTCCATCTCCATCAAAGCAGGTGAAAGCCAATCAACTGTCCGAATCAAGGGGCCAATCAGATTGAAGACTTGTTGGTCATTTCGGACTTTTGGACAGCAAGGGGAGTTGGAATACCGAAAGGGATTGGGAGAATCCCATTGTATATGAACTTCTTCTTCAATGAAGTTAAATAAATACCGAAAGGGACGCGAGTTTTGGGGTCAATAGGGTGTCCAATGTCCAAGATTATATGGTAAAGTGTGCATTTCAGTTTTGTGAATTTGTTAATTGCTGTAAATAGTGCTTAATTAGGTTATTTACCACCCTATCCGAGGAGGAAGGCTAGTTACATGGTTCCATTGCCAAGATACCACTTAATCCCTTGATTTGGTGGGCCCGAGGCATCTAATTGCAAGCCAAAGCTTTGTGCTAGTGCTGATTTCTCAGTTGAGAAATTACAGCAATATGTCTTCATATAATGAGATGAACTCAAGTAGTGATGATGCCTCTCAATATGAACATTCACATGGGAATGAAGAAAATGCAATACATGACCTTGGATAAGGGTCAGGGGACAGCAAGCTGAAAATGTTGTTGTGGGGCAAGATGCACGGCCTTCAAGGCATAAGGAGGCTCATGACCAGCAAAGTGAAGAGGAATTTGATGATCAGTTCAAGAATCGGATGAGGACAACAACAAATCTCTTTGCTGAATTAGCAAAGGATCCTCAATTTACTCGATTTTTGAATGCTTCAAAGAAGGACGGCAAAGGCAAGAAGAAGAAGACGTTTTCCACACCTTTGGGACAACAAGATGTACTGAAGATAATGCCAAACGCTTCATTTGAAGCTCCCAAAGATGATAATGAAATAAAACAGTTGGTACCTACAGGGCAAGGAATGCAAATGCAAGGCCATCACGGAAGTGCCAATCCAATGGATTTGGATAGCTGGGATTGCATGCTATGATGGAGCAGCTAGGATATTTTGGTGGAAGCATGATTTTTCCTGCTATGGTTGGACAAGGACCGTATATGGGAATGTATGGCACAAATCCCTATGGTATGTAGCAACCAATGCATGGTGTGCAAGGCCTAATGTATTCTGGTATGACTGGAAATATGCAAAACCCTATGTATGGCAGTATTGGCTTGATACTTGGGCCATAAAGTAGCATGTTTGGTACTGCATCTGCACCCTCGAATGCTTATGGGCTCAAGGAATGAATGTTGGTCATGCAAATGCTCTGTTTGGCATTGGTTTTGATGTAATTTCAGCAAATGCATCCTTTTTGCAGTTGCTAGTGTATGACAACTTGACACCCAAAAGGGGCAGCAAAAGACTATGATGAGGGTGGAAAAGTAGTGAAGTTTGAGTCCTTCAGTGATGTATAAGATAGGTTGAAAGCTTTGACTTTCATTTAGCAGTTTGATGCAGCCTATTCAGGGGGGAACTTCATGGAGTCCTTGAAGATTCGAAAAGAAACCACTTTTCTTGAAAAGGAATGTGCATGAGATCCGTAGCTTCTTGGGGTTATGTTCTTACTAGAGGACGTATGTACATGGGTTTGCTGAAATTGCATCTCGATTGCATGCCTTCCAGAAGAAGGATGTGCCATTTAGGTGGACAACAGTGGAAATTCAGCATTTGAAAAGTTGAAGGAAAAGATAACTTCAAATCCTGTGCTTGTATTGCTCGATCTAAGGAAGTCATTCATAGTTTAATGTGATGTATGTGGTAACAACATTGGGGCTGTTCTTATGCAGGACGGCTGAGTTGTGGGTTATGAGAACCGAATTCTCCACGGTGGAGAAAAGAATTTGTAGGTCTATGAGAAAAAGCTCTTGGTTGTAATTCATGCACTGTCTACGTGGAAACATTATTTGTTGGGGGTTGATTTTACAGTGCAGACAGACCATCAAACTTTGAGGTACTTTTTGACGTAGACAAGTTTTCTCTCTACGTTTCATTTTCAAATTGTACATATTGATAGTAAAAGAAATGTTGTGGCTAATGCAATGTCACGCAAGCCACAAATTTCAGCCGTTAGCATGGTTTATCACATTGAGTTGGATGCCATGAAAGAGCAATATGTTGCTGATTCAGACTTTGCTAATGTTTATGATCAGCTTTGCAATGGCCAAAGGCATGAACACTTTGTGCTAAGAGATGGATTTCTAATGATGCATGGACAACTAACAACTACATAAAAGGGAGTGGATACATCATACATGAATGATCATACAAATAAGAAGTGTGGGCTTGAGAGAGAAAACGTTGAGAGAAATTGTTTGAATCTCAAATAACCTAATCTCATGGGAGAATCATATTAATATAAGGAGTATTTAGCTCATCCCAAACTGTAGTTCGAATGGGAAAAGATGTATCTATTAAGTTGGTACCTTATAGTACTAATACGTAAGGTACGGTACCTAAAGTATGGTATAGTATGAAACCTTTTGTACGTGGTACTAGTGCAACTATGTCTCCTGGTTGTGAATGGCTATGAGAGTCTGTCAAAGACAATTGGAGCTCTGATAATTAAGTGTACATTTCCTAGGTTTTCTAGTCATTTTTTTGCCCCTTATCACATTGTGACTGTTCTAGACTATCACTTCAGCATTAGTACTACCGCGTTAGCATCCGTACTGCCACGTCTGCATTTATGTAGTATTCTGCTAGAAGGGGAACGAGAAGGCAAACACTAATGACAAGAAACAAGATGACAAGAAGGATGAGAAGAAGTCTAAGCCAAGTGTCCACATTGTGGAAAGTGCACTCATCCAAAGGAGAAGTGCTAGTAGTACTCCCATTTGCAACCAAAAGATGGTTCAAAGGACCCGAAGGCTTACCCCTACCACTACTGAGTCTATTTTGGTGCATAAAATTGAGGTTGAGGATACATCCCTTGCTTTTTTCACGGAGGAGAAGCCATGGGTCACTGATAGTGAAGCCACTTTCCATATGACCTACTGACAAGATTGGCTTTAGGATCTTCATTCCAAAGGGGGATTAGTCACCACTGGGGATAACTCTTCTGTGCCAGTTCGTGGAGTGGGGACTATTTCCCTTTTGCCAGATTGATAGGTTTTAGTGGGGAAAAGGCTAAAGTACTTTATGTCGCGGATCTCGGTTTTAACCTTCTTTCTGTCTATGGTTTGACACAACTAGGTACTCGCATGGTCTTTATCAAGGATGGTGTGTCTCTTGAGGATTCTTATACAAATTCTATTCTTTGGTTAGGTACTCGGGAGGGTGGGCTTTATAAGCTCATTGTTCTTGTTGTGTGGACTTTCCACGAGCTTGGGCTACTTTAGTATGTTCGTTATGGACACTTGAATTTTGACTTCATATGCAAGGCTTCTCGGAAGAAGTTAGTCGAGAGACTACAAGATTTTACTCTCGTTCACCTTGGTGCTAACCAACTTATCCGAATCTATGGGCATGACCTCCTTGGAAAGGCTAGGTATTTGATGTTGATTACTGATGATTTCAGCAGATAGGTGTGGCTGTACTTTGTTGAGTGTGTGAGAGTGAGGAACACTTCAACTCTTGTGATTGGAAGATGTTTGTGAAAACACAAACGACTTTCAAGGTTCGAGGTGTTTGAGCTGACCTTAGTGGCGAGTTTTGTTCTAATATTTTTTCCAAGATTTGCAAGGATCACTGTATTTGGATGGATCATTCCCATCTAATCACATCATCTAAGAATGGTGTGGTGGAGCGTGCCAATCAAACCATGCTTTAGATAGCTCGATCGATGTTGGAGCATAGGGTTCTGCCTCACTCTCATTGGGGTGAGGCTGTTGCTATAGTAGTACATATTTGCAAAAGGCCTTTGACTTCGGCATCACAAGATATGACTTCTTATGAGGCTTTCTTTGGGAAGAAGCCTTGTGTATCCCATTTTTGCATCTTTGGGTGTGATGCTTATGGACAAGAAGAAATGGAGCAACAAACTCAACTTCGAGTTGAAGAAGCTTATCTTCGTTGGCTATAGCATGACCATGAAGGTCTATAGGCTCTACAACTCGAAAAGACACAAAAGATGGATGTGAGCAGGAATGTGATCTTTGATGAGGTTTTGGCCTCAAATGATCTAATTGATGGTGCTTCTTGTGCAGGTTGTTCCCTAAAGGAGAGTGTAAGCCGACACACAACAAGATGGAAAAGGCTATTGTGGGACAAAAGAAACTGTCTAAAACTGGAGTGCTAGGACTGAGATGAGTGCAGGAATAGGGAGGGATGGATGGAATTGAGAATGCAAGGCACCAGCGACCAAAGTCATGCTTATATGAAACAGAAGGTAGGCTTTGAAGAGCAGCAGGTATACCTAGCGAAGTGCTTTTGCATTTAGAGTCTCCTCCATGTTCATGTTGGTATTGCTGACTCACAGCCAGTTCTTGCATAACAGGAGGAGCAACATAGCAAGAATCCGGTCCATAAGATTCAAAAGGATTTTATGAACCTGCCATTGGGCTTGGCTAAGGTGAGGATGTTGGATTGCTTCATTACCGAGATGGTCTGCCTTCCACAACTGAGAGGTGGTCATCTGTTAGCTTTCTGCATATCGTGATTAGGCACTGCATATGTGCATTTCAATTTTCATGGGTTTTAGTGGGTGTATTTCATTGCCAGGTGACAACAGCACGTCCATTTGTTTTTCTCCCTCTGAACCAGCTGCCAACCTTTGCATTTTGGCTACCCATGCTGATGTCTTGCTGTCTTGACCAACGTTTTGACTTTTTGGCCAACGTTTTGACTGGACTTTCTAATGACTGCTGCTTCCATTGGACACTTTTTGGGCTGTTCAAGTTTGTGGTGCTACCTTTGTCCACTGCACTGATGTATTTTTCTAGGCTCATGGCAGTGTTGCAGCCATTTCTTGGGAAGTGTGTTAATTTTTCTTGATGATTATTGTAACTCATTGAAAAGTTAAGCCCGAAGGTAGCTGTACAAGTGAGATTTCTAGGGCAAGAATCCTCAAATGGTTACTGTTGAATGTTATGTTCAACATTATGAGAAGTCTGGATTTCTATTTAGCTCTTGCTTATGTACGAAAAAATGACTGGATAGATAAAACCATGAATAGCCTAAATCAGGCTGTAGTTAACGTGTGCTTCTTGGCTCACTTAGATTCTTCTATTCAGACATTGTTAAATGGTCTATCACATAAGCATGTAGTTGAGCCTTCTCTTAATGCTTGTGCAGTTTTGCCAGGAGTGCTTACTGCGGTTCTAGAAAACTTGAGATTGCACATAACAAAGCAATGCTCTCTTTGTCAGGAGACGGGAGAATGGTGTGGTGCTGGCATTATATGTGATGAGCCTTTTAATCCGATTTTTCCATTCCAGGTAATGATATCATTACCTTATCAAGATGCAAGGTGGTTGTTTTACTTCCAGAACTGAGTTTTTTGGAACTTGGGTCTTTTATTTATGACAGTATGATATTTTTGTCTCATTTGTTGCAGGAAGAGAATGTGAAAAGGTGCAAGCTGTGCAATACACCTTTTCACAAAAGTTGTTACTTAAAATGCAACTCATGTTTGTTGTGTTCTAAAGATCGGAGGAATGACCCTGTACATGATGCGGAGAGTTCTAAGGAAGATGGTGCTAATCTTGAAGTTACAACATCGTCGCTGGATGGCCTTGAAACCACCCAGACTGCATCTTCTTCTATATCTGCAAGCCCCACATCCCAACTTTCATCTCTTAAGATAGTGAAAGATTCTCGAGGGCAGAAAATCTGGAATTTGTACAATTTGCTGCCAAAACCGCAGTTGTGGTAGTTTTAGACGGAGTGTATGACTGTTCAAATTTGTAACAGTTGTCATTGGCATTTACAATGACTGTATGTGTCTTATATATTTCACAAAAAATTCAACTCTTATCGTTTATGGAACATTTTCATTACGATTGAGAGAGGGTTTATTTGCAGATGAGATTTGTGTTCTACTCTGCTGTATTTGGATTTAGTTTCAGCGGTTTGAAGAATCTGAGTGTGTAAAACTATTTCAGCTGATGAGACAGAACTTTATATTTTTGGCATTTTGGTCAAATTTTGTGGAATCATTATACCACTTCTACTAGGGGTAGCCTTCTCAGTTTAGGGAGGTCACAATAGAGTTCAGACAATTTCTTATTCCTAGTTTTGGAGACATAAGCAGTGAAATCATGGATGTACCTAGCGTTAAAACTGGTAGGGTTTCTGCATAGTGCATGCGTAGCCAGGAATCCTTTATTTCCTCTTTCTCCTCCATCGATTTCGAAGATAGCCTGGATTCTGATAGGTAACAGGATCACAGGCTCTCTCTCATTTATTATTAATGCCATCCCTTATTTCTTTATTGTTCTTGAGAAAGGGGGGGGGGGGGGGGGAGTTGGCTAAAGGAGCAAAGTTTTTTGTTTCGTTGAGTCAGGTATGCAAAACCAGGTTATGCAAACACTATCACAGGGCCAAATCCTTAAGCATCTGTTTCATCAGATTGCTGCTTATTTTAACTCCCTTACGTTGAAATTTAGAAAGGATTGTGGTTAGCAATGGGAAGATGACCACGAGAAGATGGATATACACCATACTAGTTTGCAAAGGTCATCTTCTAAGAAGAGCAAGTAAAAGGAGCAAGAAACCCTTGTCATCACTTGAAAAGAGCGACCATTCTCTCATCTTTCACTTTGAGCCTTTGTACATTTGCATGTCCAATGCGCTTGTGCCAAATTTCAATATCTGCAACAACACCTTTTCCTTTAGCATACATAGCAGCATTCATAGTAGGAAATCCAGTATCCAGAGTAAACATACGTCCAGCTCTACTTCCCTTTGCAACTAACCTGCACTTGTCATTGAAGTCTTTTACAAAGCAGCCCTTTGCATTAAATCTCACTTGCAGCCTTTGCTCTACCATTTGACCGACTGACACCAAGTTCTTTGTAATAGATGACACATATAATACATCTGAAAGACTCTTTGTCTTACCATCATGCAAGGACAAGTGAACTTTTTCAATGTGTGAAATTGGGTGGCATGAATCATCACCCGTCTGCATATAACGTACATTTTGCAAATTCTGCATCTCTCCAAACCATTTTGCATGGCTGGTCATATGATTGGATGCACCTGAATCAACATACCAAACATCATGTGTTCTCTCTCCTGTAACAGCATTCAACATATGCTGCATAACAAACAGACGTTTATTTTTGTCTTCAATCTGTCACGAAGACGATACATAGTTTCCTTGCTGCAACTTACCACTACGGATATCATCTTTCTTAGCATAACATTGGGCTGCAATATGACCTGTTTTGCCACAGTAGTGACACACAATATCAGAATTGTTAGAGCCTCTGTTTTGCCATCCACCTCTTCCTCTAAAGCTCCCCCTGCCTCTAAAGTACCACGACCTCCTGAAACCTGCATATCACCAAATTGCTGATTCAATCTGTTTTGCTAGTTGTCACTACCACGTCCTATACCACGGCCTCTTGAAGAGAACCTGCCATGTCCCCTTCCTGAACTGGAGTAGAAAGCTTGGACTTGTTCACCACTTCTTTCAGATGTCTCACTCTGCATGTTGATCTCTTCAATGATCATAAGGGATATCAACTCATCGAAATCTGGAATGGCTTTCTGACATATACGGAAGTTACAAAAGACTTCCAAGCCTTTTCATTGTTAAGTCCATCCAAGGTAGACGACACCAAATCATCATCATCGGGTATTGCATCAATCGCTGCCAAGGCATCTGCAATGATTGCCTTCTGCTTTTGCTTTATATGCCCCTTCAAGCCTTTCCTCTTCAGCTTCATTTTCAGCTTTAACTTTCTGAAGGCTCCCTTCAAAAGGCATTGTTTAGCTGGTACAGTAACATGATAGAAACCCCCTTTCATTCAAATGCGCTTCAGATCTCTTCAAGTGCAATTAAGGCCCTCTATAGAGGAGTTCTATAGAGCATCCTCGAAGACCCATGCATGGAAATGGAGGAATACATTAATTGGGATACAAATTAAACACAAGAACTCCAATCCATTATAGAAATCCTCAATTGATTTCTCACAATGACATAATTTTCACAGCTTGCTCACCCACATATCCATGGGTAGGTATAAGTAGCTAAATACCTAGCTCTCTCTCTCTCTCTCTCTCTCTCTCTCTCTCTCTCTCTCTCTCTCTCTCTCTCCTTGCTTTGGGCCACCAACCTAAAGCTTTGAATAAGATATATTAAAGATTTTTGAGGTTTCTGACACATTGCAAGTTGGGGAAACTCTTGGAGATTTAGAATTTACCTAAGCCATAATCAAAATTATAATATAGCATAGATGCCCATGTGTCGTGCCAACCCCTCATGCATATAGCCGTGAAGGAGGTCTCTCAAATAAAAGGCGCTATGTATATTTCAATACATACTATCAGTATGTAGCCTTCTGTTCTCTGCTTTTTTAGTTTAGGTCATTAGTATGTAGCCTTCTGTTTTCTGCTTTTTTAGTTTAGGTCTTGATCACTACGTCACTTGGTTTTCAATTAATGCCCCATGATTTCACAATGTCCAAGTTGGAGTAATGCCAACATAGCATTATCTCAACTTCATGCTCTTATAGTTTATCGCTTGGAATTCTCTTCACCTCAAAATAGTGTAGTAAATTGGTTGCACAGAGAGAGAGAGAGAGAGAGAGAGAGAGAGAGAGAGAGAGAGAGAGAGAGAGAGAGAATGTGTCTTTTACGAAAAAAAGAGAATGTGTGTGTGTGTGCACGTGCATGTGCGAGCTTGAGCTTGAATGGTTGTAAGTGCTTTTCACTACCATGCATCTAGCTACTTCTTGTCTTTTGATGCCTAGATTCCACCATTGATAGGAGAGAAGAGGCTAGTGGCTCACATCCATATCTATGTAGGACACATAAACCCTCTATCAATCTCACTCAATGCTTTGTTTTACAAAGCCTTCCTTCAACGTTGATAATTTGTAGGTCTTTCCTTACATTTGGTAGGTTGTTTTGAATATTTTAATTAAAACAATGTTAGATTTTAAGAAACCTTGTCCAATTCCATATCAGGGTGGGTTTCCCAAGTCAAGATCATACTAAAATTTCCCTATTATTTGGAACTTTCACTATTTTTCTAATTTTCAGGTTGGCCATTTTTTGGTCCTACCAATTGGCTAGACCACTTATATTTTGCGCATTGATAGACAAATACACACACTTGTATATATAGATCAATTCACTCAAATACTTATTACACACTCTTGCTCGTTCATTATACATCACTCGTACATGTTCTTCCTCCACTCTTGGTGTTCCTCTCTCTTCCTGTCTTCCAGTATGCACACCTTCTTTCAAACCTCAATTTTTCGTGAGCATTATACAAATGACAAAGTGATTTCTTTTGGATTATTATATTGGCATTTAAGGTATGCACACTTGAGACTGACTTGTCCACAACTTTGTAGGATATCTACTTTATTAATTTTGGCTACACATTTGTAAAGCTGTTGATTAATTTTGGTTATCCACTTGTAGTATTTTTAGCTACCCACTTGCAAAGTCTTTTGCCTAGTCAAAAAGTCTAAAATAAATGTTGCCTATACTCATATATTTGCCCATAGATTAGCTCCCGCCATTCAATATTTGCAATTTGGGTAATATCCAATTCACATTCGGGCCTACCTTTGGATCTAGCCACCAATTGCTACTTATACTTGCTAACATGTGGAAAGTTTTGGGTGATTTGGGTGGCAAATTGAGTATCTAGATTTACCTATTGGGCTTCTTGTGTGGTCATTTCTTCACATATATTTGCATAGGCTCGTTTGGTTTATATCTCTTCACCGATATGTGTCTCCAACATACAATCTCATAACAACACTCAAAACATCCTCATATTCTAGCATGAGATAACCACATTACATCTTGTGGTCATTTTGGGCCAACTTCCTCTATCTGGTGCTATTGATCTTGATTCTTGGTGGTGGGAAATGTATGTTCTTTTGCATCTAACTTGTAGCATTTGTGTTGATTCCATGGATCTTATTTCTTCATGCATCTTGTATTTTCCAAAAACTTCTTTTCTATATATTATTTGAAGGTTTGTTTGGGGATCTTGAACCAACCAAAAGACTCCCAAGCTTATGTGACACAAGGATGAGAAGTTTGGTATTCCCTTTTCTGAGAGAGAGAGAGAGAGAGAGAGAGAGAGAGAGAGAGAGAGAGAGAGAGAGAGAGAGAGAGAGAGAGAGAGAGAGAGAGAGTTTTATTTACGGAAAAAAGAGTTTTATAACAAAAATTTTCCATGAAATTTTATTATAATAATAATTATTAGTATGCATTTTATCTTAAAAGAAAGCTTGATTACTTAAAGTCAATAACTAAGTCTAATATAGTAAATGATATACAAATAAAAAGATTTAAATATTCAAAGTTAATTGATTTTTTAAATAAAAGACATTATTAAAGCATTAATATTGATATTTTTAAAGAATAATTTTGTATTACTTTAAATATGTTTTTTTGGCTTTTATTATAGAAAGTGGTATTCAAAATTTTTATATAATATGTAATAATATTAAGAAATAAATAAAATATATAATTTATATACCTTTAAGTTAATTTCAATCAATATATCAATAATACATACTATGCAACATATTCTATTATATTATTAGAAAGCTATATCATATAATATCTATACATAATGTATAAATATATTAATTTATTATTATATTATTCATACTATATATTGGTGTACTTATATATTATTATTGTAATATTTGAATATGATATATAATAAATAACATATTCTTAGATGCATTGTAAAGTAGAGATCACTATAGTAATGATTTTATTATATTAATAATATAATATATCATGCATGTACTATATCAATATCATGTTATTATATATGCATTATAAAGTATCACTTATTATATCAAAAACGTGTTTTATTTTACAATTATAGATAATATGCAACATATTATGATAAGTATGTTGTATTAACCTACGATCATATGCATATTACATTAATAAATGCATATTATAAAATATTGTATTATTAAAATTTGTAGTGCAATATATCAAATAGTATATCATATAAAACATATTGTATTATATTAATAATAAACTTGATTCATTTGTAGTATATAATAGGTATTATTATTTTAATGTCATATTAGTATATATGTTTTACATTATTTATACATTTTGCCAACAAGTTGAGAGAGAGAGAGAGAGAGAGAGAGAGAGAGAGAGAGAGAGAGAGAGAGAGAGAGAGAGAGAGAGAGAGAGAGAGAGAGAGCGAGAGAGAGAGAGAGAGAGAGAGAGAGAGAGAGAGAGAGAGAGAGAGAGAGAGAGAGAGAGAGTGTGTGTGTGTGTGTGTGTGTGTGTGTGTGTAAATGCTCTTATTGCCTGAAGTGTACCTTAAAATGTAAAGTGCCCTAACTATTTCTAAAACTAGGGTGGAGCACTAACCATTCTCCCATTCCAAGCACTGGGAGAATCTAGGCATGGAGCACCTAATTCTGCGTAAGCGAGGGCACAATTCAACACATTCAAATCGTCAAATGCTTTGAACAACCTTGTATATATCCAACCCATATTCCTTGGAGCATGGTGAGCATTCATATAACTTGTTTTGTGCATGCCTTATGCCTCCTTCCCATAAGTGGAGAGATTAAAAGGAAAGCAACAAGAAATATAAATAGTCTTTCTTGTAAATGTGGGGGATCTGCCTCTACTTGTTTCAATTATCTAGCAGTAAGTAAAAAGATTCCAACATGTGAACCACCTTGTTAATATAATTTCCATTGTAAGTGGAAACACACTTTATGGGATATAATAAAGTGTATGCTTGTAAATATGAAACTTTTAGGGACACAATATCATTATTTCTTAGATATGGTATGTGTGATGGCAATGCATGCACATAGCTAAGAAGGTCTCTCGAGAAAAAGGGACATGTACATTTTGTTTCCAATAGAAAGGATAAAAAATACCTCTTTTGATTTCCCCTCTTTCAGTTTAGGGATTTTTCAATGATACTCGTGAATTTGTCCTTTAATTTCACTTGGCCCAATTTGATTTTTTGCTCCAATAAAATATTGGGAGGAAGAGGTTTAGATGAAAGTGCTACTATTGCAAAAGAAAGAAAGAAAGAAAGAAAACAAAGCCACTTAGTGAAGGAATAAAAAAGAAAATAAGAATGAAAATAATGGCACTACAAAGTCCCCTTCTAGACTTGGCAAGATTTTGTGAACAACATTGAAGTCTTCCTTCATGATTGAGGAGGTAGTTCCTTAGATCAAAATTTTAAGGTGGATGGTGCTATATAAAATGTTTAATTGAAGAAATACATATTATTCCATCTCTTTCATGAATGAAGAGTCTAAGAAGATTTAAGATGTGTAGTAGGACTTGTTATCCATAGGTTTGGCTGTAGATCTAAAGGTCGTTTTTGAAAATGTGAGAGAAAAGATTCTTGATGGTTGGTAATGTGGTTGAAAAAGGACTAAGGAGGAATAAACTATATGAATTTATAACTCTTACAACCACCATTACACAAGGCACTAGGAGCTTTGACATAATGAAATTTGCCACATTGGCTTCATTGTGTTGAAAGAGATGCAAATGGCTAGGATGGTTATAACGCTTACCTAACTATCATAAAATGCACCAAACATGTGAAACTTGTTTGATTAGTAGACAAAGAAAGTCATATTCCATGAGGAGTAATAATTAGAACAATACTCCTCTAGAATTAGTACATGATCATCTCTATGTTAATATGTTCACTCAAGCTTTGTGAGGATCTTTCTACTTTATGCTATTTAGTAATTATTTTATATACAAAAATGCATGTTTTTTATTTGAGATAAGATTGAAGCATTTGAAAGATTCAAACAATTGCATAAACATATGGAGAGTGAAAATGATAAGAAGAGGAAGATATTTGATAGTGAATAAGGATGAGAGTTTGCTTCCAATGAGTTTGTCGACTACTTAAAGAAGAAAGACATTAAACATTAACTGCTAGAAATCTAAGCACCTCAACAAATGGCATTATGGATAGACACAATGACAACTAGGCATGATTCTCCCTTTGCTTCGCACTAGTGTTCTCCCAATGCTTCACATCAGGGTTCAAAACTATGTTTCATGTGGCAAGAGGGTTTGTAGGAGGTTGATATAAGGAACATAATCTAAACTTTGAAATCTTTAGTAACACACAAATTCATCTATATATGTGTATGCATGCATGTATGCGCATGTGTGTAAGAAGCTGGGAATAAGGATTTAGTGTAAATAATATTGATATTATTCCATATCACACTGACATTGGTATAAAAGGAGAGGACATGTAATTTTTCATATCTTTTTGACACATTAATACAATTACTGTCCTTCTCTTCCATCTTGCTCACAACTTCTATGGCTTCTCCATCTTTTCTGTCTTTCTCTCTCCAAATCTAGTCTTCCTCTTTCCTCGTCACTCTTCTCTCTCTTCTGCAGTATTCTCTCTCCTCTTTCTCTCTCCCTAGTTCACTCTCTAACAAGTGATATCAGAGCATTGGTCTTTGATCCATTCTTTTTCTTCTATTTTCAGTCCTATTTTCCTCCATCAAAATCAATTTCAGACAAAAATTGTACAAGACAGACTAATGGAGTGCTGCAGATCATCTATAGTTAGTAAGAGACTACATCTGTAGATATCCAAGGTCAGATATGGCAGAGGATGGCTTAAGTGACACGTCGTCATCAAATTTCGTGCAAAATTGGAGGTAACTAGGGTAAATGAGAGTTAATCGGGCTTAGTTTAGGGTTAAACTGTGGTTACTTTTCAAAAGAGGTCTTCCTTTCCTCTTTCTCCAAGCTTTGGCCAAGCTTCTATGGAGTTCTCTAGCTGAGATCTTCTCCTTATTCATTGATCATTGCTCTCCTTCAACAATGGCTTGTATAATGGCACTCTAGGCATCAAATACAATAGGTTGCACACCATTTTATGGACTGGAGGATCAGCCACGTAAGCAGGATAGCAGCCCGAAATTTGCGCTGATTTTTCTAGCCCTGTTCTTCATCAATCTTCAGCCAATCTTTAGCTATGGTGCTTCTAAATTATCTTTGGCAGTGATTTCTTCAACTCCCTGATGTGTAGACTCCAAAATGTGGCTATATTCTTCATTCTTTCACTCTCTTAAAACCCTACATAAACAGTCCATGGACAGCCATGAAAGCTTCAGCCCAAGCTTTCATTTCTCAATAATTTCTTGAAGATTCTTCATCTTTTCAGCCCGTGGGATCATTTCAGTAAGGATTCTTCAACAAATTGCAAGGATGAAGCACGAATGGTCAAAGATTGAAGCTCAAGAGCTTCCATGGAGCCAAAATTTGGGGGAAACGGGTTTAATGCTTCAATCTCAAGCATTTGAAGCTTCAAGATTGTTCTTAAGCATTGAGTATAAAAGCCTTGAGGATTATTTTGGCAACATTGGACCATGGGAGGCTTTATCAAGCATATGAAGATTGATCAAGTCATCATCAAAACCATGTCAAAGGTACTCTTCTTCAATTCTTAATCTCTCTCATTAATCCATTTGCTGAGCTTAATCCATTTGATTGAGAGATTAAAGAATTGAATAATATCCATCAAATTTCAGCCAACCCTTGCTTGAATCAATCCATTCATGTAATGCAATGCTTGCTCTATACATACTAGTTCTAATCAGTGAATTAGAGGCTTCAATCTGAAATTTCCAGCATAACACTTGAATCCAATTGATTGAATCTATTGATTGATGAATTTGTTCACTCTAATTGGCTGAATTCTTTTACCCAAGCTGAAATATTGTAAAAGGGTAAGTATTAGCACTCAGTGAGTCACTAAATTGCATTGGTAAGACCCTTCCCCTATCCAAACTTTCAAGATTTCATTCAATTGTATCTCATGAAAGGGGCTAAATGAATATTTCAGAAATGCATTTCATGCTGATTGATTAGATTAGCAAGCTATTGCCATGTTGATATACCCATTGAGGAAAAAGGTGGATGCCGGGGGAGATAGTGGGACAAAAGAGAGGTACTGCCCTCCCTCACTATCAAAGATCCCGAAGGGGTGCAACCAACCGACCCGGGGGGAACTTTGCCCACCTCCCGGTGATTCAGAGCCTGTGTAGGGAGCTTGTCATGCCATTTTATCCCTCACACAGGTACAACGAGTGGAGAATTGAAGATTGAAGACTTTCCAAAGGCTCAAGTATCTACAGGTTCAAAACAGGGTAAAACATGGATTTTACAGGGCACTACAGGGCCTTTACAGGTGGTTACAGGTACACCCTTCATTACTGAAGTACAGATGTAGGTACTACAGGGTGCCCACAGGTCCTACTCAGCCTTATACAAGGTTTGGTAGCCATTTGGGGTTACTATCTTGCCTTACAAGGTCAAAACATGGCACTTACAAGTTTAGATAGGGTGTAGGCCTGGACATTTCACACTCAAAAATGGAGTTGCAGAATTTTCTGTCCTAAATTTTTTATAGCATGCTATAGCTCATCTCGAAGAGGGCGTTCTTGGCTTCGATTTTAACTAAAAAATTTTGAAATTGAAGTTCCCTAGCAAAAGTTATAGCCATTTTTCTGACAGAGGGTACTGTAGGAATGCACTATTATGGCAGGACATAAGGGTAAAAATAAGGTCCAAGAAGATTATGCTCAGCAAATCAGGGATTCCATGTTGGATAATGCACCTCAAGAGAGCCCTGAAGAGCCTCAACAACAAGAGGAAGTTATTATACTCAATAATACCTTGTGCATCCATGAACAAAGACATAGGGAATGACATGAGGCCATATTATCAAGAATGGAGCAAATGGTTTTGTCTATTGATCAAACAAAGTCTTCCATTGAGAAGTTAGTGGATTCAACGACTCAAAAAAAGGCTTCTATTGATAAGTTGGTGGAATCTAATGCTCAAATTATGGCACAATTTTCCCAATGGATGCAAATGCAAATGGGATCTAAAGAAGCTAAGGAGAAAGCTTATTCAAATAGTGAGCCTTCAGTCCCACTTTAGCCATCTAACCAAAATGGTCATGGACATGGGATTATTGGAAGAAGAGGCATCCCAAATAGCCAGTATGAAGTAGGAGAGGCTTCACAATGGCATGATGACTATTTGGGCAGTTTGAATGGAGCTAATTCTCAAGCTTTTGGACTAAATACTCAAATTCCTAGGGGTTCTCTACCAACAGGAAGATTGCATAGTGGTTCTCAGCCACATGTTGGGAGATTTCCGTCTCAATTTGGGGGTTCCATAGATGGTATTCATGATTAACCTATTTTGGGACAGCAACCATTCCATGAAAGAGAGCTAAATGACAAGATTGTTCTAGCTAAATTTAATGGTCAGTCATCTTCACCATCTGATTTAGAGGAGTGGACCTCTAAGATGGAATTCTACTTTGACATATTCCCTAAAACTGATGACATGAATATTCATTTTTCTTCCTTACATTTGGAGGGATTTGCCCATACTTGGTGGAGGTATATTAAAAAAGAAAACATATTTATAGAGAATTGGGAAGCTTTCAAGGCACTTATGGCTAAAGTATTTGTCTCCCCTCTTGAAAAAGAGAAATTGGCACGAAGATGGTATGGTTTGGAGCAAAGAGACCTAAGTGTAAGAGAGTACACTAACCAATTCCTCAATCTAACCATGTATATGGAAAGCATCAGTGATGAGGCTAAGCTCCACAAGTATATGTATGGTTTAGAGCCATCTTTATTAGCTGATGTCATGGCACAAAACCCTACTTCCCTCTTTAAGGCTATTGAGCTTGCGGAGCGCTATGGAAAAAAATATAGAAGAGAATCTTCATTTCAGCATGATTTTGGACAGTCAGGGACTGTTTTTAAGTAGGGGCAAGTTGGTAACACTTATGGCAACAATCATATGCCAAATGGGAGCTTACGGGTACCAAGTTATCCTTCATTCAATGCTTCTAGACCTCAAAGTAATTTCAAGACAGCAAACAATCCAAGAGTTGACTTCAAACAAGGGGACAAAGTCTAAATCCATTTCCGCCAACATGAATCTTAAATCTATTCCTATGGATCTTTACAAAGAAAGAAAGAAAGGCTTATGTTTCAAGTGTGGGAAAAAGTATACACCTGATCATGCCTCAAAGTGTGTATACAAAAATATCAAACCCAAGCTTCAGAGTATGTTGGTCATTGAGGATTTTGAAGATGAGGTGGATGAAGCTAATGCAATTTCACTTAATGTTGAAAATGAAGATCTTGAGGAAGAAGTTGGACAAGAGTATTTCTATGATCCAGTCGAATCTTTTCCTTTTGGTCCAGGTGGAAGTGTTCCTTTTGATCCAGGTGGGACTTGTTATGAGCCGCTTGCTGCCACTAATTGTTCTATTTCTATGGATGCTTGGATAGGACTCTGTATGAAGGGAAACATTTGTGGAAAGCCAGTGTTCATTCTGATAGACAGTGGCAGTACTCATAGTTTTGTGAATAAGTCCATCATGGACAAGCTGAATTGTATTCCCACAGATTTACAGCAGCCCATTAGAGTTCAAGTGGCCAATGGTGAAGAGGAAATCAACACACAGATATGCCCGTAGGTTTCTTTACATCTGGTTGAAAATTTTGAAGCAAAAGTAAACCTGATCACTTTAGAAATGGGGCCTATAGACATTGTACTCAGTTGTAATTGGTTGATGACATTAGGCAGGATCACTATGGATTTCTCACAGTTGTATATGGAGTTTATCTTCAATGGACAGCTTATTCATTTACAGGGAATTTCTAGTAGATCAGATTTTCAGCTTATTACCATTCAACAACTCAAAAGGGAGTACAAGAGGCGCTCACAAATATTTGTTTTGCATTTGAATAAAGAGATGCAAGATCAGCCCAATAATTCAGCAAACCATCCAGCCTTGACATCTCTTCTTTGGGAGTATAGAGATTTGTTTGAGGTACCTACTTCATTGGCTCCCAAGAGAGCAGTAGATCACCCCATTGATTTGGAGCCCAACTCAAAGACAATCAATAAGCCACCTTACAGATTATCAAAGTGTGAACGAGAGGAAGTAGCGAAGCAAATCAAGGAACTTCTTGAGATGGGATTCATTGAACCAAGTTCTTTACCTTATGCATCTCCAGTCCTGTTAGTCAAAAAGAAAGATGGATATTTCAGATTGTGCATTGACTACAGGGATCTTAATAAGATCACAGTGAAGAACAGGTATCCGATACCCGGGATTGATGATTTGCTTGATGAGCTTAAGGAGGCTCAATTCTTTACGAAGATTGATTTGAGATGAGTGCATCATTAGATTCGCATGCGAGAGAGTGATGAAGTCAAGACTGCTTTCAGGACTGATCACGAGCTCTATCATTTCTTAGTGATGCCATTTGGGCTTACAAATGCTCCAGCTACCTTCCAAAGCCTGATGAGTAATATTTTACAACATTTCCTCTTTCAGTTTGTCTTGCTCTTCTTTGATGACATTCTGATCTACAGTAAGACTTTGCAGGATCACTTGGCACATATGAGGAGGGTTTTTGATGTATTGAGACATCACAGGCTTATTGTTAAGGAGAAGAAGTGTTATTTCATGCAAATTGAAGTGGAATACTTGGGACATATTGTTAGTGAAAAAGGAATACATGCTGATCCCAAGAAGGTGCAATGTATAAAAGATTGGCCAACACCTACTACTACTACTTCTCTTAGAGGATTTCTTGGTTTATCTTCATTCTATCACCGATTCATTAAGCATTATGCGGCCATTGCAGCTCCTTTGACTGATGGGTTGAAGAAGGAGGCTTTCTTTTGGGATGCTCTTGTAGATAGCAGCTTCAACCAGTTAAAGGACTCCTTACCTCTGCTCCTATCTTAGTATGCCCGGACTTTTCCAAAGAATTTACTATACAGTGTGATACTAGTGGCCGTGGCATTGGGGCTATTTTGCTACAGGAGCATGGAGTGATTGCCTTTGAGAGCCATAAGCTTACAGATAAAGAAATGGCCATGAATGTTTATGACCAGGAGATGTTGGCTATCTTAAGAAGTGACACCATTACTTGTATAGCAGTCGATTCAGAGTACACAGTGATCACAGGGTACTTAAGTATTTCCTTACTCAGTCCAATCTTACTTATAAGCAGTGTTGTTCGGTAGCTACATTACAGAACTATGATTTTGACGTCATTCATACAAGGGGTAAAGATAATATAGTGATTGATTCTCTTTCTCGTAAGTGGGCTTGGAAAGTTTCTGCCATGACAGAATTTCATAATGATTGGATTGAAGAATTACAAGAGGCTTATCTTCTAGATGAAGAATTCAGCCATATTTTTCAAAAATTACAGCAAGGACTTATGGAAGAAAACTCGCATTATCAGTTCAAAAATGGCCTTATTTGGTTGAAAGGCAAGATTGTTATTCCTTCTATCTCTTCTTTTACACTGAAAATTATGGAGGAAGTACATTCTTCGCCTCTAGTTGGACATTTAGGAGTTTTCAAGACCTATGACAGGATCATCAAAAGTTTCTATTGGAAAGGACTGTGGAAAGATGTCAAGGACTTTGTTATGAAGTGTATGCCTTGTCAGCAGAATAAGGACAGCACCCATAAGCCAGGAGGTTTGTTACAGCCATTACCTAATCCTATAGGTAAATGGACTCATATTAGTATGGATTTCATTACTGACTTGCCTACTACCAAGAAGGGATGGAATAGTATATATGTGGTGGTAGACAAAACTCACCAAGGCAGTCCATTTTATTCCAACCAAGATTCAGTTTACTGCTTCTCAAGTGGCCAGTCAGTTTATGGAGTAGATTTTTAGATTACATGGATTACCGCAGGTGATTGTTCATGATAGAGACTCAAAGTTTATGAGTAACTTTTGGTAGGCAGTATTTACATCTATGGGCACTAAATTGGCTCCATCTACGGCCTATCATCCACAAACTGATGGATAGACAGAAAGAGTCAATAAATGGTTGGAGACTTATCTTCGCCATTTCTGCTATGATGTCCAAACTTCATGGGATTCTTGGTTACACTTGGCTGAGTTTGCTTATAGCAATTCTACCCATGCTAGTATTGGAGTTTCACCCTTTGAGGCTTTATATGGTTACAAGGTGCCTTTACCCTCAGTCATCTTTAATGAAAGGATCAATCCTCATGGGAAGAAAGAGTTAGAAAGAATGCAGACCCTTCTTCAGCAATGCAAGATGAATCTTAGGAAAGCTCAAGACCAAATGAAGATGTATGCTAATGAGAAGAGGCAGCCTTTAGAGTTCCAAGAAGGAGAGTTGGTCTTACTGAAGGTGCCCAAGTCCAGGTACTCTACATTAAAAGATGGATCTAGTAATAAGCTTGTCCACAGGTTTTATGGCCCTTACTGGATCCTTAAGCGAATTGGAGACTTGGCATACAGATTAGAGCTTCCGTCTTCCATAAAGATTCACAATGTCTTCCATGTTAGTCAGCTCAAGCCCTTTTATGGTGATCCAGTGGATATAGTTGATGAGCTGCCACCTATTGATGAAGAAGGTCTTATTCAGTACATCCCAGAGGCTGTTATAGGTCAGCGTGAGAAGAAGTTTCAATCTCGTTCTATCATGGAATATTTGATCAAATGGAGAGGTTTTCCACCTGATGAAGCTTCTTGGAGGCCTGATTCTATATTGGATGAGTTTCCTTTCTTAAGGGATACATTGGTGGCTGAAGCCTATTGATTATGGAGCTAGTGATGATGCAGATAGGATCAGGACAGCACACTATTTTAGAACATTTTTTATCATGTCTAATTTTCATAATTAAGCTATTTACATGGGCTTAAAGTACTCTTCAAGAGCTTCGTTTTGATATATGGTATGCCTCATTTGGACACTTCTACTAGAAGTTATGGTTGGCAGATTTCGTCCAACAGGGTCTATTTACACAGCAAGCTATCTACTTTATTTTGAGATTATTTGTTGAAGACTTTATGGCTCCATATACTTTCAAGGTACTCTAGATCATGTGTATAGCTGAGGCCT
The DNA here is from genome assembly GCF_053477565.2 of Lygodium microphyllum. NCBI lineage: Eukaryota > Viridiplantae > Streptophyta > Polypodiopsida > Schizaeales > Lygodiaceae > Lygodium > Lygodium microphyllum. The sequence continues at coordinate 122,689,128 of NC_141154.1, forward strand.
ACTCTCGTTCTTCAATTTTAGTCCATATGGTTGGTCATACTTCATTCATTTTCCCATTTATAAAGCTGTAAAAACATAGTAGTACTCTGTTCTATCCATCATTTTCTAGTCTTTCAGGTTTGTTTTTCAGGACAAAAGAAGGGATAGATTGTAAGAAGCTGGGAATAAGGATTTAGTGTAAATAATATTGATATTATACCATGTCACACTGACATTGGTATAAAAGGAGAGGATATGCAAATTTTCATATCTTTTTGACACATTAATATAATTATTGTCCTTCTCTCCCATCTTGCTCATAGCTTCTATGGCTTCTCCCTCTTGCCTATCTTTCTCTCTCCAAATCTAGTCTTTGTCTCTCCTCATCACTCTTCTTCTCTCTCTTCTGCAGTATTCTCTCTCCTCTTTCTCTCTCCCTAGTTCACTCTCTGACAATGTGTATGTATGTATGAATGATACACATATTTTTTCATTTTTCCCTCTTCTTGCTCTCTCTCTCTCTCTCTCTCTCTCTCTCTCTCTCTCTCTCTCTCTCTCTCTCTCTCTCTCTCTCTCTCTCTCTCTCTCTCTCTCTCTCTCTCTCTCTCTCTCTCTCTCTCTCTCTCTTTGTGTGTGTGTGCGTGCGTGTGCACATATATGTGTATACATATATGCTTTGGGGGGGCCACTCACAAATATAAGTGTGAATCATTTTCCCACATTTTTAACAAACAAAAGGGTGACATAAAGAGGAGTTATCTATAGTCTGAATAGAGAAGGGTTTTGTTTTTATTGATAGAAAAGGGTATTTATAAATAGGCCCTAAATGCACGTGATATAGAGGATATACATATAATAAACGTCCCAAGCATATATGTATGTACATACATATGTATGTGTGTGTTTAATATATGTGTATTTATGTGGTCTCATAAATGTGTGTCCTCTCTCATACTCTCATCATTTTTATTTTGTCTCCTTTCTTTTTCTTCCTCCTGTCTCTTATCTTTCTTCATCTCATATGTGTGGATGTTGTGTATACATGTGTATATGTGTATATGCATTGCATGTATACATATATGTATATGTATATATTTGTGTGTGGATGTTGGTCCACATATGTGCATATGTGCATGTTTGTAAGTACCCATTTATTCTCTCCTTTTCTATTACTCTCTCCATTTTTCTCACTCATATACATGTTTAGCTATGTGTGAGTATGTATGTGCTTTATACACATATGTCCATTTGTGTGGTCTTATAAGTATATATACTCTCCTCTTGTTCCTTTTTCTCTCTTCTTTCTTTTTCCCTGTCTTGTCTCTCTTCTTCTTCTCCCCCCTCTCTCTTTCACATATATATATGTGTATGCATACATGTGTGTCTATAGCGTGTGCGTACACACATATATTTTCCTTTTTGCATCTTCTTGTTTTTCCTATGCTCCATGTGTGTATGTGTACATGTGCATGTATATGTGAATATGTATATGTATTCATATGGGTGTTTAATGCATGTGTGCATATTTGTATAGTCTCGTAGATGTATACATATGTGTTTAATACATATGTGTCGATTTATGTGGTCTCATAAATGTGTGTCATCTCTCTCCCTCTCATCATTTTTGTTTTCTCTTTCTTTTTCTTTCTCTTGTCTCTCATATTTCTTCACCTCATGTATATGTATATGTATGTATGTATATATAGTGTATACATGTGTGTGTACACATTTTCTATATACATACATGTATATATTTGTGTGCGGATGTGTGTATTTATGCATGTATGTAAGTGCATATTTTATAAGTGTGTATCCATTCTCTCTGCTTTCTCTCTTCCATTTTTTCTCTCACTCATATACGTTTGCATGTGTGTGAGCATGTATGCATTATGCATTTATGTACACATATGTACATGTGTTTCCGCATATGTGCGCATGCATATAAGTGTATGTGTGCATGTGTAGTTTATGTGTTTTTATAGTCTATGTGCATTTATGTGTGGTTTTAGAGCATGTATACATTGGATGAACATATTCAACCATTAAAATTATTCTCATCCCATATGTTCAATTTTAAAAAGACTTTAACTTTTTTTTTATAGTGTATGTACATATGTAAATGTTTTTAGAGTATGTACGCATTGTATACACATGTTTACCTATTAAAATATCATATCATTTCATATATGTGTGTGAGAGAGAGGGCCATATACATTTTCAAAGACTAGGCTTTACCATTTCCATGATCATATCCTATGTTCAATTTAAAAAGAGAAAGAGAGAGAACATGTGTAGTTAAGTGTATTCATTTGAGAGAAAGAGAAATAGACAAAGAGGGATGATCGAAAATAAATATAATTCCCACCCACCCTTTAAGAAAGAGCCCTCTTTATTTCTTGAATACCAAACTTCTCCTCCTTACACCACATAGGATTGGGAGCCTTTTGGTTGGTTTTGAATTCCCACAAAAAACCTCTAAATAATATATAGATAATATTAGACGTCATGGAGATGCAATGTTGTATACTAAAGGGTAGAGAACTACCAATTGAAGTAGTCAACATGGTGGTGTATGTTCTCAACAATACTCATATAAAGGAATTGCAAGGTAAAACACTCTAAGAGGATTATTTTGGTAAGAAGTTATTTGTTGCATGTTTTAAAACTATTCAATGTGATCATTATGTTCATGTACTCGATAAGAAAAGGGACAAGCTAGAAACCAAGAGCAATAAATGTATATTTATTGAGTATAGCTAGGAATTTAAAGCTTACCAAAAGTATATGGAAATGATACAAATAAGATTATTGCTTATTATAATGTTATCATTAGGGAGAAAATGGACTCCAAAAAGGATTTAGGTTTGGAGTTAATGACTTTCCTAAATTACAAGAGATTTGACGTGAATCGACATGAGGGAATGGTATACACATTGTTTTGGCTTCCTTTTTCCCTTTGGACCCAACAATCCCCCATCTTCTTTTTATATCTTCCCCTCCCTCAAAACTTTTACATATTGTGTTGTGGCTTTCATGTTAGGGGGACCCCATTGGGCATCTAAAAAGTGAGGACTAATATTTGAAAATTTCTCTTTTCAAAATGACCAAAAATGAAAATTCTCTGCCAAAAACTCATGTTATATCATGTATAGTAAAGAAAAGAAACTTCTTAATATCTTTTTGTAAGAAAGGCTTCTAGGGCGTTTTATTATCTCCACCCATAAATCCTTTCATCTAAGCTCATCTTCTATGCTCAACATAGCCCTAGCCATATGGTCACCATAATCTTTTGTATCTCCCCTAGCTCCTTCCTTTCTTACATTTTGTATTTGCACCATTAGTATCTAGTCTTCTTACCTCCTCCTAAGTAGCATTGTTGTCAAATTCATTCCAATGGCATCTACAAGCTAACAAAGGCATCCTTGTGATTCTATCTTTACTATTTTGGTGCATAACATGAATGATTCATGGGAAGGAGCAAGGTTTGAGAAGGATTCACAGGTCTACATGCAATCATCAATGATCAGGCCTCATTGAGTTTGTCATTGTGCCATATTGGAAGATCATCAAAAGAGTGCATTTCTTGGTTCATGAGGTATACGTTGGTAGTCTTGTTACAATAGGGAAATATGTTTATTGTGGAACGGACTCAAAGTTATCTCTTGCGAATCCTTGACATGTAATTTTCTTCAAATCATATCTTATCAATTATTTTGTTATTGTTCTAATAAAATTTCAATGAGTTACTATCTCAATTGATTAAGATTTTTAATCTTTTTCTTCGGCAAGACATTTTCCCTTCGAATCTTGTTGAGGATCAGCCTTTGAAAACTTTGATTGGGCATAGAAAGCTACTATATGTTGATGTAGATGAGACAATTGTGATTGGAGAGCCACATTATCTTTTACATCACAAAATTTCTTCTAGAAGCACATGTATGTAGTGCCTACATCAATCAATCCATAGAGTATGACTGGAGAGCCACATTATCTTTTACATCACAAAATTTCTTCTAGAAGCACATGTATGTAGTGCCTACATCAATCAATCCATAGAGTATAGTTGGACTACTTTCTTATCAACCCTTTTTTGATTTATCGAATGACTCATTTTGGATGAATGGTAACTTTAGCTATTGAAGTTGGAAATTTTACAAAATATCCATAATTCCTTGAAATTTGGAAAAGCTTCAAGATCTATGGGTCTTTCGTGGTGGACTTTTTCATATCCAACATTGAAGAAGGATGGTAGGTGGAACCTTGTTTGTTCATGCAATCTCTTGCCGATCTCTAGAGCTTCTTCTATTGGGAACCATCATGAATGCTTGTACTATCTCACATGCAATCCTTAGCTCCTTTTTGAATCCTTGTAGTGCTTCCTATCTCGATTTTGGTACAATCTTCAAGATGGGGCTTGGACAAGGGCAAAGGGAGAATTTGGATTAGGAAGAAAGAATGCTTTGCTAATTTGATATGGGGAATGATAGAGGAAATTGATAACTATTACATAACTTCCCATATGTACATATTGCCATCATGTCATCCACCATGCCAATCTCAATCATAGCATCGTTACTAACCAAGTCAATAACCTCTTCATACAACAAGTCATCATTGAGCTTATGCTCATGATCAACATGCTTAATATCTATAGCACAATCATCATTAGCACCTGGCAAGATTACCAACTTATTATTACAAGCCTTAGAGATACATATTATCTCATGCAATAAACCAATTCCACCAAAGTGATACTCTAGTCTATGCAATAAATAGCCTAAATTGACTTGTCTCAAAATTATTTGCAAGAAGATTGTATTGATCCCAAGCTGGTTGGACCCACCAAAATTGAACTCCAAATTGTAGTTTTTAAGGTATTTGCAACGTGTTTGCTAGCTTTGCATGACCATTGATCCTAAATAGGATCCATATCATCACACTCTTTTGGTCAGAATTCAAATAGATCCAGTATAGCCTAAAGAAGTATATACATTTCCATAAGCTTGGGCTCAAATCTTCAATTGAAGCTTTAGCTACCTCTATTTGGACTTGCTCCACAATCCTCTAGAAGAAATCCCAAGATAAAACCCTCTAAATTGTGCAACATTGCTACTCAATAGCAGGACATGTTGATACCATTCATTGTTTAACTTGGGAAACTCTATCTAATCTCCTTAGTGATCCACATCTATGAACAAGTCAAAACTGAAGAAAGGCTGAGAAGGGTAGGATTAGAGCTAGAAGAGTGAAAGGACCGCTTACACAACCAAGTTTGAAGAAGGGCAAAGCTATAAAGGAAGGCTGAACCAAACACGATAGAATTTCTAAACAAAATCAAGGTGAGCAATCACAAATAGAGAGATCGAAGGTGCTTAAATTTTGCTTTGCAAAACCCTTTGTTATACCCTTGATGGTTAAGTTATCCATAGTGATGATGTAATGCCAACATATAATTCTCTAAGGCCTTGGCCATGTATTTTATTTTTAAAAAATAGAAAAAAGAAAAGAAAAGAGAGAACACACGCTCATTGCACCTAGTGATTCTCAATCCCTAGACCCATTTCCCTAGTTCATAATCTTAGCATGCGTTATGGGCAAGACATTCTAAGCTTGCTCAAATAACCTACCACTTGATGAAGACTCGAGAAATATCAAATGATTTGTAGGTGGTTGTGATTGAAATCAAGTGAGAAAGCTTGATTAGTTTATCCACCACCTCAATGATGGAATCATATTCACCACCAAGAGTAGGTAATCCGACTCCAAAGTCCACACTTATTGACTCTTATTTCATCTATGGAATGTCCAAGAGTTGTAGTTCTCAATGGATCTTGATTCTTTATTCTTTAAGCCTTTAAGTTAGGCATTGGGTTACATACTGTAGTACATCTCTTTTCAGTCCTCGCTAGTGATAACTTTTACGAATTGCATTAAGATTCTTGACATATCTTGGATGTCTGCAATCAAGCTATCATAGTCCTCCCATAAGATCTTGGCCCTAACTTCTAGTCCCTTTGGAACATAAAGGTTGTCAAGGTAGTAAAGGCAACCATTGCTTGCATGATAATCTTTTATTTTGGCTCGTTCCTCGTTGAAACTTTTGGCTTGGAGTACCATAGCCATGAGCATCTCATAATCCTTATCTTGAGAAATGACTTTGCATATAAGCTCTAGGATAGGGTTTTCAAGTCTTGATATGATTTTTAAGCTTTGAATTTCAAGAATACTATTAAGGAATGCTTTCTGGCCTAAGCATCTATATAGCAATATCCTTTCCCAAGTGATATTTGATTTCAAAATCTGTTGCTTTTAAAGTATTTATCCAAGTTCTTTGTCTTATGTTTAGGTTGGCTTGGGTAAAAATTCACATATACTTTTGTGGTCTATCACTAAAGTGAACCTTTTTTCCAATAGACAGTGCTTTCGCAACTTTAAGATATGAATCACACAAGTAACTCAAGATTGTGTGGCATAATTCAACTCATCAGGTTTCAAATTTCTTGAGTTAAGAGTCATAGATCTTCCTTCTTATAATAGTACTCCACCAATCGCAAGTCCACTTGCATTGGTAAAAACCTTGCAAATGGTAGAGTGAAGTTGGGGAGTTTTAGCACTAGCGTAGTAGTTACAACTCATTGAGTTCATTAAAGCTCTCTTTGTTTTTTGATTACATAGATGATCACAATGTTTTTCTTCAAGAGATTCATTAGGGATGCTCCTATTGGGGAATAATCCTTGATGAAGATTTGATACTATCGGATTACTATTAGTCCCAAGAATACTTGGATTTCCTTGAGTATCTTAGGTATCCACCAATCTAAAAGATCCTTCACTTTTGTGGAGTCTATCGAGATTCCATTGGTAGAGATAATGGATCCTAGGTATTCGGTGTTATTGAAAAAGAATATTAACTTGCTCTTCTTGGCATAGAAATGATTATTATGATGGATTCACAATGCAATCCTTGGATAAACTTAATGATCCTCCAACGAGTTGGAGAATACTAGTATGTCATCAAAGAATACTAGCACAAAATCTAAATATAGTCAAGATATATCTTACATTAGTTGCTTGAAGATTGTTGAGTATTGGTTAATAAAAATGACATGACCAAGACTTCATAATGACTATATCTAGTAATGAAGGTAGTCTTTCGAATATCTGATTCTCTTTGATTTGGATTTGACAATATCTGAATCTCAAGTCTATCTTTGAAAAGACTTTTACTTTTGAAGTGGATCAAGGAGTTTATCCTTCTGGAAAACCTTAGTTGGTCCTTAAACTTGATGGGTTCATGTATAGACATTTTGTATGGTCGTTTGGATATTGGTTCACTCTTGGAGTTGGTTCAATTTCATGGTCAACTTCTTACTTGGAGGACAATTGAGTCAACTCTTTTGGAAAGACAATATTCAAAGTCATTGATCGAAGAAAATAAATTTCCTTTTTGAATCTTTTGGACTTTGTTTATCTACACTATATAGATTGGCTGTCCCTTTCTTAATCCTTTGAAAAGTTAGCTCACTTTCGCTCTACTCGGACTCTAGTTCTCCTAGCTTTTCCATGTGTCTTTATAGTGTTTTCTTTAATTCCTAGAAGATCACTTCCTCCTCAATGCATAGAATTTGGGCTTTCTTCGTCTCAAGCTAGTCTATTCCCAAGATATAGATGTAGTATGCCAATGGTGGAATGTGAAATTCAACTTTATTTACTCGGTTGTTTAGTTCGAATTGGACTTCCCTATAGTTCCAATAGAGGTAATTTTCTTTCTACTAGCCAATTCAACCATCATTTTCTTTGTTTCCCTAGATTCTGGATGAAATTTTCTCATTCTTTTTTGTGCAAGAAAAGAATGATACTTTCACAATCAATACAATTTTGAATAGCTTAACCTTATAAGTTGCTAGAGTTTGAATGATAGAGCATTGACACTCCTCCTTTATTCTCAATAGTGTTATGTATGGATTCTCTTTCAATTTCCTCATTCAAGGTGTGGTTTTTAGGTTAGCTTATCATAGTGTTCACCTAAGCTCTGAAAACCATTCTACATCCTCATCTTTTCTTACTATTACGATTTCCATGGTCTCTCTCAACTAGTTGATTTGGATTAGGATTTTGAGGACAATTTGACCAGCTAGTTCTTAGGTGTCCAGTCCTTTTGTAGTGGTAGTACTGCTTGTTGCCCAACCCATTTGAACCTTGAGTAATGGCATTAGCCCATCCATATCTCTTAGCATTGCCTATATCAATCCCACACTTTGGGTAGTTCCTTTCGCTATTGTTATTCATAGGGCGATTCCTTTGTCCATTCTAAGCAATTTCCTTGGCTAAGGGCTTTGCTCAGGTGAGAGTTAGAGGTTTCCACCAAAAGCATTGATTCAATATGAGTATCCAAGGGTGGATTTAGTCCTTGGCAAAATCTCATAATCTATATGCATTGCCATCATTGCCATGGCAGTAAATACTTGTGAAAGCTCACAAACTTTGAGAGTAATAACCTTCCAAGGCCAAGTTCAATTGATAAAGGTTGTAGAACTCATTCATCTTGATGGATTGAAAGGGTGGCGGTAGGTATCATCCATTCACAGCCTCATTAATTTATTCATAAGTATGGGAAGCTTAAGGAACTTCCTTATCATGGTAACATTGTTTCCACTAGAGTTTGGCTTTGCTAGTGAGATGAAGGCATGCAATCGTGGATTATTGGCGACAATAGCCTCAATAATAAAAGAATAATCATCTATAGCTTTGATCCAAGATTTTGCATCTTGTTCCACCTTGAATCCTTTTCCATTAAACTTGGGTAGTGGTATCTACTTCAAAATAATTTTCTTCTCTTGGAGCTCCTTGTAATAAACGTCATTTACTTGCATTACTTGTGGTGATTTTGATTAACACAAAAGATGAATATGAGAATTCACTTGCTCAAGATTTTAAGTTCTTTCAATATTATACATTTTGTAATAGTAATTTAATGCAGATTTTTATTATCTAAAAAAGGAAGATGTTTGAATACATTGGGCTCTCAATCATGGATTGCATGCAATGGCATCATTACAAAAGAAAGGGGTTTCTTAGTTCTTTCTAGTGCTGTATAGGCTTTAAGAAAAGGAAGGCATCCTTTGATAACATAATTATTCTAGGCTTGTGTCTTGTGTACCACTATATGATTAAGAGTTATAACTCGGGTGAGATACACCCAACAATGTAAGGTCAGTGTTTCCTTATTAATCATAACAATATCATTAGTCATTTTTCCTTTGAATAGGAAGAAATGAACGAGCTCCAATTCTTCCATCCACCAAATTCCCCTAAGATCAACTTGGAGGTTTCTAGTTTGACCAAGATTGATAATGAAGAAGTTACAATGAATACTTCATGGTGTTCCTTGTGACCACCCTTGTTGGATTTGGAGATAGTGTGGGTTCGATAGATTCTCAAGCATTTCCATCATGGTCTCATGAAACTTAATATTCAAATGTTGACAAGAAGTCATGTATATTGAACACCATGAATATGTAAGAGAGTGGGTAGGGACATATAAGAAGGATAAATGACATATGTATAGATATCCTTTTTTTGGTGGCAATAATAGGACTTTGTTCTTTCACCTTCTAAGCTTCTTTATTTTCTTTTCATGGCTGCTAGCCATCTCTCTCCTTCTTTCCAATCTTTCTCTCTCCATTTTCAATATTTATCTCTCCTTGTCTAGACTTTCTCTCTCCTCTGCACTCTTCTTCCCTCTTTCTTGCAGTCTTCTCTCTCCTCTTTTTCTCTCCTCTTAGGTTCCTTCATGAAAATGGATTATAAGCATGGCCAACATCTTGAAAGACCATAGTACACTCATAAAAAATAAGAATATATTTATTGTCATAGGCAAAACAAGAATTCAACAATATACCTTATCAAGCTCTTTCATACAAAGGAAGGAAGGTTAGCCTTAGCCTTTAAAAATTGATAAGATTTTGGAAGATTAGGATAAGGAAACTAATAATTATTGGACTTTACTTGCTTGATGAGAGAAATCCTATTGGGTGGAATAATCATGGTATATTGATCATATAGCCATATACTTGTCCTTGCAAACTTTTTGTATATATACTTTGCTTTATTATTCTCAAGAACCATATTTATAAAGTCAGATTAATTTAAGTTCCTCGAGCAGTTGCAAGAATTAAAAATGAGTGTCCACATATTCATAGAAGCTCACATCCAAAGAAAACTAAGGATCAACACATCCCTAAATTAAGCTCTAATTGAAGCTTTTTCATAAACTTAGCAAGTCGAGAAATGTATCTTTTCTTAGCTATCCATAGTGCTCTCTCAAAATTCTAGTAGTTGAGTGACAAGAAATTATGTATGTAATTTCATTAGTTGCTCACCCTAGCAGATCCTCCACAACTCATATTGGAATAGGAAGTTCCAATTTGAATAGATTTCCATATGTGATCTAATTTGTAGCTAAAAGTCTCTTATGTTCCATTAGTCTTGATGAGGTTGCGACACATATGGAGGAATAGATATCTTCTCTAATATCTTGAATGGTTTCATGGCATGAGAAGTCATTCTAGTTTGAGGTCGTTTGATACATTAGTGAAAAAATCCCTCTCAATAGTGTAGCCTCCTTCTCTCTGATTTCCTGTGGGCATACCACATATATTAGGACCAACGGAAAACAATCAACACAAGTTTATTCAACTAGGGGTTGTTATCTTTATTAATATTGTTTGTTCCTCCTTCACCTATTCTTTAACCATTTCTTTGAAACCACATGTGAGGTTCCTCTCCTTTATAAACCCTTGAGGAGTCCTCTAGTAGTCGATCAAATTAGAGTCCATGTATATCATCAACCTAGTCTTCCCTCATAATAGAACATTGGAATTTGTTGAACATGGAAATCCAACTTTTAATTCATAGCGAAAGTGTGGATACATCACCCCTAACAACAATCTAATGCCTACCTAGGAATGATTGCTTTGCAACTAGTCAAAGATGAGACTTGCGCTAACATTGCACTTGGTTCAATGAATGTGAGAAATGAGGGGAAGAAGAATGTCAACCCCCCTTCCCATAAGGCATAGTTTCACACCGACCCCCTAAAATGGTATCAAGTCTAGTAACTATCCTACCAAATTGGGAAAGTCATGCTCAAACGTGAGATTTTTAGGCATCCCGTAAGATGTTAAAGCATGTTGATGTGGGGATCCCAATAGCCTAAGCCACCAAATTCATTATTCTGTCTTGCTATTACAAGCATCAATTTATAAGATATGTAATCCATTGCATTCCAAATACAAAAGCAACCATAGACATAAAAACAAATCTTTTCAAACACTTTCAAACATGTCATGTATAGAAACCACTCTTCTTATTCCTATCTTGCATTCTTAAAAAGTAAATATGATTCTAAAATTTTTTTTAGTGTTTCATAAGTTCTTGTTTAATTAATTTACAACCAACATACAAAGTGCTTTGCACAATGTATATGTCACAAGGCTCCTCTGTCACCTTAAGGAGGAGCTTGAGCATCTGTCACTTTGGATAGGGATGCTTCAACATCATGGTAAGCACTAAGACTCTTATTTTTAAGTTTGCATCCTTATTTCATATTATCTCTAGATTCTTTGTGTGTGTGTGATCTCTCCCACCATTCATAGTCCACCATCTATATGTCGCCCTCTAAGCTTTATCCCTTTTTTCTACCTTGTATGAAATTTTGGATTCCACTCCCAAGAGGAGTAACATCCTATATTTAATAAAAAGAGGTGAAACAACCCATCTATGGTTTTGGTTTACTCTTGCACCCCATCTTTAAGTCTCTCTCTCTCTCTCTCTCTCTCTCTCTCTCTCTCTCTCTCTCTCTCTCTCTCTCTCTCTCTCTCTCTCTCTCTCTCTCTCTCTCTCTCTCTCTCTCTCTCTCTCTCTCTCTCTCTCTCTCTCTCTCTCTCTCTCTCTCTCTCTCTCTCTCTCTCTCTCTCTCTCCATGGATGGAAACATCCTATTTGATCGAGATGCATTTCTTCCAAAGGCATTGGGGGTAGAGCATCATGGTGCCTTCCTATAAGATCTCATCAACTACAACAACCAAAGGGGCACAATTTTTGCTTCCACTACATGTTGAAAAAGGGAGTTATTGGTAAAGGCCTTACTTTGGTGGAAGTCCTTCAACTACTTAAATGGCCCACCTCCAAACACATTATTCACTTTTTTAAAAGTTAGATACTAAAAACTAAGCCTCTAAATTATTCAATTATCCCACTTAATTGTCTTAATTTGGATCTTAATTTTGAATTTTAAATTATATCATTTTTCCAATTTGTTTTAAAATTTCTCATCATGTGATTATGAGAGGAATTGGTTCACCTACTCCCTTGTATACACAAAGATATGCCACAAGATTAGCACACCATAGTTGGGGACTTGTTTATGATTGTTGCTCGAATTTGTGTATGTTGTGCAGCATGCATAAGATGATGTGATG